>NC_136261.1:45598834-46023834 GCF_964187855.1 Myxine glutinosa
CGCGCTCCTTGCTTACCAAGAAGGAAGCGGACAACGCGGGTAAAACAAAAGAGTCTTTATTGACAAGAGGTCACTGTAGCACTGGCGCGCCGGCTGCGTGCCCGGTGTATATCCTGAGGCCACGCCTACCCCTCGGCGTGGCCGCCGCCCACTTGGTGCGCGGAATGATGTCACCACGCTAGTGGGCTTCCGTGTCCGCCACACATACATACATACATATATATATATATATTGTCGCGATCCCGGCTGTGAAATGGTTCCCAGCACGGAATACGGACGTTAATGTCCGGGCTTCAAGTAGTCCACGGAGTGGACAGAGAGAACTCAATAAACACAATTGTGTTTTAATCGGCCTTCTAGGGGTAAGGCACGATGCTTTATTGGCTCGATCACAAAAACCATAGGAATACACTGCACAAAGCCTGCAGGAACTGTCGGCCCCAGAAGCTCCAAACAGGCCGCAGGCAAGATCACTCGCGGTTCCAATCGACGATCTCCGAGACTCGGAGGGTAACAGAGTGGAATACACCGCACAAGGCCTGCAGGAACGGTCGGCCAGCAGCTCCAACACGACGCAGGCAATATCTGACTCACGGTTCCAATCCACGAGATCCGGGAATCACTCGTTCTCTTCCGGAGTTACTCACTCGTAAAATACAGAACGGTAAACGATCAGCCCAACGCGGCTGTCGTGAAGATTAAGGGAAATCCCTTTATCTATTTCCCACTCGGAGCCTTCGAGAGTCGCGTCCGTTGCATAAGATGGCGACCGCGCTCTCTGGACTCTCCACCAATCACGTGCCGAATCGCCTCCCGATCGCGTGAGGCTCCAAGGAGGCCACGTCACGCGGTGGGCGGGGCACCAAATCTGGGTGAGAACAGGTGGTTTCACCGGTGGTTTCTCACAGTCCTCCCCCCCTAAGTAAAAACCCCGTCGAATAGACGGCGTTTTTAAAACCAGTATTTGTAGTAGGTGCAAATCACATGGCAAGATGATGGCGGTAATCGCTAACAGGCAATTAACGCAATTAACAATTATTAACACTTATTAACAACAATAACGCAACAACGCAACAATACAACGCAACGCAATAGCGCAACAATAACGCAATTATTAACGCACAGGCAATTAACAGGCATTAACAGGTTAACAATGAACCAGTTTGGTTTTTTTTTTTTTCACACACAAATTTTAACACCATACACCACATTAATATCTACCCTACAAGAGTTACACTTCACACAAAGCACAATAGAGAGGCAAGGGGGCCAAACTCAAGTTGGGGGAAGCGTTGACAGGAAGGAAACGGGCCGAGACCTAGAGCAGCGGGTACTCCTCCGGTGTCGAGAACAACAGTCATATGCGTAATGACCCCTTTCACCGCACTGGTAACATCGATCGTTCGGGTCGAAAGGCCTGCGGACCAAAGGGCGTCTGAAACGAGGCCGCCGCGACATGCCATTCGACATCTCGACGCACACACGCGATCCGCAAATTAACCTTCCATCAAGGGCTCTGACCGAATCTTCAGCATCTCGTGGCTCTTCAAACTCAACAACTGCAAATCCAGGTGGGTTTCGAGCAACCCATACGTTGCGGAGTGGTCCATAATGTTCGAAGACCCTCCCTAGCTCGGCTTTCGCTGCTCCATTGCCCAGGTTTCCCACATATACCTTAGCATTAGCGTTCCTGCTGAATCGCGACATGGCGGGAGCGGTCCCTGAGGAGCACGGCACCTGAGGGTGGCTTGACGGGAGGCTCGGGTGGACTTCAGCTGACGCAACGTCACCGTCGGGAACTGGAGTTGAGGCGCTAGGCTCCTCGGGCCAGAGTGAAGATATGTCTGACTCCGCCACTCTCTCCGCCTGTTTACTCTGGGATCTAGTGACCCCCCCACAGGTCAGAGTCAATGACTCCTCCCTGGCCATGGCATCATTGCCAATCAGCAAGGAGACCCCGGGTATCGGGTAGTAGGGTACCACCACACAGGTCACTGGACCCTTAAAAATGTCACTCCGGACCTCGAGGAGGGCAAGGGGATACCGGCCAAGAACCCGGTCAATGCCCCGAAGGAGGGTATACTCGCCGGTATAACGCATCTGAGAGGCCGGAACTACCCCCGCCCGGAGAACACACCGTGTCGCCCCAGTATCCCGAAGGTATTGGGCCTCAAACTTCAGCATCGAATCAGGGCCACCCACTAAGGCTGTCCCTGAATAATCCTGGTACAGTGGATGAATGGAATTAGCCTCGGTGGCAGTGACCTCGGTCACCGATGCCACCGTCGTGTGCGAGGGCCCGGCGGATGAGCTCCACTGATCTCCCTCCGACTTAACAGGAGGGTTGCCTCGGTAGGCCGGACTAGCGGGATTAGAGAAGCAGCGGTTTTCACCGTGCCCCACGCGTTTGCAGAAATCGCACCAGGGCCCTGCCCTGGTCTGCGGCTCGCGACCGCCACCAGTGGAGGGCATCGGAGAACCCCTCCCCTCGATCCAGCCGCCGGGCAGACGGGGGGCGGTCTTGATCGCAGACTCCTCCGTCTTACGACGCGACTGCGTGACTTGCAGCATTTTGCACGCCAAAACATGTTTATCAATAAGGTTGACGCAGTCTGCCAAGGAAACAGTGTCTTTGTCGACAAGAAACAATGCTAAGTCAGGCGGAAGCTGTTGATCGATACGGTAACGCACCAGGAGTTCCGCAACCGCTTGAGGTAACTCAACCTTGCTCCCCTTGAACCATCTCTGCAGCTGTTCCAACAAGGCCCGCGAATGTTCCTCATAGGTTTGACTGGACTCACGAGTCCAGCTGAAAAAATTTCTCCTATAAATACATGCGGACACCGCATAGGCGTTCAAAATCTCGGCCTTCAATGCCCTGTATTTGTTTGCGTCCTCGGTTGCCATCCTCGCATATACCTCCCTCGCCTTCTCAGATAGATGGCTCACAAGATGGCCGACCCACAAGCTCTCATCAATGCCACCGGCAGCCAACAACTTCTCCGCCATCTCCAGATACGCTTCTGGCTTCGTGTCTCCCGTCCAGTCCGGCAAACGAACATGAACAGTTTCCGGGACTCTTGCAGCAGACCCCTCTGCCTGCGGTCGTTCAGTCAACATTCGCAACTCATGCTCTCTGACGTGTTCAGCTTCTGCTGCTGCCTCTGCTGCTGCCGCACGCTCTCTCTCTCTCTCTCACGCTCTCTCTCTGCTGCCGCATGCTCTCTCTCTGCCCTGTCATTCTCCCTGTTATACATGTCAAGTTGTTGAACCGGAGTCAGCCCGGTCCAGAAGGGCGAACGCATGCATTTAGTCATGATGGAATCGCTTCCTAACATATCGGGTTTAGTGACTGGGTCAAGGCTGATTGCGTCGCTCGCATCGCCACCCACGCGACTGTCAACATGATCAGGTTGAACTCTCACTTCTCTGGTCGACATAGCTTGGCTACGAGTTATCATAAGACAAGGCACAAAACACAACGCTCAAACACAACGCTCTGTTGGGGAAATACGACACGAACTACACAATATCACCACCGCACATCAAATTGCCAATGAGAAAAATACCACGTACAAATACTCACGTTTTTTTTTTTTTTTTTGTCGGTTGTTTGGAGGGATCCGAAGCTATTCACTTATTCGGCAGTGAAGCACCACCCAAGACAGCGTCCCACGGCGAGAAGGCTCCTCCAAGACGGCGCCCGCTGGCGAGAAGGCTCCTCCAAGACGGCGTCCGCTGGTGAGAAGGCTCCTCCAAGACGGCGTCCGCTGGTGAGAAGGCTCCTCCAAGACGGCGTCCGCTGGTGAGCAGATGCAAAGAAGATGCAGATGCAGAATTCCCGTCTCAATTCGAATGTCTCTTACTTGAATGATCCTAGGACGAGCAACCCATTTGTCGCGATCCCGGCTGTGAAATGGTTCCCAGCACGGAATACGGACGTTAATGTCCGGGCTTCAAGTAGTCCACGGAGTGGACAGAGAGAACTCAATAAACACAATTGTGTTTTAATCGGCCTTCTAGGGGTAAGGCACGATGCTTTATTGGCTCGATCACAAAAACCATAAATGGTAACAGAATGGAATACACTGCACAAAGCCTGCAGGAACTGTCGGCCCCAGAAGCTCCAAACAGGACGCAGGCAAGATCACTCGCGGTTCCAATCGACGATCTCCGAGACTCGGAGGGTAACAGAGTGGAATACACCGCACAAGGCCTGCAGGAACGGTCGGCCAGCAGCTCCAACACGACGCAGGCAATATCTGACTCACGGTTCCAATCCACGAGATCCGGGAATCACTCGTTCTCTTCCGGAGTTACTCACTCGTAAAATACAGAACGGTAAACGATCAGCCCAACGCGGCTGTCGTGAAGATTAAGGGAAATCCCTTTATCTATTTCCCACTCGGAGCCTTCGAGAGTCGCGTCCGTTGCATAAGATGGCGACCGCGCTCTCTGGACTCTCCACCAATCACGTGCCGAATCGCCTCCCGATCGCGTGAGGCTCCAAGGAGGCCACGTCACGCGGTGGGCGGGGCACCAAATCTGGGTGAGAACAGGTGGTTTCACCGGTGGTTTCTCACAATATATATATATATATGTATATATATATATATATATATGTATATATATATATATATATATATATATATATATATATATATATATATATATATATATATATATACATACATACATACATGCTTCCAACTCATCGTGCCAATGGCTTCGTTCTAGTCGTCCTTTGTCTATTGTATATTTGTTGTTTGTTGTTGTTTGTCGTTCTAGTCGTTGTTTGTCGATGGTATATTCCTGTAAATGGTGAGTGCCAAGCAAGGAAGCAACACATACCATTTTTAAAGTCTTTGGTATGACTCAGCTGGAGTCAGATTCTACCTGCCAAATCGTAAGAGCCGATCTTCCAGACTCCAAGTGGACTTTCTAACCATTGCACAGGTCTAGTTGCATGAATGATGTTGACAAACGTTGCTAATGTCACATTGTTCTCTTCAATGAACAACATCCAACAGTAAATTAATCTTTTGATTAATCATTCTTTCTGAACTGATCGGAACACAGTAGAAACGGCTTCACACATTAACCTCTTCAGTGGATGTAGGAAGTATCTTACTATAATTCACCAAATGTCAGTCCATCCGTCTGTCTTTCCGTTTGAAGGTACCGAAAAACTGCTGAACCGATCGCAACGATATTTTGGATGGGTAATCCTGGGATCTCCAGGAGTAAAATAGGCTATTTAGTTTTCCCAATTTCAGCTTTGGTCTCCAGCATTCTCAGGTTTGGACTCCCGCATAACATTCGCGTTCGCATAATGCTCATTGTGACGATGATTTCATTGTGACGATGTTGTTTTTCCGGGTGCCGCACAAACGGCTGCACCGATCGCTGCACAGCTGCACCGATCGAACTCGGTGACCTCGGACAAAGACCTTTTATAAGGACACGGGTTGAATCCCCGCTTGAGAGAATTCCAACCCCCTCCCCGCCATCACAGCTGTCTCTCCAACTCACAATCCCACGGGATATGCGCAAAGGACGACCCAAAACCAATATAAACATCATTAAACATCATTCGTATATAAACATCATTAAAAGTAAATAATGACCTCGGTCAAAGTTCAAACGACATTTAATCTCTACATGAGAGAATTCCACATAGCTATTTGGGCGGTGAAATACGCTAACAGATCGCTGTCTCCAACGACCTTGCCAAGGCCGGGAACAGCTATCGGCTCAAAATCCTTTTAACTGTTGATTTGGAAGTTTTTACAATGAAGGAAACATTAACAATGTTGTTAAAAGTTTATTTTGTGATTAATTGGAGTTATGTTGTTTGGAATGAAAAAAGAGATTTCGAGTTCAAGTGAATGACGACATGCCGTGATGGTTTCTACTTTCTGAACGTGAAATTCGCGGATCGCCATATGCAGATTCACCACGGACCCACGATCGATGTTTCTAAACGTGAACGTACCCGTTTCTTTGCGAACGGGTACGTTTTTCATGGAAGTCCTTCACGAACTTGCTGTCCATGTCTGACGTGCGACTGAAGGTGCTACAGGAATGTGGAATTTATTGGTTTCATGCTTTAGCATTCGCCGTATCTGCATTGTCTGTTTGCTTCTGGCCTCCCACCCATGCGTAGCACGTCTCTGCGTAGCACGGGTATCTCCCTAGTTCCCCTAAGCTCATTCTTTATTTTAGAAAATCAGTGGAAGTTTTGTGGACTTCCATCAGGTGATTTGCATGAGTCAGGGAACACCTTAAAATCCCCAAACTCGAAAAGAGGACTTAGACATTTCAGTATTTGCAAGGCGGAGGAAGTTATCATTCCAATGAGTTGGACCCTTTTCCCCCACTGCAGCTTACAGATCATCATGCAAATCCAATTGGTAGTGTTCTCGATTCACTTTTACCCCCTGTGGAACTTTCCAGTTTTGCAAATTTCCAATATGGTCAAATAAAATGAAGAACCTTGATGCTGCCTTGTTAGCATTTGGCCTTTTTTTAGACATGGAAAAGTTGGCCCATTGCGCTCGGGCACAAAAGTCTTCAGTTCTGGGTCGTCGGACCGGCACCGTCTTCACTAATGATACTTTGCAAGAAAGCGTTTCATTTCCAAGGAAGACGCTGAAGATGCTGTGGGCACAGAACAAGCCAGTTCAAATTCTGCTCCTCTGTGTGGACTTGTGGCACATACTTTGCCATTGCTTTGCTTTTCCCCCAAATTCTCAGTGGCAATGTGATGCATTATTAACTTGGGTATTGCGGAAACTTGAATCCCTGACGCTCCTAGCACTCCTCAAATCACACCATTAAATATTTCTTTATACATACAACCCACATGATATTGGGCCTGGCAGAATAGCTTTGATCTATCTCGTCTGGGTGTGATTCTTGACCCGACTATAGACTATCACCCTGGTGCTTCCCAGGTGGGGCATTGCGTGAATGCCTATGTCATCGCTGGAAGGGGACGGACACACGTACCAGCGTTAGTATCCGGTTGATTTTATAGATCCCACAATGTCTCGCTAAGAGTAGGTGAGCATACCGGAATCCTGGCCAAGTACCAAATACCTTGACTGGTTCTCACTGGGATGCCGGGATGGAGACAAGCACAGATGGAGTGTTATGATATTGTAAGAACGAGGTTAACAGAGAATGTTGTGCATGGTCTAAATATATTTGAGGATTGCCCGTTTTGTGATGCCACTTACAAAAATTGGAGTGAACGTAGAGGTAAACGACATGTAAAGCGCAGAAGTAAAGCAAGGGAATATATAACAAAGTGGAAGAAAATAATGTAGAAATGATTGGATTTCTAAATGACCGGATGTTTGTTTCCACTTCCTGCAGCCGCTGGCATCAACTTTAAGGCCAAGGGTTGCATCCAAAAGAATGTCTGCACTATCAACGGTACCACAATTCCAGATTTACCCATTACCGCAAAAATGGAATGCTGCAACACGAAGCTCTGCAACAACGCTCCAAAACTCACATCGACCCAGCTTGCCGGTGCGCTCGGCCTATCCTCAGTCCTGATTTTTTCTTCCAGCCTTTTCTGATAGTTCAGAGGTCGAGAACTGGCTCCGCCAGTTGAAGAGTAACAGGATCAATGGCTGATTAGTTGTACTGTACTTGAATATTTGTGTAACTGACAATGTAATAATGGTGGTAATATAATAAAACCTCTTCCTAGTCTAAACTACACCAAAAATCTGCAATACAAAGACTTCCTGTACCTGTTATATGTAGAATTGTCTGCCCCCTACCACCCCCTTAAACTCCGCATTTCCATTATTTTATCTGCATGTGCAGCTGCATTACTTGCTTCGTCATGTAACCTGATCTTCTGTAATCGACCTTCCCCAAGCACAATAAAACAACACTTGCTTCCTTTTGAGTACATGTCACGTTTAACTGATTAACCAATCCTGGGGTTAAACCCCACATGGGAAACATTACCCCATGGGGATTTTCATAATTCACATCAAAACTATAAAAGTGTCTTCCAAAAACCGGTTTGAGCTGCACATGAATGCGATGGCCTAGTGGTGATGAAAAAAAGATGGCGTCCCAATGTCCACGGCTTTTAAACCTGGATGAAGATGGTAGTACATTAAAGGGTTGGATTTTAACTTCCTGGAATTGAGGTTGTCTCAGGTGAATTAGGCAATTAGCAGGTTATGAGATTATTGGTGCACATCTAAACTGCCTCATAAACACCATTCAGGTAAAGGTGAATCTGTCTGCTGCACATCACCTGGACTACATATATCATTCCAGTCCACGCTTTTGTTTGACTCTTAATGTCTTTAAGACAACTTCAGATGGAATATGGATGCCAACTGTAGTAAAACCCACCTGTGCCACCCAAAATCCCCCTAAATGAAGAAAAATTACACTCAAGTCTTTCCTGAGAATCGTCGTACTAAAATCCACAATTTGGTGTCTGTCTGTCTGACGATTTTTGATCGCGATACATCGATCGTTACTTATCAAATCTCGACCAAACTTTATAGGATGACTAAGGGTCACACTATGAAGGTTGTAGCGCATTCATTTCCCCCCCAACCCTCAAGTGGGTTTTCCCCACCAATGGTGTTGCGTGTTTACGTGTATATCAGTGTTAAGATGGCTTTATCATGACATTTTTCCAAGGCCGCTTCTAACTAGAGAGGTTCCAGGGAACCTGAACTCAACTGGTCTATATCAATATGGTTAGCATATGGCCAATATGGCCACCAGGTCACATGACCTATGATGTCATCATTATGATATGCATCCAATCAAGTGCCATACTATACGTGGTCAAAGTTTCACCTCAATCGATCGTAAAATGAAGGCAGAGATGCATTTTAAATGTTTTCATCAAATCCAATATGGCCGCCATGTCATGTGCCCTGTGACGTCTTAATTAGGATATACATCCGAACAAGTGATATACTATAAGTGGTCAAAGTTTCAACTCAATTGATCAAAAAATGAAGGCGGAGATGCATTTTAAAGGTATTCATGAAATCCAATATGGCCGCCATGTCACGTGACCTATAACGTCACCGGTATATATACCCGTCATATATGTGTTGAGGTTTGTTACATACTGTCTACACACCAAGTTTCAGCCTTCTAGCTACATTAGGAAGTACCAGATTGACAAATATTGATTTTTCAATATGGCCGCCCTGCCGCGCCCATTTTTGGGTGGGCAAAGCCCAAATGCAATCCCAAACTGGTTTATGTCTTAAAGATGCTGCATAACAAGTTTAATCAAATTTGATCAATATTTGTGACTTTTAGAGCGTAGACGTCGAATTGTTTACAGACGACAGACAGACAGACAGCCGATAGACGGACGACGCGCCCATTTTTGGGCGTGCAACGCCCACATGCAATCCTAAATTAGTTTATGTCTTAAAGATGCTGCATAACAAGTTTCATCAAATTTAATCAATATTTGTGACTTTTAGAGCGTAGACGTCGAATTGTTTACAGACGACAGACAGACAGACAGACAGCCGATAGACGGACGACGCGCCCATTTTTGGGCTGCAACGCCCACATGCAATCCCAAACTAGTTTATGTCTTAAAGATGCTGCATAACAAGTTTCATCAAATTTTATCAATATTTGTGACTTTTAGAGCGTAGACGTCGAATTGTTTACAGACGACAGACAGACAGACAGACAGCCGATAGACGGACGACGCGCCCATTTTTGGGCTGCAACGCCCACATGCAATCCTAAATTAGTTTATGTCTTAAAGATGCTGCATAACAAGTTTCATCAAATTTAATCAATATTTGTGACTTTTAGAGCGTAGACGTCGAATTGTTTACAGACGACAGACAGACAGACAGACAGCCGATAGACGGACGACGCGCCCATTTTTGGGCTGCAACGCCCACATGCAATCCCAAACTAGTTTATGTCTTAAAGATGCTGCATAACAAGTTTCATCAAATTTTATCAATATTTGTGACTTTTAGAGCATAGACGTCGAATTGTTTACAGACGACAGACAGACAGACAGACAGCCGATAGACGGACGACGCGCCCATTTTTGGGCTGCAACGCCCACATGCAATCCCAAACTAGTTTATGTCTTAAAGATGCTGCATAACAAGTTTCATCAAATTTTATCAATATTTGTGACTTTTAGAGCGTAGACGTCGAATTGTTTACAGACGACAGACAGACAGACAGCCGATAGACGGACGACGCGCCCATTTTTGGGCGTGCAACGCCCACATGCAATCCCAAACTAGTTTATGTCTTAAAGATGCTGCATAACAAGTTTCATCAAATTTGATCAATATTTGTGACTTTTAGAGCGTAGACGTCGAATTGTTTACAGACGACAGACAGACAGACAGCCAGCCGATAGACGGACGACGCGCCAATTTTTGGGCTGCAACGCCCACATGCAATCCCAAACTAGTTTATGTCTTAAAGATGCTGCATAACAAGTTTCATCAAATTTTATCAATATTTGTGACTTTTAGAGCGTAGACGTCGAATTGTTTACAGACGACAGACAGACAGACAGCCAGCCGATAGACGGACGACGCGCCCATTTTTGGGCGGGCAAAGCCCAAATGCAATCCCAAACTAGATTATGTCTTAAAGATGCTGCATAACAAGTTTCATCAAATTTGATCAATATTTGTGACTTTTAGAGCGTAGACGTCGAATTGTTTACAGACGACAGACGGACAGACAGACAGCCGATAGACGGACGACGCACCCATTTTTGGGCTGCAACGCCCACATGCAATCCCAAACTAGTTTATGTCCTAAAGATGCTGCATAAGAAGTTTCATCAAATTTGATCAATATTTGTGACTTTTAGAGCGTAGACGTCGAATTGTTTACAGACGACAGACAGACAGACAGCCGATAGACGGACGACGCGCCCATTTTTGGGCGTGCAACGCCCACATGCAATCCCAAACTAGTTTATGTCTTAAAGATGCTGCATAACAAGTTTCATCAAATTTTATCAATATTTGTGACTTTTAGAGCGTAGACTTCGAGTTGTTTACAGACGACAGACAGACAGACAGCCGATAGACGGACGACGCGCCCATTTTTGGGCGTGCAACGCCCACATGCAATCCCAAACTGGCTTATGTCTTAAAGATGCTGCATAACAAGTTTCATCAAATTTAATCAATATTTGTGACTTTTAGAGCGTAGACGTCAAATTGTTTACAGACGACAGACAGACAGACAGCCGATAGACGGACGACGCGCCCATTTTTGGGCGTGCAACGCCCACATGCAATCCTAAACTAGTTTATGTCTTAAAGATGCTGCATAACAAGTTTCATCAAATTTAATCAATATTTGTGACTTTTAGAGCGTAGACGTCGAATTGTTTACAGATGACAGACAGACAGACAGACAGACAGCCGATAGACGGACGACGCGCCCATTTTTGGGCTGCAACGCCCACATGCAATCCCAAACTAGTTTATGTCTTAAAGATGCTGCATAAGAAGTTTCATCAAATTTTATCAATATTTGTGACTTTTAGAGCGTAGACGTCGAATTGTTTACAGACGACAGACAGACAGACAGACAGCCGATAGACGGACGACGTGCCCATTTTTGGGCTGCAGCGCCCACATGCAATCCCAAACTAGTTTATGTCTTAAAGATGCTGCATAACAAGTTTCATCAAATTTTATCAATATTTGTGACTTTTAGAGCGTAGACGTCGAATTGTTTACAGACGACAGACAGACAGACAGCCGATAGACGGACGACGCGCCCATTTTTGGGCGTGCAACGCCCACATGCAATCCCAAACTAGTTTATGTCTTAAAGATGCTGCATAACAAGTTTCATCAAATTTAATCAATATTTGTGACTTTTAGAGCGTAGACGTCGAATTGTTTACAGACGACAGACAGACAGACAGCCAGCCGATAGACGGACGACGCGCCCATTTTTGGGCGGGCAAATCCCAAATGCAATCCCAAACTAGATTATGTCTTAAAGATGCTGCATAACAAGTTTCATCAAATTTGATCAATATTTGTGACTTTTAGAGCGTAGACGTCGAATTGTTTACAGACGACAGACGGACAGACAGACAGCCGATAGACGGACGACGCGCCCATTTTTGGGCTGCAACGCCCACATGCAATCCCAAACTAGTTTATGTCTTAAAGATGCTGCATAACAAGTTTCATCAAATTTTATCAATATTTGTGACTTTTAGAGCGTAGACGTCGAATTGTTTACAGACGACAGACAGACAGACAGCCAGCCGATAGACGGACGACGCGCCCATTTTTGGGCGTGCAACGCCCACATGCAATCCCAAACTAGTTTATGTCTTAAAGATGCTGCATAACAAGTTTCATCAAATTTGATCAATATTTGTGACTTTTAGAGCGTAGACGTCGAATTGTTTACAGACGACAGACGGACAGACAGACAGCCGATAGACGGACGACGCGCCCATTTTTGGGCTGCAACGCCCACATGCAATCCCAAACTAGTTTATGTCTTAAAGATGCTGCATAACAAGTTTCATCAAATTTAATCAATATTTGTGACTTTTAGAGCGTAGACGTCGAATTGTTTACAGACGACAGACGGACGACGGACACTGGGTGTCGCAAAAACTCAGCTGGACATAGTCCAGTTGAGTTAATAACAAACGTAACTAGAAGGGCACTCGGTAGAGCGCATACCTCCGCCTGGTGAACAGTTTACTTTTGTATCCCACTGATGGTCTGGGATCTGGAGTCGGACCTGAACGAAAAGCGAATCGGCTTGTTCTTGTCACCTGATCAACTCGTCCACCTAGTTTAGTCACAACTCGTCCATAACTTTTTTAAACATCATGTTATATATCGCTTTCACCCGATCTCTCAATAGTGAATAATCACTTAAATATTAAATAATTCTCGTATCGGAATCCATATTCTGATCTTCACCAAAATCGAATCGATTCTACCTCGTCACACACACAACCTGCGCAATAAGTTTCGTCCAAATCCGTCCATAATTGATGAGATATCCTGCTATGTATCGTTTTAGCCCTATCTCCAAATGGTGAAAAATCACTTAAAAAATTGTAGTAGCCGGATCCGAATCCGGATCTTCACCAAAATCGAATCATTTAGTCCTTGTCACATACGCTACGTCTCTGCCAAATTTCGTCCGAATCCGTCCACAACTTCGAGATATTTTGTTCACAAACAAACAAACAAAGACAAATGGACAAACAGACAGGCAGGGGTGAAAACAACCTCCATCCACCTTTGGTGGCGGAGGTAATAATAATAATAACATAATATTAATGTTATTACAAAATAATATTATTACAAATAATATTTTTTCCTACTTGAACAAATGTCGTGCTAACGTATATAAATAGCTTATGCTATTTTTGTGGGTTCACCTGCCTCTACCAGATGTAAAAAATATTATAAACCAAAACATGCATGATTACCTTTTGAAACAGTCGCTACTGCTGTTTAACACGAAACTGAAAGGGAGGAAACCCCCCCCCCCCCGGAGTGTGTTCAGTTACCAAGCAGCTTGCAAGCGCTTGCCAAGCCAGCCGTTCATCATCAACGGGTCTGAATGGAGTGCTTGCTCGTCCATAACCCACTTGGCGAGGTCTCCACAAGAAACTTGGCAACTGAACACTCCCCCCTCGTCCCCCAAATGTTATTACACACATTTCCTTCCAGGTTACGCACATTCAGCGCAATTGCTGAAAAAATATTCAATATGTTTTGTCGAATATACATGCAGGGCCTTTCTGATGTAGCTCGTTTACCTTTAACCTGTCTGGACTGGTTTTGATTCACCAGGTAGGATTGCCTGGTTGTGGATTCAATCAGGTGGGATCACGTGGTTTTGGATTCAACAGGTTGGAACACTTGGTTGTGGAATCAATGGGTGGAGGGAAAGGTGAGGTGGGGGTGTTCACCTGATTGACAACTCAATAGGTGTGATTGCCTTGTTGTAGATTCCATAGGGGGTGGGGGTCATGTGGCAGTGCATTCAACAGGTGAGGTCGTGTAGTTGTGGATTGAATATAGGTGGGATGGTCGAATTCTGGATTCAATATGTGGCTGGTCTGGCTCTCTTTTTTTTTTCTTTTTTTAGCCGCGTCGCAGACGCTGCTAATAGAGTGCCCTCTGCTGTTGTTGTTGTTCTTCTTGTTCTTCTTCTTCTTGTTCTTGTTCTTGCAGAGAAGACAAAACCTCAAAGCTCCACCCATTCTGGGAACCATAGCTCCACCCATTTTGGGAGAGGCTTCATATAAACAAATATCCACCATTTTATTAACTCGCATAGCTTTGAGGCCTGTTTTGTAGGCCCGTGGTGTCTTCCTCTCTCACACAGTTTTATTTCAAATCAAATTCGATATATCATTTCATTTTTCACAGTCGCTAACATAGTTTTCGACTCAGTTGAAAAAAAACGGGAAGAAAATCCGATGAAAGTTGCCCTTTATAGAACGAAATGAATTCTCAAAGGCCTGTAACTTCAAGTCCATTGAGATATTTTTTTTTAAAATCGCGGCATGGTCAGTCATACACCGCCCGAAATAACAGACGGGAAAATGCCGAGATATATATATTTTGTTTAAATCACGGCATGGTCAGTCATACACCGCCCGAAATAACAGACGGGAAAATGCCGAGATATCTATCTATAATTCCAGTAATCTCTGTGTGTGTGTGTGTGTGTGTCTGTGTGTGTGTGTGTGTGTTTGTCTGTGACCGCTGTTTCTCGACAACCACGGGTCCGATCTAATTGAAACTTGCCAGATATATTGCTGGGGACCTGAGGATGTGCCTTTTCAAGGTTTCATATTAATCGGAGAAGTAGTTACCGAGCTATTAGTAAAAGTAACGCAAGCCGTTCGCTTTGGCTTTGCGAATGGACCAAACCATTTCATGTAAATAGAGGGGGGGGGGGGGGGTTCTACCGTACTCGCAAGCCGTTCGCTTTGGCTTTGCGAATGGACCAAACCATTCCATGTAAATAGAGGGGGGGGGGGGGGGGTTCTGTGGTCGTTACTGCCACGTGGTTTCAAAGTTTTTTTTTGTTGTTGTTGTTTGCACGCATGTTTTTTTGCACCCACGTACGGGCCTTTTCAAGGATGTGCCTTTTCAAGGTTTCATATTAATCGGAGAAGTAGTTACCGAGCTATGGCGATTTATTTACCAAACTAATCACAGAACAGGTTGCGGGGTAGGCCAGCCAATCACAGAACACGTTGTTGCGTAGGCGTGGCCGATGTCAATTCGAGGCGTAGCGGGCGCCATTTGGAGGAGCTGGGAGGACTCAGTCGTGATAGAGTGATCCTGAGTAAGTATATCAAGACAAGAACAAGATCTAGAAGGAGGTATGTACGGTGCGATTCATATAATATATTGTTTAGTTATCGTCGATGAGGAATTTGGGGTCGGAATGGGTGATCGGCCTGGGTGACTGGGTCTCGACTAGATGCTGGGCCGCACCAAGGAACGGGCACCCACGTACGGGCACGTCCTAGTATTAAAAATTCGTCCATTTGATGACAATCGTCACGATGAAATATTTAATTTATACGTCGTCACAATAATGTGGAGAGAGGAGCATAGCTTCGTTCACGTGTCGCCACATACGGGAAATTGCCGAGATATATATCTATCTATAATTCCACTAATCTCTGTGTGTATGTTTGTTTGTATGTTTGTATGTTTGTATGTTTGTCTGTGACCGCTGTTTCTCGACAACTACCGGTCCGATATACTTGAAACTTGCCAGGTATATTGCTGGGGACCCGAGGATGTGCCTTTTCAAGGTTTTAAATTAATCGCAGAAGTAGTTACTGAGCTATGTCCAAAAAACGATTCAACCAATCAGAGAGCAGCGAGCTATCACGTGTGCCGAACGTGGCGAACAGACTCTGCCTCGGATGGCACATTTGAGAGCGTATTCATTTATTTCCCGTCGGCAAACTATGTTGCCGTTAAACTATGTTTTAAAACTAATAAAAACTAATTTGCGATTCATCGTATTCATCGCTTCACATTTGCGACAGTGAAGACTTCACTTCCGGCAGCCAATCACAGAACGCGTTGTTGCAAGCCCGAGAGCCTGTGCCATTACGGTTCGTAATTCGATTTCTTCCGGAGAAAATAATAATTTCTCGATTTCTTATGCGCATTATTTCTCCCAATTCAGTCAGAGCGAAGGGCGGAAGCGAAGAGCGTTGTTTTTTTTGTTTACGGGCGTACGGGCGGGGTAGAGCGTACGGGTAGCGTTTTTTTTTTTTTTTTGGCAAGGAACGGGCACCCACGTACGGGCATGCCCTAGTCTATCTATAATTCCAGTAATCTCTGTATGTCTGTGACCGCTGTTTCTCGACAACCACGGGTCCGATATACTTTAAACTTGCCAGGTATATTGCTGGGGACCCGAGGATGTGCCTTTTCAAGGTTTCATATTAATCGGAGAAGTAGTTACCGAGCTATGTCCAAAAAACGATTCAACCAATCAGAGAGCAGCGAGCTATCACGTGTGCCGAACGTGGCGAACAGACTCTGCCTCGGACGGCACATTTGAGAGCGTATTCATTTATTTCACATTGGCAAACTATGTTGCCGCTATGTTGGCGTTAAACTATGTTTTAAAACTAATTAAAACTAATTTGCGATTCTTTCGCTTTCCTGCGCGTTTGTGCATGCTATGGCGATTTCTTTACCAAACTCCGCAAGCCGTTCGCTTTGGACCAAACCATTTCATGTAAATAGAGGGGGGGGATTGTCACCGTACTCGCAAGCCGTTCGCTTTGGACCAAACCATTTCATGTAAATAGAGGGGGGGGGGGATATAATTTTAGATATAGATATAGTACGGGCATGCCCTAGTATTTTAAATCGCGGCATGGTCAGTCATACACCGCCTGAAATAACAGACGGGAAAATGCCGAGATATATTAAAAATTCGTCGCCACACACGGGAAATTGCCGAGATATAGTCGTAGGGTAGTGTGGGGTAGTCACTTTGCACAAAAATAACATCAAGTAATCGAATCAATAGGAATGTCCTGTGCCTATAACATCGACGTTATAGGCACAGCTGCATCTAGGCATTGTGTAACATCGACGCGGCTTTTGTTTTAATTAAAACTTTTTGTACTTGTTTTTTTTTGAAAGGGGAACATAGAAGCTGCCATGGTTTTTGGAGTATTTTGAGGTGTTAGTGCATTGTATAATTATCTCTTATCTTTAACTACAACCTTCTACTTCTCTGTCCCCCAAATATTCCTGCAGGACACAAGATCTGCCAGTAACCCTCTTCTGGTGAAACTGCCAAAATCAAGACTCTCTGCTCACCTTCACTCTTTCATTCCTCTTTTCTCCCGCCTCTGGAACAAACTCCCTCACTGTCTTCAATCCCACTCCTCCCTCCAGGTCTTTAAAACAGCTGTTCACCACCATCTCTTATCTTCCCCCATCCAAAACCTTGATCTTTTCTACCCCCGTTAATCCACCTCAAATCCTTCCACCTCCTTCAAATTCCCTGTTTTTTTTTTTCCTGAAAGTCCTTGTTGTGTCTATCTTGTTTATTCCATGTACTCCACCCCAGCCCTTTCCCTTCCACCAATCTCCTGCTGTACCTGTTCTCTACTGGTGTTGCACTTCCCTCTCTCTCCCCCTCTTGACTCCCACTTCCTTTATTGTGTGCTCAACGTGTTAGCTCTTATACGAACCTCGACCAAGTACACAAAAGAAAACAGAAAAAAAAACCGAGTTGTTAGTACATTGTATAATTATCTCTCATCTTTAACTATAACCAGAATAACTTGCAAACCCACAAGTTCTAATCTCCACTCCTAACTTACTTTTCCTCCAAGGGACCACAAGAGCACTGATGCCAAACTTGTTTAAAGTTCAGCAAAATTGTTAACGCAGCGTAAACTTTTCGTGGTTCTTTTTGGCAACGAGAACAGATGAGGCACAAGGAAATAGCAGAATCCATATTTTTCACATATTGATTTCAACAACAACAACAAATTGTTCACAGGTTATCTTATATTTATTACTTCAGCACAATCTAAACTACAACACGCGGTAGAGCGCAAACCCACTGATAGGTCGGATCTGGATTCTGACCCGAGCCAAAATCGAATCTGCTTGTTTTTGTCACATACCCAACTCATTCACCTAATTTTGTCATAATCCATCCACAACTTTTTGAAATATCATGCTATAAATCACATTTCCCACTTTCCTGAAGGGTCTGCTGCAGAACGTTGTTGACCCATGTCATTCACGAACTGACTGCCCAGTCCTTAGGTAGTTCAACTGGAGCCTATTTCAGCAGGAGTTTGATTATTCTGGGTGCATCTACTCTTTCCAGAAGACACTTTGCGATTTAACATCAACCAACTAATGCGAGCAGACAGGACACCCGGCTTAACGTTCGTCCAAGGAATGTCACTCTTTGTGATGCAACGTCGACTCGTCGATATTCAGCGTGGGAGTCAAACTTAGACTTGACAGGTCAAAGGTAAAGCCGCTGTCACACCTTGACGTTTTAGCCAGCGTATGCCGATGTATGAAAAATTTAGCTACGTTAAGAGCACGCTGGCATACGTCGTAGTACGCCGAGCTCGTCGACAAATTTCGTGCATGCACAAAATTTGTCGACGTATGCCAGCGTATGACTCACACCAGCACTCAATTTTGATACGTCGGCATACGCTGGCTAAATCGTCAAGGTGTGACAGGGGCTTAAGCACGCAACTCTGCACCCGAGCAGGACTCAGGTGAACTTGGTAATAATTATAAATTATTACTGTCTGGGGTAGTGATGGTAAATACAAGCTTGGTAGTTGGTATAATTTGGTTGTAAATAAGGGCTGCCATAAGTGCTGAGAAGTTTCCGAAAAATATTTTACCACTTGACGTATGACAAACTTTTAGTTGGAAGCTGGGTAATCAAATTGCATAAATTGTTATACAAATAAATTCTGCGATGCCACTTCAGGTTCCAGAATTGTGTTGTCTTTTCCTTTTATTACCTCCGCCACCAAAGGTGGATGGAGGTTATGTTTTCACCCGTTTTTTTTGTTTGTTTTTTTTCTTCTGTATACTGAATCGAGGCTCGTGAAAGAGCTAACATTTATTTCACAAACAAATCAACCAGACAAACAAAATATATAAAAAGAGGGACCAGAAGACAAGATGGGGAGAGAAGGGGAAGCACACAAACACAACATTTGAGAGCAGGGAGATGTGTGGGAAGTGGAGGGCTTGGGGGGGGGCGGCGTGGGAAGGAGGGGGGCGGGGTGGGAGAAGTATAAAACACAAGGACACCAAGGACTTCCAGGACAGAACTTGGGATGTCAAAAAAGTGGATTTGGGGTGAAATTAGCGGGGGTAGAAAAGCTCAAGGTTTTGGATGGGGGAAGATAAGAGACGGTGGTGAACAGCTGTTTTAAAGACCTGGAGGGTGGAGTGGGATTGAAGAGAGTGAGGGAGTTTGTTCGTGGGAGAAAAGCGGGAGAAAAGAGGGAGAAAAGAGGAATGAAGGAGTGAAGGTGAGCAGAGAGTCTTGATTTTGGCAGTTTAACCATAAGAGGGTTGCAGGCAGATCTTGTGCGACCTGTAGGAATATTTGGGAGACAGAGCCCAGAGAGAGCTGGGGGGGGGGGGGCAAGGCCAGAGTGGAGTCGGTAGAAGACGGAAAGACCACCAACCTGCCTGCGGTGAGTGAGTGAAAGGCCCTTGGAGTTAGCTTCATCGCGGGAGATTACAATGATTCTGAACGCTTTGGTTTCAACAGCGTGAAGACGAGCTAGATGTGAGGCAGGAGCACCAGCCCAGAGGGGAGAGCAGTATTCCATTGAGCTGCGGACGAAAGCCTTGTATGTGGTGAGGAGCTCAGGTGTGCCAAGGAAGGACTTCGCACGATGGAGGATGCCAAGTCGGCGACTGGCTTTGGAGGCCAGTTTTGAAATGTGGTTTTCCCAGGAAAGATCATGGCAGATAGTGAGACCCAAAAGCTTGAGTGACAGAACTTCTTGGAGAGGATTATTCAGAAAGTGGATGGGAGGGTTGTCCAGTCAGTCTTTTCGGAGAGACATCGTAAGAGTGTGAGATTTGTCCGGATTGAAACACATGTTCGACTTGTTTGCCCAGTCTGTGATTTTGTCCAGGTCTGCAGAGAGTGAGGAGGCTGCAGATTGCCGATCTGAGGGATGGGGAATGGAGAGGCAGAGAGTAGAGTCATCAGCAAAGAGACAGAGAGGATTTTCAAGAGAGTCAGAGAGATCATTGATGAAGACCAGAGAAGGGCCCAGAACACTGCACAGGGCCCAGGATACTGCCTTGGGGAACTCCAGCCTGAACAGGAAGAGGAGATGAGAGAAACCCATTCAGGGCCACACGTTGACTACGACTAGAGAGGAAGTCCGCCAGCCATGCGTGGAGATTTCCATGGATACCAAAGGAGGAGAGTTTGGTGAGCAGAGCGGGGTGCCAGACCGTATTGAAGGCACGTGATATGTCAAGGGCGACAGCTCTAATTTCCTGTTTGGCATTGAGGACCTCCATCCTTTGTTGAGAAAGCAGAAGCAGCATGTCCAGATTAGAGTGACCAGGTCTGAAACCAAATTGATGATCCGAGATCAAGCCATTGGAGAAGAGGAAAGATTTCATATCTGAAGCAATGATGGATTCCATGACTTTGCTGATAATTGGGAGAAGGCTGATTGGTCTGTAGTTGCTAGGATCTGTTTTTGCACCTTTTTGTGCAAAGCAGTGATGTTGACTGATTTCCAAACAGATGGCAGATGACCTTGAGCAAAAGAGAGGGTGAAGAGAACAGAGAGAGGGAGTGAAAGAGCGGAAGAATAGGATTTTAGGACCCGTGGGCTGATGCCGTCAGGTCCAGTTGCAGAATCAGAGTCGAGGGTTGACAGAAACTTTTCCACCTTGTCAGGAGGAAAGGACACAGAGTCCAGGAGCAGCTGGGTATGACTGGGTACGGTGGGTACAGAGAGGGATGGGTTTGGGACACAAGATTTAGAGGCAAACACAGAGTTGAGGCATTCAGCTTTTTCACGTGCGGAGTTAGCCGTGTAGCCATTTGAGGTGAGGGAGGGGATGGAGGGGGAACAAACACCAGAAACTGATTTGACCAGATGCCACCAGGATTTGGAAGAGGGAGACAGATAAGAGAGTTCGGTCTTGAGAACGGAGAGATATTGTTTCCTGGCTCTCCTGAGGGTGGACACACACTTGTTTTGGGCTTTGTGAAAGGAAATAAGATTTCCTTCCGTTGGATTTGCTTTCCAGGAGACGAAAGCAAGTTGTTTCTGGGCAACAGCCTCACCACAAGATTCCATGTACCATGGACCGGAGGAAGGGTAAGACAACTGAAGACGAGATGGGATAAATCTGGCATGAGAGAGAGCAATTTACTTTGGAATAATTCCGAGGATGAGTTGATGTCAGAGACGGCAGAGATGGGAGACTAGTCCAGATGATTGATGGCTGCTTGAAGACCGTGCCAGTTGGCCTGAGTGAAATGCCAGACTCGTCGACGCTGAGGAGGCTCTCTGAGAATGGTCAGAGAGATGTCCACTTTAATAAGCACATGATCAGATGAGCCGATTGGAGCAGAAGAAGAGCAGCAGACATTTTCAGGGAAGTTAGTCATAACCAAGTCCAGAAGAGAAGATGCTTCGTTGACTGAGATCCGGGTCGGGAAATTCACAGATTGTGTCAGTCCCAGTGAGTCACAGAAGTCCTTTGCTGAAGAGCCATAGCTGGTGAGAAAGGTACCCACACCCAGCCAACTGGCATGGTGACAATTGAAATCACCACAAATGAGGAAGAGAGAGTTGGGATGGGTAGATAGAAGTTGGTCCATATTATCAGACAGTGAGATGTAGATGGAGTCATCACTGTTTGGTGGACGGTACAACACACATATGAACAAAAGGTGGGAGGGAAGGGGAAGCCGTAGCCAAAGGTATTCCTGGGGGTGAGGTGGAGAGAGGGCAGTGCAGGGCGAGTGAGGAAGAGAGTTTTTTTATAAAGATAGCAACCCCACCTCCAGGACGAGGCTCAGGTCTATTATACCGGAGGAGGGAGTAACCTGGGAGAGATACCAAGGAATCAGAGACATCATGAAGGAGGAAAGTTTCTGTTAAGCAGATCACGTCTGGTTTGTCAGAAGCAACCTGTATGGAGAGATCAGTCAGGTTTGAGCGAAGGCCCCGGATGTTTCAGGTCCATACCGTTGATGAAGAGGAATGGGGAGCATCGGATACAGAACAGGGGGGGGGGGGGAGGGTAGGGTAAGATGTGCAAGAGGAGGAAGAGGTAGGGAGAGCTGTTGAAGATGTGTCAGAGATTTCAGAATAGCTTGGAGCAAGGGAAGAATGGGGCGGACAAAAGGTTTGATGGTGATTGGGTGAGGCACAGTGAGGTGTTATTTGAGGAGGGGGAAGAGCGAGGCCGAAGGTTGGGGGAGATGAAGGTGAAAGTTGGAAGGGGGAAGAAGCGGGGAGGACACTTTGACGAGGAGGGGTGAGAGGGGAGTATAGGAGGGGAGGAGCGAGGGAGAGTCTCGGAGGGGAGGGGTGTGGGGGGAGTTTAGGAGGGAAGGGGCAAGGGGGGAGATTTGAAAGGGATGGGTGATGGGGAAGATTTGGTGGGGAGGGGCAAGGGGAAAGATTTGAAAGAGATGGGTGATGGGGACGATTTGGAGGGGAGGGGCAAGGGGGTAGATTTGGAGGGGAGGGGTGATGGGGAAGTTTTGGAGGGAAGGGGTGATGGGGAAGATTTGGAGGGGAGGGGCAAGGGGGAATATTTGAAAGGGATGGGTGATGGGGAAGATTTGGAGGGGAGGGGCAAGGGGGTAGATTTGGAGGGGCGGGGTGATGGGGAAGTTTTGGATGGGAGGGGTGATGGGGAAGTTTTGGAGGGAAGGGGTGATGGGGAAGATTTGGAGGGGAGGGGTGAGATTTGATTTTGAAAAGTGTACGATTAATGGGAAACGAACATTTATTGCAAAATGAGTTTCCTGAGACCTTAGAGTCAAAAATACGTTTGAGGACGCTGAAGGAGGGGTGGAGTGCAGGAGAGTTTCGGGAATGTAGAAAAAAGGAACGGTAAGAGATGGAATTTTTTTTTGGAATGAATAGATTTGGTGAGCAAGTCGAAAGCATCCTTTTATAGAAGAAGAAGAAAAAGGTGTTATAATATACGAAAGATTACAGTTCTTCAGTGGAAAGTTTAAACATTTTTAACAAAGTGATCACGTTATCACGAACAACGTGATCGAAGAATGAACGAACAAATAAGAACAACGAATAAACAAATAAGAACAGAGAAGGAAAAAAATTTTGGGGTGTTTTTTTTTTTTCGAGTTGAGATTTTAAACAAGGAATTATGGGGTGAAAGACTGGGACAAAACAGAGAACGAAACTAATTGCAGCGCAATCGACGAACCGCTGAGAGAAAAGGTCAGACACGGTAGCCTACTCGGTCTCAGAATACGCGACACGAATTAACCGACAATTTTGTATGCAGGTATGAAAAATTAACACCGAGAATCTTACTAAAGACACACTATAGGTGCACACACTGAAAGATAGATATAGTTTCGACAAAAACACAATTGTGAAAAATTACTTAACTTTGAAAGCATGAGCGCATTGACAGCTTCGAGAAGACGTGACCTCCAATCTTGCGCATCCAATCTCCAATCTTGTTACTTGCAAAATCGAACATTTTAAAAGTACTGTATATTGGCCGGTTGCGTTTGTTATTCTGTGTTTGTCTGTTTGTTTATCACTGGTCTACAGGTCACAATTCTAAACAGATCGTCACGAAACTTCACCAAGTTGTATAGGTCGTCCCAATTGAGAAGCCTATTGATTTTGAGGTCAAAGATCATCTGGAGGTCAAATTTCTAAAATCGCCATTTTAAATCCGATTGACTTGAAAATTGAATAACATTTGTGTATTGAGCCAATAAATTGGGAAATGAACTATTTTTGAGGTCAAAAGGTTAAAGGTCAACTCAAGATCAAATTTTAAAAGTCATCAATTTTCATCCAAAAAGCAGTCAATTCTCAACCGATTGACTTCAAAATTGAAGAGCATTTGCATATCGAGTCACTAAATTGGGAAACATACTATTTTTGAGGTGAAAAGGTCAAAGGTCAACTCAAGGTCAAACTTCCAAAATCATCACTTTTCATCTGAAAAACCATCAATTTTCATCCGATTGACTTGAAAATTGAACAGCATTTCCATATTGCCTCACTGAATTAGGAAACTAACTATTTTTGAAGTCAAAAGGTCAAAGGTCAACTGAAGGTCAAACTTCCCAAATAAATCAATTTTCATCTGAAAAACCATCAATTTTCATCCGATTGACTTGGAAATTGAACAGCATTTGCACATTGTGTCAATAAATAGGAAAACCAACTATTTGTGAGGTCAAAAGGTCAAAGGTCAACTCCAGGTCAAACTTCCAAAATCATCAATTTTCATCCGATTGGCTTGAAAATAGAATAGCATTTGTGCATTGCCTCACTGAATTGGGAAACCAACGATTTAAGAGGTCAAAAGGTCAAAGGTCAGCTCAAGGTCAAACTTCTAAAATCATCATTTTTCATCTGAAAAATCATCACTTTTCATCCTGTTGACCCGAGCTTTGATCAAAATTGTAAATTTTAATCTTCATGAAATGGACAATTTTCTGTATCAATGGAAAACTTTTGGGGGGGGGGGGGGCGGATTTTGCAAGTATCATGCTATGCATGACGTCTTCTTGTTATTCTGTCTGTTTGTCTGATTGTCACTGGTCACAGGTCACAATTCCAAACATATCATCACGAAACTTCACCAAGTTGTAGAGGTCGTCACAATTGAGAAGACTATTGATTTGAGGTCAAAGGTCAAAGGTCATTTGGAGGCCAAATTTCTAAAATCGCCATTTTTAATCCGAATGACTTGAAAATTGAACAGCATTTGTATAATGAGTCACGAAATTGGAAAACCAAATATTTGAGGTCAAAAGGTCAACTCAAGGTCAAACTTCTAAAATCATCCATTTTCATTTGAAAAATTGTCACTTTTCATCCTATTGACCCGAGCTTTGATCGAGATCGTTAATTTTCATCTGGATGAAATGGACAATTTGATTGACCAATGGCATCCTTTTTTGGGGGGGCGCGTGTAGTGGGGAGGGGATGAATTTTGCAAGTATCATGCTCTGCATGACGCCTTCTTGTTTGTTTGGGAATAAAATATCTCCCAAAGTTGTGGACGGATAGTGACGAAATTTTGGATGTAGCGTATGTGACATGCACGAAAGGATTACATTTTGGTGAAGATCCGGATTCGGATCTGGCTACTAGAATTTTAAAAGTGATTCTTCACCATTGGGAGATAGGGCCAAAAACGATACAAAGCAGGTTATCTCAAAAAGTTGTGGACGGACTTGGACGAAACTTGGTGGACCGGTTGGGTGTGTGACAAGGACGATTCGATGCTGGTGAAGATCTGAATATGGATTCGGATATGAGAATTATTTACTTTCTTCAGTGATTCTTCACCATTGGGAGATAGGGCCAAAACTATACATTGCAGGATATCTCAAAAGTTATGGATGGATTTGGACGAAACTTGTTGGACAGGTGTGTGTGACAAGGAAGAATCGATCCTGGTGAAGATCCAGATAGTATAATTTTTAAAGTGATTCTTCACCATTGGGAGATACAGCCAAAACGATATAAAGCAGGATATCCCAAAAAGTTATGGATGGCTTCGGAGGAAACTTGGTGGACAGGTTGGGTATGTCTCAAGACTGAATCGATTTCTATTTTGGTGAAGATCTGAATATGGATTCAGGTGAGAATTATTTTAAAATTTTAAGTGATTCTTCACCATTGAGAGATCAGGCGAAAAGTGATATAATATATCTAATCTAATATAAATATCTATAAAGCTCAGTTGACTTTTTGCTCCACCAAATACAGTCACGTGAAAAAGTAAGTACACCCCATGTAAAGTTTTGACTTTTTCAACATATTTCAACATACAGCGATTTGATCTTCATTTCAACAATATTGATAGATAAAGGTGATATAATACAACAAACATCATGAAACATTTACATTTTGTAGTCCATTGTATAATTTAAATAAACATAAATGCAAATTTCGCATGTGGAAAAAGTAAGTATACCCTTGGCTCTAATAGGTGGTATTGCCCCCTTTGGCAGAAACAACCTCAAGTTGGCGTTTCTTATAACTGTCTACCAGTTTCTGACATCGACTGGGAGAAACTTTTGCCCACTCCTCCATGCAGAATTCTTTCAGCTGTGCGATGTTTGAGGGGTTTCTTGCATGCACAGCTCGTTTCAAATCCCCCACAACATCTCGATGGGATTTAGATCCGGGCTTTGACTTGGCCATTCCAGAACTCTCCATTTCTTTCTTTTCAGCCATTCCTTGGTGGATTTACTGGTATGTTTAGGGTCATTGTCATGTTGCAAGGTCCACCTTCGGTTGAGCTTCAACTTTCCGACAGATGGCCTCACATTATCCTCAAGCACCCTCTGGTACAATGAATAATTCATTGTGGATTATATGATGGGGAGCTGCCCAGGCCGTGATGCAGCAAAGCTGCCCCAAACCATAATATTTCCACCACCATGCTATACAGTTGGTATCAGGTTCTTGTGGTCAATCAAATGCTGTCTTTGGTTTTCGCCAAACATGTCTTCTGGTACTGTGCCAAACAGCTCTACCTTTGACTCATCTGTCCAGAGCACATTGTTCCAGAAGTGCTGCTCTTTGCCTAGGTGTTCATTGGCAAACTTTATTCTTGCCCTGATGTTCTTTCTGGACAGCAAAGGTTTCCTCCTGGCACACCTCCCATGTAGATCAAATTTGTGCAGCCTCTTCCTAATGGTAAACTCGTGCACTTTGACATCAACAGTGGGAAGAGCTACCTGTAGGTCCCGTGATGACATTCTGGGGTTCTTAGAGACTTCTTTCAGCATCTTGCGGTCTGCTCTCGGGCTGAACTTGCTGGGGTGGCCTGGCCTGAACAAGTTGGCAGTTGTTTGGAATCTTCTCCACTTGTAGATGATCTCCCCCGCACAGTTGAATGATTGATTTCAAATTGTTTGGAGATCTTTTTAAATCCATTCCCAGACTCGTAGGCATCTATAACCTTCTTTCTGAAGGCCTCAGAGAGCTCTTTTGATCTGGGCATGGTGGCGCCGCACACTTCAACAACAAAGAGCAAACCAAACGAAATGTCCGAGGTTTAAATAAGTCAGGTTCCTCCAAGATCCTCTCTAACGATGTTCTAATCATTTGCACCTGAGCTGATGCACCTGATTCTAATTTTAGGTATTTGAAGTAGTGATAAATGTGAGGGTGTACTTAATTTTTCCACATGCGAAATTTGTATTTATGTTTATTTAAATTATACAATGGACTACAAAATGTAAATGTTTCATGATATTTGTTATATTATATCACCTTTATCTATCAATATTGTTGAAATGAAGATCAAATAGCTGTATGTTGAAATATGTTGAAAAAGTCAAAACTTTACATGGGGTGTACTTACTTTTTCACGTGACTGTAACAGCGAAACGGAGTTGAGTAAAAGGGTGAAAATTCAACAGATGCTGTGATAAATAACTACTTCTGTCGGTTTGAATGTTTGAAAGAGAATAGACGTCTGGATCAATTTCTGAATTAAATTTAAATCCCGATTTATACAGATATAAACGCGAGTTGTCTGTGTGTGTGTGTCCGCGTTTTATTCAGAGATGGCTGAACGGATCTTCATCAAACTCTCAGAGGTTCATCAGTGAGTGCCTGGGAGTGTTTTAGGCAAACAACAACAACAAAAAATTGAAAAAGAAAGTTCGTTTTTTTGGAATTAAAAAAAATAAATTGCTCGATTGTGCCGAAGCCTTTTTAAATTAATGACAGTTATATACAAGTACACATTCGCATAAAAAATACAAAACAATTACCAGACATTTGAATACAAATAAATCAAATAATTCCGGAAGTGTACGAATTTGTTAGTACAGCCTCTTCTTCTTCCTGATCGGCATTACACTTAACTCAGAAACGTGAGCCACATTCATTCAGAAACGTGAGCCACATTCACTCAGAAACGTGAGCGACGTTCACTCAGAAACGTGAGCCACTTCCCTTCCTCCCCTGCCTCCCCCTCCCCTCCCCTTCCCCCATCTTTCCCCCTTGCTTTCTTCTCTGAAACTACAGACACTATTTCTATGAAACTTGACCACAACCTTCACCACTCGTGATGTACCAAAGTTTGTTCACGGCATTAAAAACTAGAACAATGTGACAGTGTCGCCAATATGCCTACTCATAGCCCCACAATGGGTAGATGCCCTCGTTCACTGTCCTAAAAATAAACAAGTTTGATTTAAATCCCTTCAGCTGTTTTCAAGTATCACATTTTCACCAGCCATGACAGGTTTCACATCGATCGGTGAAGCAGTTTCAGAGAAGGGATTTTTTTATATAAACATTTTTGGCTGGTATACCAATTCGCCTATGATGTCACCATTATCATGCTTTTGTTCCCCATTGGGAGTACTTGACAATGTGCTAAGTTTGAAATTTTTCCATGCAGCTGTTTCCGAGAAATAATTTTTTAATGATTTTATCGGTCTTTGGCTTCCGGTCCCTCAAGTGAAGAGGCTTGCTTCAACCTCTCCACGGCATCTAAGTTTGAGTATTTTCCCATTCGTGTCTTTGTCAAATTTCCACTAGTTATTTTATTGCGTATGTGTTATTGTGTGTTTCTAGTTAGTTTTGGTTTTGAAATTATTGCAAACTTGTGTGCAATTAGTCGTTTTTTGTTCACACTGCGTGCGCGGCCAAGTCTGTCTAGGCTTCACTCCCCCCGTCGGTGTTTATTGAATTTAAGTTCTTTCCTTCGCTGTATTTGCCTGGTGTTGGCTTAGCGGTTAGGGTGCCGGCTTGGGATCCTAGGATCCTGGGTTCGAATCCCGATCGATCACTGAATTAACGCCAGGGGGGTTAACTCAGCCTGTCATCCTTCCGAGGTCAACAAATTGAGTACCAGCTTGCTGGGATGAATGATCCCGGTGTGTACCACAGCTTAGAATAGGTACACCATATCTCTGCGCATCGTAAGAGGCAACCAAGGGTTGGCGCCAGGAAGGGCATCCGGCCATAAAAACATTGCCTCAAACAGAGAACCATGATTGTCATGGGGCCCGCAAGGCTAACCCCCGCTCTAGTGGGGAAAATGGCATTAAAAAAAAGAGATCATTCATTCATTCATATTCCTTCGCTGTAATTGCTTGTTTCTTTGATTTTCTTTTCTCCCCATACCTCCCACGAGCATCTTACCCTTTGTCTAACATTTTAAATCCAAAAATAAAATAGAAATTCCTTTATTAATTCTTTCTCTTCTCGTGGACACGTGCTTGTTCTCTTGCCCCCTTGTCTCGCCTTATGCCCTACCCCCTTTATCTCCTTTTTCTTCCACCTCTCCAACTCTAGCTTCCTCCATACTCATTCAACCCTTTCTCCTTCGTTCTCAAATCCACGTCCTCACATAGGGACTTTTCCCAGATTATTTTTTATGGTTTTGTTTATATATTATTTAAATA
Source organism: Myxine glutinosa (assembly GCF_964187855.1). Lineage (NCBI taxonomy): Eukaryota > Metazoa > Chordata > Myxini > Myxiniformes > Myxinidae > Myxine > Myxine glutinosa. The sequence continues at coordinate 45,628,559 of NC_136261.1, forward strand.
TGTTTAAACTTTCCCCTGCAGTGTTTTATTCAGTGGTTTATTACAACACGCTGTTTTTCTTCCCATCTAAAAGGCTTTTTTCAATTTCCTCTTCAATACATTCCACTTCAAAAAAAAATTCAATCTCTTACAATCCTTCCTTTCTACATTCTCTAAACTCTCCTTCATTCCACCCCTCCTCCATCGTTTTTAGCCGGATCTCTGACTTGAATATCACAACAAACCCAGTTTGTAATAAATGTTCGTTTTTCATTCATCATCCACTTTCTAAACTTCCACCTCACACCTCCCCTCCTAAACTCCCCCCTCACTCCTCCCTTTCAATTCTCCCCCCTCGCCCCTACCCTTCCAAACTCGCCCCTAACCTCTCCCCTTCAAATCTACCCCCCTACCATCTTTCTCCAATTCTCCCCTCTCCCCCTCCTCCGCAAAGCTGCCTCCTCCCCACTTTGTCTCCCTTCTAGCTCATACGTCCACCTCATCCAACCTTCTACATTGCTCTGCCCCACCCCTTCAAACAACCCTTCATTGTGCCTCATCACATCACCATCAAACATTTTGTCCTCCTCATCCTTCCCTTTCTCCTAACTCTTCTGCATTCTCTGATACACTATCAACAGCTCTCCCTACCTCCCCCTCTCACCCTTCATCTTACCCTAACCTTGTTAAAAAGGACTTCTCTCTGGCCATTCTCAGAGAGCCTCCTCAGCGCCGACGAGTCTGCCATTTCACTCAGGCTGACTGGCATGGTCTGCAAGCAGCCATCAATCATCTGGAGTGGTCTCCCATCTCTACTGCCTCTGGCATCAATTTTTCCTGGGAATTCTTCCAAAGCAAACTGCTCTCTCTCTTATGCACAGATTTATCCCATTTAGTCTTCAGTTGTCTTACCCTTCCTCCCGTCCATGGTACACTGAATCTTGTGGTGAGGCAGTTGCCCTGAAACAACATGCCTTTGCCTCTTGGAAGGCAAATCCAACTGAAGGTAATCTCAGTTCCTTCCACCAAGCTCGGAACAAGTGTGTGTCTACCCTCAGGAGTGCCAGGAAGCACTATCTCTCCACACTCAAGAATGAACTCTCAAACCTGTCTCCTTCCTCCGAATCCTGGTGGCTTCTGGTCAAATCCGTTTCTGGTGTTTGTTCCCCCTCCATCCCCTCCCTTACCTCAAATGGCTACACAGTTGACACCGCACGTGACAAAGCCGAATTCCTCAACTCTGTGTTTGCCTCAAAATCTTGTGTCCCAAACCCATGTCTCTCTATTCCCACCTTACCCAGTCGAACCCAACTGCTCCTGGACTCTGTGTCCTTCTCTCCTGACAAGGTGGAGAAGTTTTTGTCAAACCTGGACTCTGATTTTGCAACTGGACCAGAGGGCATCAGCCCATGGGTCCTAAAATCCTGCTCGGCCGCTCTATCTCACTCTGTTCTTTTCACCCTCTCTTTTGCTCAAGGTCATCTGCCAGCATCTTGGAAATCAGCCAACATCACTGCTTTACACAAAAAATGTGCAAAAACAGATCCTTGCAACTACAGACCAATCAGCCTGCTCCAAATTATCAGCAAAGTCATGGAATCCATCATTGCTTCGGATATCAAATCCTTCCTCTTCTCCAATGGTTTGATCTCTGATCATCAATTTGGTATCAGACCAGGTCACTCTAATCTGGACATGCTGCTTCTGCTGTCTCTACAATGGTCAGGGTCTTCTACAACGAGAGGTTTGCTTGCCAACGATGTTCCTTCTAATTTCTTACATGATACTTGATACATTGATGTCTGATGTTGGGTTAGTGGTTAGGGTGCTGGCTTTGGATCCTCGGATCTTGGATTTGAATCCCGGTCGATTGCTGAATTAACGCCAGGGGGGTTGACTCAGCCTGTCATCCTTCTGAGGTTGGCAAATTGAGTACCAGTTCACTGGTAAGTCCCTGTGTGTTGCAAAAGGTGACTTACTGGGTCGTTGGGTCGTTGGCAGGAAGGGCATCCGGCTGTAAAACATTGCTTCAAAAATGGGACCACGGTGCCCGAAATAGGTCAACCCCTGCCGTGCAGGGAAAAAATAGCCTCGAAAGGTGGTTCTATCCATGATACATTGTTAGTGTGGTCCACTTGCAGTAGTGCGCATCATCGTAATCACTGAGTATTGTATTGATATGTTACAGTAAATAATTACTCCAATTTTTAGCTCACCTGGAACCAAGTTCAGGGGAGCTTATGCAATGGCGAGTCGTCCGTCTGTCAGTCCATTCGTCCATAAACACTTGAAACCTCTTCTCCGAAACCGCTGATGGGATTGTGACCAAACTTGGCACAAATGATATTTGTTGTATTGTGACTAAAGTTTGATCACGGAATAGAGAAAAAAAATAGGGGTCTAAGGGGGTTTACCGGGGTCAAAGTGGATCCAGGTTTGACCCCCCAAAATGGGAATTTGCTTTCTTCTCAGAAACTACACAAACAATTCCGATGAAACTTCACCACAACCTTCATAACCTATGATGTACCAATGTTTGTTCATGGCATTCAAAAAATTGGGGTCTGAGGAGGTATACGGGGTTGGGGGAGGGGGAGGGGGAGGGGGAGGGTTGCCCCCGAATATATATATATATATATATTTAAAGTCTTATGATTATGTTGGTATGATTCTACATGCTGCCCTGTCTTCTAGCAAGCATTGAATGAGGATTTTCCCCGCTTTAAGGATCGGGACGACTATTGAGTGTTTCCACTCTTGAGGAAGTTCTCCTAAAAACCAAACTCGATTGAATAGGCCGAGAAACACACCCAACACCCTGTCTTCCATCTTCTTGAACATATGAAAGGTCAATAGGTCGGGGCTCGGGGCACTGTTCCTAGATTTATTAACCGCTTGCCTAAGTTCCCAGAGGGAGAAGTCCAGATTTAGAGGGGAATTTTCGGGACTCCAGTGATTGAAGATTTCTCTGTGCTGGATCTGGAACTGGAACCTGGACACCTTGGACTCCCTGTCGGTGTTGTTTTCTCTAATCAAGTCAGAGAAATGTGTCCCCCGATATGCCTGCACAGGTAGCTTATAAAGCAAAAGGGGCGGAACCAATGTAATTATCTCTGATGAGGACTAATGATTGGTCACACAGGCTACATGTGGTTGTTTGATTCTTCATGTTTAAAAAAAACAAGACCAAAAGTCTAACAGCGGCGTAGCCGGGCTTGTAAAATATTATAAACCACAAACACACATGATTAGCTTTTTAAACAGTCGCTAATGCTGTTTATAACATTAAGTAAAGAAATTTGGAGGAATCCCGACATCCGTGAGGTAAGTTTTACTTACAGAACTGAGGGGAGATATACTGTAATCTAGATTATATCCCACAAGGGTTAGGTACGTACCGTTTTGTTGGAAGAGCCGTAACGTCGATGCTTTTTATATTTGATGGTCATTTTAACAATCGTTTTGTTTGTGTTTCACACTGAATGAAAAACGTAAAGGTAGAGCATGGCGATTGTGATATATGACAGGTTCGACGATATTGTCACGCGAATCCCTCGGTTAATACCGTGGGCTCGCGGATGGCCAAACGAACTTAATGGAGGCGACGATCAATTACGGATTTGACTAGGCAGCACGGGAGGAAGAAGGAAGAGGAAGAAGCGGTGAGCTCTTACCTGATGCGATCCGAGCAGCCTTCAACCCTGCAAATTAATCTCACACGAACACGGGATTTGGAATGAAAGAGAAAATAATACAAGGATTTATTTACAATAAATATCGGGACAGGAAAATAACGCGCCGATAATCACTAAACCCCTCCAAGGGAGAGCTCCCACACTTCACTTCAAAGACAAACAAATGGGAATATAAAAGGAAGGAAAGTAAATGTGTAAATTATTGTGCACTCAGCTCGATTGGCACCTTGGCAGCGATCATCCAGTCCAAGCACGCACTCCGGTGTTGGCGGGAGGAAGGCCACAATCCACCTCGTTTGTGCGCCGCTAGGCCTCACCGGCATCTAACCCACCCATTGGTCGCACGCGAGGTCCCACCTGCTCGCAGCACCAAGCCTCGCTCCAAGTACAAAGCCTCGCTCCAAGCACCAAGCACCAAGACCAATCACCAAGCACCAAGAGCACCAAGACCAATCACCAAGCACCAAGAGCCCGCGAAGAACCTAGGGAAGACGACCACGGAAGAACCAGGGAAGAACGCAGGGCAGAACGCAGGGCAGAAAGCAGGGCAGAACATAGGGCAGAACGCAGGGAAAAACGCAGGGAAGACGACGCCGGGAAGAAGAACCCAGAATGCCCCGAGCGTGTCATTTTGTCCCCCGTGGACTGACGTCAGCTCTCTCATTTTACCAATCAGTCCCTCACTTCTTTGTGGTCTTTTCCCGCCTTCTGACGTCACCGGCCCTTTCCCTCAAATCAATGACCTGCTTCTAAGTAGTGGTTTTGCACCTTCCGCACTGATTGGCCGAATGTTCGTGCCTTCCGCACTGATTGGCCAAGGTGTCCGCAGATGGTGGCCAATCAGTGTGCCGATTCCTTCCACCTTCCTTTCACCAATCAGTGCCCAGCTTCTCACCCCAGCCAATCACACGTTCCCTGGGCATGGCTATTACTTGCCTTGCACAATGTTTGTTGCTATGCCAGCTGGTGATGTGGCTGGCTGTGGCCCCATCGGCAGTGCCCCGATCTGGATTCCTGCCTGTTCTTCCTGGAAGTCTTATTGTGGCAGAGGGGAATTAATTAATGTGTGCACTAAGGGATCTATCTAATGTATATGAGTGCATTGCCATAAAGGACACTGGATTGCTCACAGAAGGAACGACACACAAGGGAATTTTACCCATAATCCCTGTATTAATTAGCATGCCCCGCCCCCTCGTGGCAGGGACACAGATACAACTTATTCCGACATACGGCTACACACAAAACTTATTACAGGTAGATTCCCTATCACGACAGTCGAGTACCTACCTATGCAGATCTACCTGGATCTAGATATTCCTCTACCCCCCCCCCCCCCCCCCCCCCACTTTCCCCTCCCGCCCACCGACATAACAATATGTTCAGCATGAATGGCATAAATATCAAAATGGCGGTGTGTGGAGAGTCAGCCGCCGTACCGCCGTAATTACATCAGACGTAATCACATCACCCTGTCATGTGACCAGATCCTCAGCTCTGATTGGTATACGTTTGAGGGGACATATATACATACATACATATATACATACATACATACATACATACATACATACATACATACAGACAAACACTGTTCTAGACGGCTTTGTCCGATGGGCTACGCGTAAAAGCATCTGGGAGAGGGATTATGGTGTTATTTTGGAAGGGAGATTAAATGATCGAAGGATTTATTGGAAGGAATAAGGGGAGGAGTGAAGGAGGCAGGAGCGAATGAGCAGCTAGAGGAGAAGGAGGAGGAGGAGGAGGAGGAGGAAGTCAGATGGAGGATTGATGTGCTGTGCTGGATCCTGGAGGTGATTGCTAAAGACTATTTGAAAGAAACGAAGGATCTCTGGTGGTAAAGAACATTATACTCACTTTGTAATTTCGCTGTTTATAGTTTTTCTGGTTTCTTATCTGGTTTGGTACAATTTGATTATATCTTCCCCCTTCCTCCAGATGGGGCTCCATTTTGTTTGAGGTTGAGGATGATATGGCAGACGCCTGATAAAGCAGGTACGGTGGGAAAGTTCATATTCATCGGAGGTCTCCAGTGACACATCCTTGCAATATCGATTAACTGAGGCTCAGAGCATCTTCTTCTTTACTTTGTTAATTATCAGAAGCAGTGTCGTTATGAATGACCATTATAAATGACAAAAACGACACCATTATAATAACAAAAGCTACACCACCACTCAGAGTGTTCAATGGTTGCACAAGAGAAATGCTTTTTTTCATGAACGGAACAACTCTGTATTCTCATAAACTCACTATGTACACTCAACAACCTCTATTCTGTGCACCCCCACCTTTCTGTCCGCAAGCAAAACCACCAAAGTATCAGCCATCCACTTCCAGGCTTTCGGAAAGCTTATCAGCTCTGCATCACATTGCTTGTTTTCCCAGCGTCAAGCACGGGTGACGAGTGCCCACAATGTGTCTGACCACCACCATGGGTCTGCAGTGCCCTACCTTGCTCCATCATGCAGCCATTCTGGGTCTAATTACGCTACTATGTCATGGTGAGTTTTTCATCTCAATGCACTCTCAAAGTTTGACTTGTAATTAAGGATGAGAGGGCATAAGTAATAGTCAGAAGAACTTCATTCTGACCTGTCTTTTTGTTTTCTCTACATAAGTTTACGATGAATCCGTTGCTGTGCCAACTTGGGCAATAGTCATTTTAGTTTACGAAATGCACTTGATGAACAAAGTAGCAGTAATTTTATCCTTGAGTTCAATTTCAAGTCCACTATTGATGATTTTTAATCAAACATGAATTGTTTCATTTGAAGATTTCCCATATTTTTTATTTAATGAAAAACACAATTCTGATTTGCTAACTTGATCAATCTTTTTTCAAGAGCTGTTCTTCATATACCCTCCCTCCTGTAAACTATAAAACATTCAACTACAACCGTACTCGGTAGAGAGCATATACATCCACCTGGTGCTTAACAGTTTACGTTTTGTATCCCACTGATAGGCCGGATGCCAATTCGGACCTGAACCCAAATCGAATCGGCTTGTTCTTGTCACCGAACCAACTCATCCACCTAGTTTTGTCATAAGTCATCCACAACTTTTTGAAATATCCTTCTATATATACCCAGACCAAGGGGATTCTATATATTCCAACAACCAAGCCTGGTGTTGGCTTAGCGGTTAGGGTGCTGGCTTGGGATCCTGAGTTTGAATCCCGGTCGATCGCTGAATATCGCACCAGGGGAGTTGACTCAGCCTGTTATCCTTCCAAGGTTGGCAAATTGAGTACCAGCTTGCTGGGATGAATGATCCGGTGTGTTCCCCAATTTAGAATAGGTACACCGTATCCCTGTACATCGTAAGAGGCGACTAAGGGTTGGCGTCAGGAAGGGCATCTGGCCATAAAACGTTTCCTCAAACAGGGAACCATGATTGTCATGGGCCCGCAAGGCTAACCCCTGCTCTAGTTGGGAAAATGGCCTTAAAACGATGATCATTCATATCGTTTTTGGTCCCATCACTCATTGGTGAAGAATCACTTGAAGACAACTATAGGGAGTTCATAGAACACGATACCCAGCACAATTATTTCAATTTCGCTTGAATTTTCATTAAATATTAATTTTAACAATCAATGGAAAAAGAAGATCCGAAAGTTTAGTGCTATTGAAGTAGTCCAGAAGCATTCCTGAACATCACACTTATACACCACCCTAATGAACCTTTTTTTTTTTTTTGCAAAATCAAATTGATCAAATTAATGCAAAAACTGGAGGTTCTTGGAAGTATTATGAAGGCGATTTGAGTTCAAATATATAATTCAATTTGAATAAGGGGTTAAGGAGATTTAAAGGGGTAAAAATATAAAAATTCTGCGTCGATTACACCGCCATATTTAACACATTACATTAATTATTCGTGCCTGTTGCTTGTGTCCATTATGATATCCTTAAAAATACGAAGTTTCATGTTTGGAATGATTTTCAATTTTGTTTGAGTGCCAGAGAGGCAGACGTGAGTAAAAAAAATATCATCTCACTCCTCTCTGCGCATGTGCGGTCGGGGCGAATTCAGAGCCAAAGTCCGGTAAAACAAATAACTTGTCTTCCTATTCATGTTCAAAATATAACATCTGATTTAAATAAGTTGTTCCTCGATCATAAACTGACGATCATAAACTGAGAAGACAGACGGACATGCACCAATTACTTAACCCTGCCTTTTGCTTCATGTGCGCAGGGTAATTAAAAAATTGTCGGGTCCGGATCTGAATCTTCACCAAAATTAAATCAATTAGTCCTTATCACACACCCAACCCGTCCACCAAGTTTCGTCCGAATCCGTCCATAATTTTTGAGATATCGTTTGAAAAACTGTTTTCGGCCCTGTCTCTCAATGATGAGGAATCACTTAAACAATTATAGCATCTGAATCCAGATCTTCATCAACTTCACGTTTTGAGATCTCCTGCTCACAGTGCCTGGTGTTGGCTTAGCGGTTAGGGTGCCGGCTTGGGGGCTTGGGATCATAGGATCCTGGGTTCGTAATCCTGGTCAATCGCTGAATTAACACCAGGCTGGTTGACTCAGCCTGTCCATCCTTCCGAGGTCGGCAAATTGAGTACCAGTTCACTGGTAGTTCCCTGTGTGTCGCAAGAGGTGACTAACAGGATTGGCGGCAGGAAGAGCATCCGGACCATAAAACATTGCTTCAAAAAGGGGACCAAGGTGCCCATAAATGGGGACCACGGTGCCCCAAAAAGGGGACCACGGTGCCCCAAAAAGGGGACCACGGTGCCCAAAAAAGGGGACCACGGTGCCCAAAAAAAGGAGACCACGGTGCCCAAAAAAGGACCAACCCCTGCTCTGTGGGGAAAATTGCCTCTGAAAGTGGTTCTTCCTCTTTCTTATTTTTTTCTTTCTTCTTCTTCTCTTCTAAAGTCACAGATTTGAAACAAACAACTTAACAAGACAAATCGATGCAGGTTGTTATTATTCATCCAGTCGAACAAAAACAGTAAGAGTTTACAATTGAAAAAAAGCTGAACTTACCGATGCCGGTAAAGCTGATGTGGTGTACGTACACTACTCACAATAAGTTAGGGATATTGTGGGAGTGAGTTTATTTTTTTTATAGAGGTTAGGGTTGGGGTATTGAAAAACATTTTGTCATGTCAGCGATTGACTGGGATTACGAACCCAGGATCCTATGATCCCAAGCCCCCAAGCCGGCACCCTAACCGCTAAGCCAACACCAGGCACTGTGAGCAGGAGTTCTCAAAACGTGAATTGTCGGGTCCGGATCTGAATCTTCACCAAAATTAAATAAATTAGTCCTTATCACACACCCAACCCGTCCACCAAGGATGCTGTGTTTTTTCACATATTAATAACCATAGAATTAGGACCTACAACTTTTTTCAACATAATTAATACACAAAATCAACCACACCGAAGAATCTGTCAATATCCCTAACTTATTGTGAGTAGTGTACCAACCACTATTATTTGCCGTTATGATTCACACCATCCACTCCATAAATTATCTCTCATTCACACTATTTTCCGTCGTGCAGACACTATTCCGACCACACAGGAGGGGAAATTATGTGAGAAGGAGAAACACCATGAGTGTTCCCAGTAAGTGTAGTTACCCCAGATGGTCTTTTCTAAAAGCAGGAAGTAGCAAAAACAACATCACATCTGGTAAACAACAACAGGACGCAGGTAAAGAAAATATGACACGAGTGACCATTCCGTATGTGGCTGGGCTATCTGAGAAAGTGAGAAGATCCTTCTACAAATTCTGCGCAGCTAGTTATTTCCCATTATGGACAAGATCCGGAATCAAATGATGAGATCTACATAGGAGAAACTCGGAAAACCCTTCAGGACGGTATGAACCAACATCCTCGTCCAGCTTACCTTGAACTCTGCTACAGATACACACTTGAACCTGCAGGGTCACAGCTTTGATAACAGTCAAGTGATCATCTTAGACAAAGAAAAAAAGTGGTTTGCTCGAGTTGTAAAGGAATCCATTCGGGAAAGATCTGAATCGCCATCTCTCAAGAAAAGGGGCGGTTGGCGATTTCATCCGTAATGTGCGTGGGACAAGGCTATAAGAAGTCTTCCACACCATCTGTAACTCATGTGACTCCCGGATTGGTCGACAGACCAGCTCACCCGACCACCGGTGGTGGAGGTCACATGGCAATTCTCAAGCTTCTTCACTTCAACATCTGCCATATTCAAAGTAACGTTTGCTTTACTGACGAGTAAGTCCAGATTTATTAAATTATAAAATTTTACAAAGTTAAGACATTTCTTTCCTTTCCCAATTCAGTATGGGATGGATTATTAATAAATAATAATAAAAAAGCAAGTACATATATATAACAAAATAATAACGAGAAAAAATACATTGGCCTGACGATCGTTTAATCATCCATTTTAAAGGCCAACTAGTGGAAGAGCTGAAAGTGTGGATCGAGTCTTCTGTGGTTTTCAACCAAACTGATGCTTTTTCCATTGCTGGTCTGACTTGGTTTTTCTTCGAGCTGCTACTTAACTTTTTCCACTCTGTGTGCTATTGCTAAACTAACAGGTTCCACAAAGTTAAGTAGCGTGAAACGGGAGGAATTTCTTTCCATATAATTACTATTTAGACTGCAATACTTCTCACAGAGGTAAACAAAATGGTTCATCAAGAAAGATACAAAAGAGCCGAGTATGAAAAGGCATGTCTTCATAGGTTTATCAATCTGAACGATTTGAGACATGTCATGTGTGCCAGATTTACCATTTAATTTCTTAATATTAAATGAATTAATGAATATTAAATATATTGTTATGAATTTTGGGGTAAGGGGATATATAGAGTTAGGTAGATCTGCATAGGTATCATGCTCCGGTTGTCATGAAGAAGACTGAACCATCTCGAAGTAAATAAGTACATGACCTGTCTAGCCCATATGTTGGATTAAATGTATCTTTGTGATCATATGAGGATGATCGTTGTGTTAGATAGAATAGGGATTATGGTAATTCCCCGGTGTGTCAAACCTGTGATCATACCTGTGTCCCGCATGTTGTGATTGGTACTATGTACTGCGTACTGACGCCTGGGGGCGTGGCTTCGGTGGTTGCTGGCGGCTCGTCATGATGGCGGTGTGTTCTGTGAGAGCTTGGTATCGTCTTTAATAAACGACTTGATTGAAGTAGAGTCCTGAACTTACTACACAACCAGAACAAAGGCGTAAGGCTATGATAGCTCATGAGATACCAGCGGTACCATGGACAAAGGTAGCCAGTGATACGTGTGAGCTACACGGGCAGACCTACCTCTTGGTGACAGATTATTACACCAAGTACCCAGTTGTGAAGAGAATGGAATACACGACGAGCAATGCAGTAGCCAAGGTCACATCTGAATGTTTCAGTATGTTCGGCCCACCTCTGGAGATCATATCGGACAATGGACCTCAATATGTGGGTAAGCCGTACCGTGATATGTGTACCAAATGGAATGTAAAACACACGACAACATCGCCGAGGTATCCACTCACTAATGGATTGGTTGAGAGACAAGTTCAAACAGTGAAGAACATGATCAAAACGTGTATTAGATCAGGGAATGATATAGATATTGCACTGCAATACCTGAGGTGCACACCTGTAGATTCCCACCTCCCAAGTCCAAGCGAAATGCTGTTCAACCGGCCCATACACACCAACCTACCAAGTTGTCTGTTGGTTCCTGCACAACAAAGGCATCAGGAAATTCAGGAACGATTGAAGGAACGTGGAGACCGGATGGCGAATCAATACAACAGAACGGCTGGGCCAGAACTACCTGATTTGGCTATTGGACATCAGGTTCGGATTCTGAACAAGGACACGAACCAATGGTACCCCGGGAAAGTTGTGGCTGTAACGAATTCCGCTCTTATATAGTACAGATGCCTAACGGGACGTGTCTTCGAGAACCAGGGCACACTTGCGTGAACTTTATCCACCCGATTGTGGCGCCAATTGGAAGGACGAACCGACCCAACCAACACATCAAAGTCTACCAACTGGTCGACGCGTACATTTCAACAATGACGCTTCAGCAATGGAAACTAACGGCTGCTCCAGCTCCAAGGATGACAAGAGTGCTGAGACAACAAGGCCGGACAACTCTCTGTACTCGACCAGATCATGCCGTGTGATTCAAAAACCATTGAGATATTGTGATGGTGAATAACGACCATCAGAAATCAGCCCTTGTAATGTTGGTGCAGATACAATCCGTTGATTGAAATTGCAGACATTGGAATGATTCTGTGTTTTCTGTGTTTGAATGATTCAGTGTTTTAGCTAATCATACTGAGCAGTAATTACATTTTGGTTAAGAGTTATAACAGTAACCCCAGATCCCATCTATGTGTGGTTCAAGTTGTGTCTGATTGTGTTTATTATTTTGATTTAGTTTAGAAGTGTTTTGTTGCATACAAACATAATAATTTCAATGAAAGGGAGATGTTGTGATTGGTACTACGTACTGCATAGTGACGTCTGGGGGCGTGGCTTCGGTGGTTGCTGGCGGCTCACGATGGCCGTGTGTTCTGTGGGAGCTTGGTATCGTCTTTAATAAACAACTTGATTGAAGGAGAGTCCTGAACTTACTACACTGTATGGCAACGCACCATAGACATTAGTTAGACCCATTGGCGCACACACTAATTAATCCCCCTCCGCCACAATAACAATGGAACTGACCAGAAGAACAGACAGAAGGCACCCACGCATTACCCCGACTTGAAGACAAACATTGCTCAGGCAGGCTGAGGCCACGCCCACCTTGCGATTGGTCGAAGGTTTGATGGGGAGATCGAGGCAGGGCGAGTAAGAAGCAGGCCGCTGATTGGCAGAGTAAGGAAGAGCTCGTGATTGGTCAAGGGAGGGGCAAGAAGCTTCCCTCGGATTGAGAGATGTGAGGGGAGGGCAAGAAGCGACGCACTGATTGGCGTGGAGAGAGAGCTGACGTCATGAGACGGCTGATAAAACGACTCGCAAGCTGGCATTTTGCCCCTTCTTGTTCTGGTTCATCTCGTTTTTGGACTGCCTCTTGCTCTGGAGCCTGCCTACGAGTGTGTGTGTGTGTGTGTGGATGATCTGTGTTCTGGACCTCGGCGCAAGTGGTTGCGTGCCGGCCTCGTCTCCTCATTCCCCTGTTCGTTTGGCATCTGGGATTGAAACAGCTGGCGGGAGAGGCGGCGCGTGGACGAGAGCACGAACGCTGCGGCATGTGAGGACATCGAGGCCTGTTTCGTGTCAACGGGCGAGCAGCTCCTGCCAACACCAGCGCCGTGTCCAGACTGCATGCTCGAGTTGGCGACGAGGACACACACTGCTGACAGAGATAAGCTCGCACCACACAAAACACAACAGTTCTTTTTGATATATCATCCTTCGTCTGTTGGTTACGTCCTGTGTGGGAGCGCTCCGATTTAGGATCATATTTATTTACCATCGCGTTCTTTGTTCTCGGGGTCCGGAAATAAAGCCGTGTTATTCTTGTACATTCAAAATCCGTGTTTGTGAGTTTAATTCCCTGCAGGTTTGAAGACTGCCTGGGGATCGCATCAGGTAAAACTCCCGCTTCTTCTTCTTCCTCTCCCTTCCTCCCGCGCATATATCGTGAGTTTGTGTTTGAACAACGCCTTCAAATAACGCTCGATTTGCTATCCGTGAATCCCCGGTATTCACCGAGGGGAAGTACACGACAATATTTATTCTTCAGATAAGAAAAAAAAATTCTACCTATAGGATGTCCATCAATATTGGCTTCATCGATGCTCTTCTCAATAAAATTGAGCAACAACTTTTAAACTGCAAAATAAAATATGGATTCACAGTTCAGAAATGTCTGAGTTATGTGTCTGGAAACTATGGCTATTGAGGAAAGAAACTCGATCAGGAAGTTGGCCGTGCACCATGTAATGTTACAATCCTGGAAATCAGAGGTTTGTGGAAGAAATGTGAAACTCACGTGTAAACCTCAACTCCCACAGAACATGGTCAACTTAAAAGCTGAACTTTCAAACTTGGCTACTTCCTCAAAGAACTGGTGACACCATCACCTTGTCAAGTGTGTCGCTCGTGTACATCCCCCTCTCTCCACCCCTTCCCCCAGACATGAGATCAGGGTTGTCGCTCGAGACATATCTTGAGCATTTGATACAGCCTGGTACACCTGCTTCCCTTCTTGCTTTCTGCACTTTTTGCTTATGACATCCAAAGCCACCTCCTCTAATGGTTTACTGACGCTTCACTCTTGTAGTGAGCATGTAGCTCTCAACAGGATCCTCTCCCAGTCTAGGATGGAGTGCCCCAAATTGCAGTGTCTTCAGCCCAGTCCTGTTCCTAATCTTCATTAACAACCTTTCTGACCTTTCTGAAATCCTCTGTCTTTGCAAATGACTCTATCCTCTTCTGTAATATCTCCCATCCTTCAGATAGTCAGGCAGAAGCCTCTTCTCTCTTTACAGACCATGAATGAATCACAAGCTGGCCCAACAATTGGAAGATGTCTTTCAATTCTGACAAATTTCACACTCTCGCTCTGTCTCTCCGAAAGAACCATCTGGCGAACCCTCCAATGCATTTCCTTAAGAAACATCTTGAAGAAGTTCAGGCACTCAAACTTTTGGGCCTAACCATTGGCCATGATCTTTCGTGGCCAAATCACCAAGTTGGCCAACAATGCAAGCCACTGACTCACCATTCTTTGTCGTGCAGTCTTTCTTTGGCAAATACGACATTTTACAGCTTAAGAGGCCTTCATCCCCAGTTCGATGGAGTACTGCTCCTGCCTCACACCTTGCACTTATTGATGCTTTGGAAACCAAGACCCTCCAAATCATTGTAATCTCCCGCATTTAAGATGTGTCTCTGGGACTTACTCTTACTCTTATGTCATAGACGGGTCAGTGGCTTCCATATCATTTCTGGTCATGCACCCTCTACCTCTTCATTGCTCTTTCTCCCCGCAGGATGTACATTTTCTGCTAATAATACACTTTTGGTGTAACTTTGAAAATCAGGCTCACTGCTCACATCCACTCATTTTGTTCCTCTTTTTATCTCACACATGGAACTAACTCCCTCAGTCTGTTCATTGCATCTTACCCTCCAGGACTTCAAGATGGCTGGTCACCCCCTATCCATACTCGTTATATTTTCTACCCTCATTATCCCTTCCAAAGCCCACCCCTAACTTTCCAGGTTGTTATGTTTTTGACTCCTCACTCCTCTTCCCCCCCCCCCGACCCCCCACCTCTCCCTCACTCTCAACCTCTTTTTTTGCTTTTTTACAATTTCTGTTTCATTCCCATTTACTCCATTCCTCCTCTGGCTGTGTTTGAGCTTGTATCCACCTTGTTTTCTCCCAATGTCCTCCTCCCCCACTCTTTGATCTCATCCTTTCGCATGCCCATTCTGCTTCCAAATGTCCCTCCCCTTGCTGTTGGTGTGTTTCCCCCATTTCCACTATGTTTTTGTTGATCTATTGTGTTCTGGTCCATTATATGTTTTAGCTCTTCTATGAGTCTTGACTTTGTATACAAACAAAAAAAGTGCATGCATAACCCTTGTCTGCTCATAATCCTCGTCAATTCCTTCTATAAATTGGACACTCATTCTAACTCAGTTTAAGAATGGCTAGGTATCATTAACATCAAATGAGATGGCTCATGCTATCAGGATGTTTCAAGGGGGGTAGCGGCGAATGACTCTGTCTGCCATTGCTTCTCATTACAATGTTCATCGTAATGCTATTTCTAGGGCACTGTCAAGGTATCATCAGACTGGACATTTCACGCAGAGATCTCATTCAGGTCATCCAAGTGTTACAACCCATGTTGAGAATTGTTGTCTTGTCACCCTTCTCCTTTCCAACATTAAGATCAATCCAGAGTGACCCGCAAAGAATAAACAAACATCGAATTTTCAACCAGACAATTCAGGACAGACATTTCGTCACTGAAAACGCACACAGCGCATGCGCGAAATGCCTCATTAGCATTCAAACATCATTTTGAAAGTCCCATATTGTCAGAATAAAGGTATTTAAATCGTATTTGTATAAAATGAATAGGCTTGCAACACCAGTATATGAGTGGGACAAAAAATAGTCTCTCCTACAGATTCACCAGGTTCAAAACAAAACACGTGCTTTGGACTCAGTAGATGCTCAAGATGAAAGAGTCTTTACTACTAATTACTGACCAACACCGATCGTTACTGAGAAATATCGACTGTTGCTGATCAGGCAGGAAATGTTGCTGACCGATACTTTTCCTCCCTCAATGTGTGATAGTTTACGCTATTTCTGAGAAACAACATTAATCAGAAATGAAAATCACAAAAAGGATCAGAAGTCATTGCTGGTGTGTCCCCTCCCCCCTCTAATTATACTGACCAATACTGACAACTGAAAAAGATGATTTATCAATTTTTATATAATAGTTCACTGGTTCCCTATGGGAACAGAAGGAAAAGTTATTCCTCTTTGGGGTATATACAGTCACGTGAAAAAGTAAATACACCCCATGAAGAGTTTTGACTTTTTCAACATATTTCAACATACAGCTATTTGATCTTCATTTCAACAATATTGATAGATAAAGGTGATATAATATAACAAATATCATGAAACATTTACATTTTGTAGTCCATTGTATAATTTAAATAAACATAAATGCAAATTTCGCATGTGGAAAAAGTAAGTACACCCCAACATTTATCACTACTTCAAATACCTAAAATTAGAATCAGGTGCACCAGCTCAGGTGCAAATGATTAGAACATCGATAGAGAGGATCTTGGAGGAACCTGTCTTATTTAAACCTCAGACATTCAGTTTGGTTTGCTCTTTGTTGTTGAAGTGTGCGGCGTCACCATGCCTAGATCAAAAGACCTCTCTGAGGCCTTCAGAAAGAAGGTTATAGATGCCTATGAGTCTGGGAAGGGATTTAAAAAGATCTCCAAACAATTTGAAATCAATCATTCGACTGTCTGGAAGATCATCTACAAGTGGAGAAGATTCCAAGCAACTGCCAACTTGTTCAGGCCAGGCCGCCCCAGCAAGTTCAGCCCAAGAGAAGACCGCAAGATGCTGAAAGAAGTCTCTAAGAACCCCCAGAATGTCATCATGGGACCTACAGGTAGCTCTTGCCACTGTTGATGTCAAAGTGCACGAGTCTACCATTAGAAAGAGGCTGCACAAATTTGATCTACATGGGAGGTGTGCCAGGAGGAAACCTTTGCTGTCCAGAAAGAACATCAGGGCAAGACAAAAGTTTGCCAATGAACACCTAGGCAAAGACCAGCAATTCTGGAACAATGTGCTCTGGACAGATGAGTCAAAGGTAGAGCTATTTGGCCACAGTACCAGAACACATGTTTGGCGAAAACCAAAGACAGCATTTGACCACAAGAACCTGATACCAACTGTAAAGCATGGTGGTGGAAATATTATGGGTTGGGGCAGCTTTGCTGCATCAGGGCCTGGGCAAATCACCATCATAGAATCCACTATGAATTCTTCATTGTACCAGCGGGTGCTTGAGGATAATGTGAGGCCATCTGTCGGAAAGTTGAAGCTCAACCGAAGGTGGACCTTGCAACATGGCAATGACCCTAAACATACCAGTAAATCCACCAAGTAATGGCTGAAAAGAAAGAAATGGATGGTTCTGGAACGGCCAAGTCAAAGCCCGGATCTAAATCCCATCGAGATGTTGTGGGGGGGATTGAAAGAAGCTGTGCATGCAAGAAACCCCTCAAACACGCACAGCTGAAAGAATTCTGCATGGAGGAGTGGGCAAAAAATTCTCCCAGTTGATGTCAGAGACTGGTAGACAGTTAAAAGAAACGCCTACTTGGGGGGCAATACCACCTATAAGAGCCAAGGGTGTACTTACTTTTTCCACCTGCGAAATTTGCATTTATGTTTATTTAAATTATACAATGGACTACAAAATGTAAATGTTTCATGATATTTGTTATATTATATCACCTTTATTTATCAATATTGTTGAAATGAAGATCAAATGGCTTTATGTTGAAATATGTTGAAAAAGTCCAAACTTTACCTGGGGTGTACTTACTTTTTCACGTGACTGTAGATTACAGTAGCTATAGGGATGGGCCTCAAGAACATCAGGGGTGTGTTCAGTTACTAAGTTTCTTGTGGAGCACTCCAAGTGGTTTAAGCATTCGAGCAAGCACTTCATTTGAAACTGTTGATGAGGAACAGTTGGCTTAGGAAACACGAGTTAGTTGCTCGGTAACTGAACACACTTTGGGTTTCCTCCCTTTCAGTTTAGTGTTAAACAGCGGTAGTGACTTTCAATTTTGTTTTGTAATACCATTAATATAATGCTATTATCATGAGTGTTATTACCTCCACCACCAAAGGTGGATGGATGTTATGTTTTCACCCCTGTCTGTCTGTTTGTTTGTGAACACAATTTCTCAAAAAGTTGTGGACGGATTCGGACGAAATTTGGCAGAGAGGCAGCATATGTGACAAGGACGACATTATTAAATTTTGCTGAAAATCTGGATTCGGATGTGGCTAGCAGAAATTTTAAAGTGATTCTTCACCATTAGGAGATCGGGCAAAAAACGATACATAGCAGGTTATCTCAAAAAGTTGTTGACGGATTTGGACGAAACTTTGTGGAGAGGTTGTGTGTGTGAGACAAGGAAGAATCGATTCGATTTTGGTGAAGATCTGATTTTAAAAAAGTTAAGGACGAGTTATGACTAAACGTGGTGGACGAGTTGGTTAGATGACAAGAGCAAGCCGATTAGATTTTGGTTCAGGTCCGAATCCAAATCCGGCCTATTAATGGGATAAAAAAACAAAAACTGTTCAGCCTGGTGGAGGTATGTGCTCTATCGAGTGCCGTTCTATTTAGTTATACATCTTAACACGTATTTTGCCCAAGACGGAAAAAACCCTTTGGGGAGTGGAGGTGAGGGAGGGGTCGGGGGGGGGGAGGGGGAGAGGGTTGGGATGAATGAATATCAGGATATTGTGAATTTAATGTTGTTTCGTTGTTATGTAATTTCAACGTTATATCTATAATTAATTGAGGATCATCTATCAGCATAATTAGACTACGCAAAATCACTTGAGAGTAGCAATTCCAAGGAGATTCCATAGGACATATCTCGTGAGGTTGTGAATGGGGACCTGAAGGTAGTTTGGATAATTGTTCTTGCAAGACATATCTCACTGCTAGCGAAATTGTGGATCGGTTGAAAGAAAACGTTGCGAAGGTAGGTTGAAGGTTATGATGAGGTAGGAGTAGGTGAAGTTGGTAAATGGCATGGGAAAGAGAGTTAAATATTCCACTATGTTAATGAAGTAATGAAGAAATAATATGTAATGTTGTAAAATAAAAAAGGGGTGCCCTACATGCGGCAAATAAAATATATTTACTTCTTCATGCAGGTGTGTGAATCAAATTGGCGCCCCTTTATATAAACTTTTCTCGAGCATTACTTGGTTCCTCCTAAGAACACAAGGGTAGTCCAGCATGCACACGAGATTTTTTGAATGTCCATTATTTTCTATTGTTCGACATTTTCTACAAGCTATGGAATGTCCCTTCTTTCCTATACTATGCCACATGGCACATACCATATTATGGGGCGTTTTCTATGCCCCTGGCATTTTTCCCAAGAATGTCCTTCATTTAGATTTAGAAAGTGGCCATCACAACAACGGATGAAAAAATACAGGGTGATTCACATACGACATACTATTTTGTTTTTGAATAACTCTGTGTTGCGTGAACCGATTTACTTGTAATTTGCAGCACTTATAGACAAATGTTCCCCATTTATTATGTGAAAAATTCATTTAAAAATAATTGATACAAATTTAGTTATTGGTCTCGATATGGCGGCCGTCTTGGAGCATCTGGCTCCTGTACTTGGAGACATCACGTACATTAATTAAAAACCAACCTATTTGCTGCAGTCTGTATGGGGGTTCTGCCTGATACTGTAAGTCATCTCTCCCATTGCTCGTCATGAAATACAGTATCGATCCAATCCTGGACAAAGAATCTTTTTTTTGCCATCATTGTTTTTGTGCCTTTTTCATTCTTCCTTCATTTTATTTATGCAACTTCATTTCAACTTCACTTCATTTCATTCATGCAACTTCATTTTATATCGATTACTACCGGAGTCAAATTTTTCTATGTCCAACTTTTTGGGCTTTGCCCCTATGAGCCAAGCAAAAACTATGGGATTTAGGTGGAATTTGTTTCGAAAGCCATTAATTTGACGTATTGGCCGATGTATATTCCAAGTTTCAGCTAGTTTCAATGTATAGCCTTTGAGATATGGGCGCCAACACATTTCGGGCGGGTGGACGGTCGGACGGACGGACGGACAGACACCAACGTTGATTCGAGGGTTTTCTTAATAAAACTCAAGAATGCGGAAACGGATGTTCCTGAACTTTGGAACCTATTACCTCAACGTACAAAGTATTTACTTGTGCAATTCGCAGCCAATTTCGTCCAGTAGAAGCTGAGAAACTAATTTTCAGTTCTCATGTTTAAGTTGCAATAAAGAGGAGGGCCCTTTGCGCTTCCCTTGATTCCCGTGAGTTCTCACATCATAGACAAGTGGCAACCTTTCTGTCATCTCGCGATATTTTATCATCTCACGATATTGTGTAATCCTAACCATTTGACTCCCTGTGATCCCCCACCTCATATGCCCTTGGTTGTGTATATATCAAAACCCATGCCATTTGTCATCCAACATACACCAGCAGACTAATAACGTCCCTCTTCCTCTTTGTGCTCCGTCTCAGAGACGCTGGAACAGGAACATTGTGGTTGCATGGAGAAATATCCACCATCATCTGTCAATCTCTCTGTGTCCCAACAAACAACCACAATCATTGACATTGTAAACGGACGGGCCGAGTTCCACTGTGACGTCTCCATGAAGAGCAGTTACACAGATAATCCCATCGTGTACTGGTACAAACACTGTCCCAACAGCTTCACAGGAAAAACAGTTTTCTCTGGAAAATCTGCGTCAGTGGAATACATTAACCGTGCGAATCAAACTGTTCATGAAATACAAGAACATTCGAACCTGAGAAGAAGAAGATTCACTCTGGAGATTTTCCAGCTCAACGTGAACGACTCTGGAGATTATTTCTGTGTTATCAAGATCAGAACACGTCATGGAGCATATGCAGGTTGTGGTGGAGGAACCAGGCTGGAGGTGTTTGGTAAGTTATGTGGGGTTAACCTGGGATGTGGATTCGTTCAACATACACAGCTTGTATAACATAACTTCAATTAAAATGACTGAAAAATAATCTTAATTTTTCAGATTGTAAAGATTACAGTAATAGATGTAGCTCTGCTTTTTCTAGATGCATCTCTAAGCACTTGCTTTCAAAGCAGCATTCACCCACGAATACCCCTTTGCAGTGATATCGATTTTGCTTCGGGTCAGGTTAGGCCTAATTTGGTTATGCAGAGAGATATGACAAAAAGCACAGAGGCACAAAGACATGAATGCAAATAAAAGTTAATGTGGGACTATTACGACTACTACTACCGACACTACTACTACTACTACTACTACTACTACTACTACTACTACTACTACATCAACCGCCCCATTTTATTCACCTTTTGTATGGGTCAGCTCGGGAATGTTTTTGGCTTTTATGTCTCTCTCAAACGCAGCTGCGTCCCAACTGTGCCTCTCTGTGTCGCTCCCTCTCTTTTTAAGCTTGTTAACCGAAACTGCACTTGTCATAACTGCCGATCGCACCCTGTGCCAGGCTGCGTGAGCTCTTGCGGTGACGTTAATGGCAGACTACTTCAATGCAGATTCTCCGCACCTGCACATTTTCATGACTTGAACTGCAAAGCTCTCGTCTGCACTTTATAAAGACACATAAACGGAGGAAAATAACAATAAAATACAAGTACAGATACATTCAAAGAACACCGACGCCATGCCAAATAAATAAATAACATCCCCCAGCGCGGCATTGCTGGGGTGCCTTCGGCTTCGGCGCCCAGCGATACCGCCGTGCAGCACATAGAGACTGTATTGGGAGGAAGAGGTGAGCAATTAATTGATTGATTAATTGCATAATCAAAATCAATAAACAATAATCGTAAAATATTTTAAAAATCAATTGGTTAATGGCATACCTCAACCACTAGTGTTTCATCCGAAGCTGTAACTTTTTGAAAATTAATTTAACAAGTCATTAATCGAAAAATTAAATAATTAACTGATTAATTGACTAATCATTAAATAATTAATCGATTAATTGATTAATCAATAAATCCAAAATATCCTTTACAGCCAAATCACTTGGTCATTGTCGTGTCCAAATATCAGCTTCCTAGCTCTAAAGGTGCCTGAGATATTGCCCCAGATGAGAAAGAAAATAAATAAGTTCTTAATTAATTGATAATAATTAAGTAATTAATCAATTAATTGATTAATCAAAAACAAAGTACCGTTTTTGTCAAAGCACTTTCTCACTATTGTGCCGAAAATTCAGCTTCCTAGCTAAAAGAGATATCGCCCAGACAAAAACAAACAAACAAACAAGAAACCAGAGTGAAAACTGAGTACTCCCTTTCAGCGCGTGTCATCACTGGGCCCCTTTCGGTGCCCGGCTATGGCATCATGCAGCGCCTGGGGATGGAATAGGAAAACAGCGGTGTACAATACAGCCAGAGATCTGAATTGGAGAAGACAAAACAGAATGGCAGGCAAAATAAACATCTCAGTTGCACTTATGCAACACGTATCTATTACACAAATAGTACCTCATGCTTATCTAAACAAATTGTGAAACAATAAACATTGTTCGACTAAAGAGTTCTATTAACCCATAAGGATCAAGGCAGCCATCACACTTGAGGACTGGTCTCCTATATCTACAACCCCTCACATTAATTCAGACAAGGAATTCTTCCACAGAAAGCTGCTCTCTCTTGTGCACAGATTCATCCCATCTCGTATTCAGTTATCCTACCCATCCTTCCGCTCTTGATATTCCTGTGGTGAGGCAGTTGTTTTAAAACAACCTGCATTCTTCTCCTGGAAGGCAAATCCAACTGAAGGGAACAGACCATTCCACAAAGCCACAACAAGAGTATGTCTACCCTCAGGAGAGCTTGGAAACAAAATCTGTCCAATCTCAAGATGGAACTTTCAAACTGGTCCCCTTTTATTAAAACCTGGGTGGTACCTTGTCAAGTCTGTCTCTGGTGTATGCTCCCATTCCATCCCTTCCCTCACTTCAAATGGCACCACAGACGTCTTTGCTCGTGAGTGGATTGAATGCCTCAATTCTGTGTTTGCTTCAAAATCTTGTGTCACTAACCCCTCTCGCTCTCTCTCTCTCCGTACCAACCCTTCCCATTCATACCCAACTGCTCCTGGATTCTGTCTTTTGCACATAAGAGGTGGAAAAGTTTTTGGCAACTCTCGACTGTGACTCTGCAACTGGACTGGACGGCTTCAACTCGCGTGTCTGAAAAACCTGCTCTACTGCTCTTGCACGTCCTTGCTCTGCCCTTTTCACTCTGCCATTTACCATTGGGCATCTTCCATCTGCTTGGAAATCAGCCAACATCACAGCATTAGATTAAAAAATGTGCAAAAACTGAGCCCCTCAACTACAGATCAATTAGCTTTCTTCAAATAATCATCAAAGTCATGGAATCCATCCTCGCAGTTGACATGAAATAATTATTTTTCTCCAACAGTCTCATTTCAGATCATCAACTCACATTTAGACCTGGTCACTCTACCATGGACATGCTGCTTATACTCTCTCAACAATGGATGTAGGGCCTCAATATTAGTCATGAGATCAGGACTGTCTCTCTGAACATATCTCGAGCTCTCGATACAGTCTGGCATCCTGCCTTTCTCTCCAAACTGTCTGCCTATGGAATCCAATGAAGTCCAACTCCACTCTTGGATTACTGACTTCCTCCACTCTCAAAGCCAATGTGTGGCTCTCAACAGATCCCTTTCTTCTCCTCTGTTTGTCAAGGCTGGATTATCCCAAGGCAGTGTTCTAGTCCCAATCATGTTCCTAATATTCATCAAAGATCTCACTGACTATCTGGAAAATCCTCTTTATGTCATTGCTGATGACTCCACCCTCTGCCGCTCCATATCTCAACCCTATGATCAGCAGGCAGCAGCCTCTTCACTCTCTGTGACCTGGACAAAATCACAAACTGGGCAAACAAGTGGAACATGTCTTTCAATCCTGAGAAATAACACAGCCTCACTATGTCTCTCTGAAAATACTGTCTGGAAAACCGTCCCATCTACTTTCTCAACAACCGTCTCGAAGAGGTTCAGTCACTCAAACTCGTTGGTCTCACTATCAGTCATGATCTCTCTTGATCTAACCACGTTTTGAAGTTGGTCTACAACGCTAGACACCGTCTGGGCATCCATCGTTGTACAACATCCTTCCTTGACATACTTGAGCTCCGATCCACCTACAAGGCTTTCATCCACAACTTGTTGGAGTGCTGCTCTCCCATCTGTGCTGGCTCCCCTACCGCAAATCTTGCTCGGGTTGACACCATGGAAACCAAGGCTTTCAAGATCATTGGAATCACTCGTGATGAAGCTCAGTCGATGGGCCTATCATTTCGCCATCTCTGATAGGTCAGTGGTCTCTGTCTTCTTTCCCCTTATTTCTGGTCTTACACTCTCTGCCCGCTCCATGCTCTGTCCCTCCCCCACTCTCACCCCAAGTAACTGCAGGATGCATGTGGTCCACCAGCAACCTCCTCCTAGTGAGACGGCCTAAATGCAGAATCAATGCACACCTCCACCTATTTATTCCTCTTTCTTCCTTCCCGTGGAACCACCTTCCACACTGTCTTTAATCTCATTGTTCCGTCCTGGTCTTCAAGACAGGTGTTCACCACCATCCCCCATCCAAGGCCATGATCTTTTCTACACCTGTAAAAACCTCCCCCACCCATCCCAAATTTTGCTTACGTATCCATCTTGTCCACCCCTTGTGCTCTCTCCTAACCTTCATCGTTACCTGTATGCCCTGGTTGTCAGTCTCCGTCTACCTTCTCCTTCAGCCATGCTATTGGCGTATCCTCTTTGTCCTGGTGTTCCCTTTGTGATGTTGTGTCCTGATCTAGTGGTTCCGGTGTTGTCTAATTTGAGGAGGCGACCACGGGCTTATGCCTATGTCGAATGATGTTGATGATGTCCTGATATGTCCTGTGTTCTAGCTCTTCCACGAGACTAGACCATGTATAGAAAAAATATAACATTCCCACAACACTACCCCCACCTCTCTCCTTCAGCCCACACTGAAGCTGTGCTCAAAAGGGAGAGCAGCATTGGGGTCTGACCATACAGTACAACTCCCTACTCTATTCCAAACCAGCATGCTCAGGATTTCAAAAACAGTTTGTTCTTATGCTATTGCATTGCATCACTAAGCTACTCACTCCTCCGCTATCCACAGATATATACATCTACATCCGGATGTGATTACCTTCACCACCAAAGGTGGATGGAGGTTATATTTTCACCTCTGTCTGTTTGTTTGTCTTTGAAGAAGATATCTCAAAAAGTTGCAAATTCAGACGAAATTTGGCAGAGAGGTAGTGTATGTGACAAGAACGAAATGATTAGATTTTGGTGAAGATCCGGATTCGGATCCGGCCAGTAGAAATTTTAAGTGATTTTTAGCCGTGTCGCAGACGCTGCTCATAGAGTGCCCTCTGCTGTTGTTGTTGTTGTTGTTCTTCTTCTTCTTCTTGTTCTTCTTCTTCTTGTTGTTCTTGCAGAGAAGACAAAACCTCGAAGCTCCACCCATTCTGGGAACCATAGCTCCACCCATTTTGGGAGAGGCTTCATATAAACAAATATCCACCATTTTATTAACTCGCATAGCTTTGAGGCCTGTTTTGTAGGCCCGTGGTGTCTTCCTCTCTCACACAGTTTTATTTCAAATCAAATTCGATATATCATTTCATTTTTCACAGTCGCTAACATAGTTTTAGACTCGGTTGAAAAAAAACGTGAAGAAAATCCGATGAAAGTTGCCCTTTATAGAACGAAATGAATTCTCAAAGGCCTGTAACTTCAAGTCCATTGAGATATATATTTTTTAAATCGCGGCATGGTCAGTCATACACCGCCCGAAATAACAGACGGGAAAATGCCGAGATATATATATTTTGTTTAAATCGCGGCATGGTCAGTCCCACGGACTACTCCGCAAAAAAACCACCCGAAATAACAGACGGGAAAATGCCGTTGAAATAAAATTGCATCAGCATTTGGATGGTTACTTCGCTCGGTCACTTCTGACTGCTCATACGGTGCGACCCGCCCATGGGGAATGTATCGGCCTCCCGAGCACATCGATTAGGATCTCCGGAGCAATAGGCAGTACCCTTCATGCAGGGGCCAGGTCGTAACATCCCTTTCCTTTTTAGCCCGTTAACGAAAACCACACGTTAACCCGTTAACCAATAAAACATTTTTAAAAGGCATTTAAATCGAAAAATAAGAATCAATGAGTAAAAATTAGATCAAATAAGTAGCATTTACTATCGACAAGAAGGCTTTCTACTTGGAGTGCCTGGACAGTACAGTGTTGTGATCGATCTCCCAGCAGCCAACAGTTCCCTCACGTCTACTATAACTTGATCTAGTCTTAGTGAAGAAATGACCACGCTGTC
The DNA here is from genome assembly GCF_964187855.1 of Myxine glutinosa. Taxonomy (NCBI): domain Eukaryota; kingdom Metazoa; phylum Chordata; class Myxini; order Myxiniformes; family Myxinidae; genus Myxine; species Myxine glutinosa. Next base: position 45,655,034 of record NC_136261.1, read on the forward strand.
TTCCTTAATGTGTTTTGCTGTGTGTGGAGTGGCCTGGCAGAGGTTACAAGGTGGTCTCCAATAAGAATCCACCATTCAACAGAACGATGGAAATGAATATGAGTTTCTTCTTCTTCAACAGGGTCTATCACCCTTCTTCATTTTCTTCAGAAAGATTATTTTGTTCCTTTATACTGTTTCTTTTGTTATGTTGCATCCTCATTAAAAGTGATAAAAAAAAAAGGTTTGATTAAAACTTTTGAAAATTGAGCAAGTTTAAGGTGGGAGTGGATCAATTTCCCGCGGATACGTGGGAGTATCGGTGCGGACGGAGAGAACGGGTATCTAAAAGATAAGCGCAGATACGCAAAATTGCGGACCGCGAACATGAGGATGGCAATACTTTAGACATCCTTATCAGTTTTAGCCCGATCACTCTGGTGAAGAATCGTTTAAAAAATTATCTGATCCGGATTTGAATCATCACCAAAATTGAATCAATTCGTCCTTGTCACACACTTAACTGGTCCACCAAGTTTCATCCATCCACAACATTTTGCGGAGTAGCCCGTGGGGCAATGCCATCTGGAACAGCCTTTGGCTGTTCATATGTAGGGTAGGTGGGGGTAATATGGACCCCCTAAGCCAAAGTCCCGAAAGAGGCTATACAAATAGACAAGGAATATTTCCAAATAATGGTTTATTTAGACAACCAGACAGACTACATCCCCGTGCAGTTTGGGTTGAATAAAATCAAAGATATGATTGAGGGGACAAATAAAAATATGCCATCAGTGTCCATATGCCAAACAACGTGGGGAATGTGGACTCCCCTATGGGGTCATATGGACCTCGGGTCCATATTACCTCAATGTGGTAAGTCTAGTTTATTTTCGACAAATGTTCCCTGGGACAAATGTTACTTTCCGATTTTTCAGTGAACAACAACCTTAGCGACACTCGTCACAGACGAAAGCACCGATACCCTCATAGTCAGTTTCGTTTTCGTGGGCCCATTGCTTGCATTCACTGCATTGGATCCAAGAAAATTCAGGTGGATCAACAAATAACTCATTGCAATATATGCAGTAGACATTACTCATGCAGTTTTCAGGACCTTTTCTGTGTTGCTTAGCAGACTTGGTAACCTGCTTTCGAACTGGAGGACCGCGCTTTGTTCGTGGTCTGTTGCCTTTTTTCGCTTTCAAATTAGTTGGGGATATAAGATTCTGCTTCTCGCGTGTTGGCCCTTTCTTCAATGCCCTTCTCTCTTGTTCTTGATGTTCCACGATCAAACGTCTTTTAGAAGGAGAGGATGTGTTGATAACACTTTTTCGGGGCGCGTAAATGTCCGACAGTGCATAGTCACTGTCGGATTTTTAAACAGAATCAAGTGTACATGTTATCGGCTGTTAACAAACAGCCGATACTTGACGGCTACTTGGACCATGCCTAGTTTTGCTTAGTCACATATTTCGGTGCAGAAAAATTTATTTGATTCAAATTTTGACAGTGAACATGCTGTTTTGTGGACTTATTCTATTAGCTTCCTGTGTGGGGTATATGGACATCGACCGTGGGGAATATGGACATGGGTCCATATTACACACTACCAAAGGGTCCATATTCCCCACACCATGCCTCTCGATCATGTCAGCATGCCCAGTACATATGGGCTGGGATGGAGTTTTCTACACACAGTGGTGCTGCAGACAGGTCTCACGTGTACTCAGCCAGGGACACCACTCATCAAACAAGCTAGTGACTACATGTACATACACAGTACTGCATGCTTATGAATTGTAAAATTTGAGATGAAAACTTTTGGAAGTTTGCACTTACCGTCATTAAAGAGTTTGAATCAACTGCAGTTGGTCACTTGCTGGTCGGCCATACTTGTTTATCCCATGATATGGAGACGAGGCTTGATGCAGTGCATCATGGGAAATTCAGTGGGGTCCATATTCCCCCGGGGTCCATATTACCCCCACCCACTACATGTGTGTCTCTAAAAGGAAATATAATAACCTAGAATAACGTTTTGGGGTAAGTAATTTTTAATTTTTAGTACATTGGGGGAAGATATGGATGGGGAAGATAAGAGATGGTGGTGAACAGCTGTTTTAAAGACCTGGAGGAGTAATAATTTTAAAATACCGTTACATTTATGGAGGTAAGTAAAAGAATACCATAGGAAAGGTAGGGTTGAATAGGAAATAGCATGGACCATGTGATGTGTAGGAGCATTTTAATGTACTAAGTAGGGAAAATGTAGCTTAAAGTTGTGTTTAAATGTTATCATATGAGGGATGATACTGTGGTAATTAGTAGTAGGTTTTAAGGATAAATTCTCCTGTTTGTGATACCCTCTGTGGCCATCCCTAACATTTAAAACAGCAGTCGGCTAGTACTCATGCTCCATGGACACATACGGCAAAGACCCGCCCAGGAGAGGCATGGCACAATTGGTTCTTCTGGAGCGAGAGAGAGCGCCAGGTGAACTTGAAGAAGAAGCTTCGCGATTGGTTCGTCTGGAGGGAAAGCGCGAGCATGAAGCTCCGCTATTTTTTGTGTCATTGGAGGAGAGCGTTTTGTGTGGCGATCGTGAGGTAGCTTTGACTGCTGGCTCCTCAGGAGGCTGGAGGCTGCACCGTCCTTCCCGAAACGGAGGAGAAAGGAAAGAGGGCCGTGTACGTGCTTGCCACCAGCCTCGATAGCAAACGCTTTCGGCGTTCGACGTCATCGACAATTTTGCTGAGCTTCCTGCATGGGTGGCTCCGGGCTTCGTCAACTGCTGACCATCCAAATTATCCATTTTGGGCCAGCTAAGTGCGGGAGAGGGACTTTTATTTTCTTACCTTACCCTGTGCTTGTGTTTGTGTTTGTATGAAGGTACCTCACTGCAGCATTTTACCTCAGCTTTATTTTCGTTGTTTTCATTCTGTGCCTTATTTTCTTATAAATCATAATTGTTACATTTTTATTGTTGTGTTCTTGGTTGGGTTTCGGAATAAACCCTTGTGTTCGTGAAGTTAACCGCTTCGTGTCTCTTCCATCCCACAGTGGAGCAGTCAGAAGGAGCAGTCAGAAGTGGCAGCTCTTTTACGGAGAATTTATATCTTAAAGGGGGAGGGCGAGGGCGAGGGGAAGAGGGAGAGGGAGAGGGGGAGTGTGAGGGGAGGGGGAAGTGGAGCAGTTAGAAGTGGAAGCTCTTTTACAGAGAATTTATATCTTAAAGGGGAGGGGAGGGGGGAAGGGGAGGAGAGGTGGGAAGAGTGGGGAGAGGGGGGGGGGGGGAAAGGGAGGGGAGTGGGAAGGCAGGAGAGGAAGGGGAGTGGCTCACGTTTCTGAGTGAATGTGGCTCACATTTCTGAGTGAATGTGGCTCACGTTTCTGAGTGAATGTGGCTCACGTTTCTGAGTTAAGTGTGATGCCGATCAGGAAGAAGAGGAAGCCATACTACCAAATACGTACACTTTTTTTTTTTTGTATACAAGATCGAGGCGCGTGAACGAGCTAACATTAATCACACAAAAAGTCAAACCGACATGTAAAACACAAAATGAACATATGTCACCCACAGGGTGAACCGTATCTTGCCATTTGACCTTGACCTTAATAATTTCGTATGGTGAATAGTATGTCTTCATGACCAACGCACATGAAATATTGAAAGATTTTGATGAGAACTGAGGAAATAATTTTTTCATGAAAATTCCGTTTTTTCGTCATGACGTCATCAAATGACGTCATAGCGTCAAACTGTTTACAGATCTGGGAAGCACTCATCAAGGGCATTCATATGAGGTATTACTCGATATGGTACCTACGATTTCAAAATTTGACCTTGGGGTCAATAATTTTCGACCTCCAGCGCTAACCATGAAGGTCAAGGCCGATCGCCACCAAAAACTAATCAGCTGAGCGCCGGACCATATACTAGATACTCACCAAGTTTGGAGACGATCCGATCAAAGTTACTCAAAAAATAAGGGTTTCGTTGACCTCCATGATTGACCGCAAAGTGACCTTGACCTTTGACCTTGACCTTCAAAATTTTGTGTGCTGAAGGGTATCTCTATAGGACTCTGATATGCGAAGTTACAGGAGTTTCCAATAATAACTGTGGTCTACAGAGTGATCTAAACGTGAAAAAAAAATGATTAACCACAAACAAAAAAACAAAATGAAGGTCAAGGCCGATCGCCACCAAAAACGAATCAGCTGAGCGCCGGACCATATACTAGATACCCACCAAGTTTGGAGACAATCCGATCAAAGTTACTCAAAAAATAAGGGTTTCGTTGACCTCCATGATTGACCGCAAAGTGACCTTGACCTTTGACCTTGGAAGGTCAAGGCCGATCGCCACCAAAAACTAATCAGCTGAGCGCGGGACCATATACTAGATACCCACCAAGTTTGGAGACGATCCGATCAAAGTTACTCAAAAAATAAGGATTTCGTCGACCTCCATGATTGACCACAAAGTGACCTTGACCTTTGACCTTGACCTTCAAAATTTTGTGTGCTGAAGGGTATCTCTATAGGACTCTGATATGCGAAGTTACAGGAGTTTCCAATAATAACTGTGGTCTACAGAGTGATCTAAACGTGGAAAAAAAATGATTAACCACAAACAAAAAAACAAAAAAAAAAACAAACAAAAAAACAAACATACAAGCTGACTAATACATCTTGCAAAAACTTCGTTTTGGCAAGATAATAAGGGGAGCGGTAGACAAGATGGGGAGAGAGGGGGAAGGACACAAACACAACATTTGAGAGCAGGGACATCGAGAGAACTGTGGGAGGGAGAGGACTTGGGGGGAGGTGGGAGAGGTAAAAAACATATGGACACTGCAAGGACTTCCAGGAAAGAAGTTGGAATTTCCAAAAAGTGTATCTGGGGTGAATTAGTGGGGGTAGAAAAGATCAAGGTTTTGGATGGGGGAAGATAAGAGATGGTGGTGAACAGCTGTTTTAAAGACTTGGAGGGAGGAGTGGGATTGAAGGGAGTGGGGGAGTTTGTTCCAGAGGCGGGAGAAAAGGGGAATGAAAGAGTGAAGGTGAGCATAGAGTCTAGATTTTGGCAGCTTAACCATAAGAGGGTTGCTGGCAGATCTAGTGCGACCTGTAGGAATATTTGGGGGACAGAGCACAGAGAGAGTTGGAGGAGCAAGGCCGGAGAGGAGTCGGTAGAAGACAGGAAGACCACCAACCTGCCTGCGGTGAGTAAGTGAAAGGCCCTCGGAGTTAGCTTCATTGCATGAGATTCCAATGATTCTGAAAGCTTTCGTTTCAACAGCGTGAAGCCGAGCTAGGTGTAAGGCAGGAGCACCGGCCCAGAGGAGGAAACAGTATTCCATTGAGCTGCGGATGAAAGCCTTGTATGTGGTGAGGAGCTCAGGTGTGCCAAGGAGGGACTTTGCACGACGGAGGATGCCCATTCGAACCCACTTCCGGAATTGTTTGATTTATGTGTATTCAAGTGTCTTGTAATTGTTTTGTATTTATTTATGCGAATGTGTACTTGTATATAACTGTCATTCATTTAAAAAGGCTTTGGCACGATCGAGCGATTTTTATTTATTAATTTTTTTAACTCCAAAAAAACTAACTTTTTTTTCTTCAATTTTTTTGTTTGTTTGTTTGCCGAGAACACTTCCAGGCACTCACTGATGAAGCTCTGAAAGTTTGATGAAGATCCGTTCAGCCATCTCTGAATAAAACGCAGACACACAGACAACTCGCCTTTATACTGTATATATGTGGTGCTGTGCACACACAATTCGTTTGCCAAGAAGATAGGCCACAACGCGTTGTACAAACTGAAACGCTTTATTAACAGCTCGCACGTAAGCACTGGGCGGGCTCGACTATCGAGCCCGCATATATGTCCCGAGGCCACGCCTTGCCCCCGGGCGTGGCCGGTCGGCCGAAAGGCGGGGCATGTCCTCAGTTCCACCTTGCGCCTCGTGACGCCTTCGCTCCAGGCGTGGCCCGAGCCGCGCTTCCACGCCCGGACGCTCGCGCCACCCACTGGTGCGTGGAATTATTGCCCATTGACAATGTGTCCGCCACACGCGCCCCCCCAGAATTCCCACGCACCTGAAGGGTGAGCTTGCGGGGAAACTGAATGACCCGGCCGAAACGCCCTCTGGCGATGCGTGCAGGGCTGGGGGGTAGCGGGACGGTGGGGCTGGGGGTGCCGGGGGTCTGACCGCCAGAGGGCGGCATCGACGTGGAGGCAGAGCTGCTTGCGGGAGGTGGTCCAGATTGAGGTGGGCCGGCTTGAGGCGGTCCACGGAGATACGATCCGGAGTACCGCCGACGTCCACGGTGAAATGTTTGTCCCCGGTCTCCAGCACGTGGAAGGGCCCGTCGTACGGGGGCCGCAGTGGTGCACGGAGGGCGTCGTGCCGGACAAAAACATACTCCGCCGTGCGAAGCTCCGTGGCGACGTGGGAGGACGGGCAACCGTGGTGTGCCGTCGGCACCGGGGCGAACCTCTTGGCGGTCTCCTGCAGGGCGGAGCGCTGTTGTGCCGTGGACCAAGGAGCCGTGGAGTCGGGGATAAATTCGCCTGGTACCCGCAGCGGTTGTCCGAAGACCAGCTCCGCCGAGGACGCGTGCAGGTCGTCCTTGGGCGCCGTCCTGAGGCCCAGCAGGACCCAGGGGAGCCTATCGGCCCAGCTGCCGTCGTGGAGGCTGGCCCGGAGCACGGCCTTCATTGAGCAATGAAAGCGCTCGCACAGGCCGTTGGCCTGGGGGTGGTAGGCCGTGGTGCGGTGCAGCTTGACGCCGAGCCCTTGTGCCACCGCTCCCCAGAGCTCCGAGGTGAACTGGGGGCCGCGGTCGGACAAGATGTCCGAGGGGGCACCGAACCAGGCAACCCACGTGGCGATGAAGGCTTGCGCGATGTCAGCCGCAGCCGTCGCCGCCAATGGCACGGCCTCCGGCCACCGGGTGGTGCGGTCCACCATGGTGAGGAGGTGGGTGAAACCCCGCGAGGGGGGCAGAGGTCCCACCAAGTCAACGTGGACGTGGTCGAACCGATGCTCGGGCACCGTAAACGGGGCCAACGGGGCCTGGGTGTGGCGGTGGACCTTTGCGCGCTGGCACGCGAGGCACGTCCTGGCCCAGTCACGGACGTTCTTCCTGAGGCCATGCCAGACGAACTTCACCGCGACGAGCTTCTGGGAGGCCTTCGTGCCTGGGTGGGACAGGCCGTGGATGGTGTCAAAAAACCGGGCGCTGCCAACCCGCGGGCACGATGGGGCGAGGCCGGCCGAGGGAGACATCGCACAAGAGGGCAGTGCCCGCGACGTCGAACGGCACCTCGGTGACTCGGAGGCCTGGACGTCGGGGTCGGCGGTCTGGTCCTCCGCCATCCGGGCATAGTCAATCCCGAGGTGGACCGCGTGTGTGACGAACCGGGAAAGGCAATCCGCCACTGGGTTGTCCTTACCCGCGACGTGACGGATGTCCGTCGTGTACTCGGACACGGCAGAGAGGTGACGTTGCTGCCGGGATGACCATGGCTCGGCGACCTTGGCCATCGCGAAAACAAGGGGCTTGTGATCGACGAAAGCCGTGAATGGGTGGCCCTCGAGCAGATGGCGGAAGTGTCGGACCGCCAAGTGGAGCCCGAGCAGCTCGTGGTCGAAGGTGCTGTAGCGGCGTTCGTGCGGGCGAAGCTGCCGGCTAAAAAACGCCAGCGGCTGCAAAGCACCACTCACCCACTGCTCGTGCACCGCGCCCACCGCGTAGTCCGACGCGTCGGTGGTGAGGGCGATTGGTGCATCGGGCGCCAGGTGCGCCAGCATGGTGGCGTTGGCCAAGGCCAGCTTTGTGCCCGCAAACGCTGCGGCCATCGGCTCCGTCCAGGCGATGTCACCTTTGCCCGGCTTCCCCCGGAGGGCCTCGTGCAGGGGGCGCAGGAGCTGGGCGACGCGGGGCACGCAGCGGTGATAAAAATTCACCATGCCCAGGAATTCCTGGAGCCCCTTGATCGTGCGGGGGCGCGGGAAACTCCGGACCGCCTCCACCTTGGCCGGTAAAGGGATGGCCCCGTGCCTGGTGATGCGGTGCCCCAAGTAGTCGATGGCGGTGATGCCAAAACGGCACTTCGTGGGGTTGATTATCAGGCCATGCTGGCCCATGCGTTCGAAGAGCATGCGGAGGTGGAGCAGGTGCTCCTCCCGGGATGCACTCGCGACTAGGATGTCGTCCAGGTAGATGTAGATGAAAGGTAAGTCGCGCAAGACGCTGTCGCTGAGCCGCTGGAACGCTTGGGCCGCATTTTCCAACCCAAAAGGCATCCGCAGGAACTCAAAGAGGCCGAAAGGGGTGATGACGGCCGTCTTTGGTATGTCGTCCAGTTGTACGGGGACCTGGTGGTAGCCCCGGATGAGGTCCACCTTGGAGAAAACGGTCGTGTTTGCCAACCGGGTGGAAAAGTCCTGAATATGCGGGACCGGGTAGCGGTCGGGGTGGTGGCGTCGTTGAGCCGGTGGTAGTCACCGCACGGCCGCCATCCACCGCCGGGCTTGGGCACAATGTGCAGAGGAGAGGCCCATGCGCTGTTGAAGCGCCGTACGATGCCCAGCCGCTCCAGTGTGGCGAACGCCGCTTTCGCCACGGCGAGCTTCGTGGGGTCAAGGCGGCGCGCCCGGGCGTAGACTGGTGGTCCGACGGTGGGGATATAGTGCTCCACCCTGTGTTTGACGGCCACCGCTGAAAAGGTGGGCCGCGTGAGTGCCGGGAAACTGGCGAGGAGGCGGGTAAACTCGTCCGCTGCCGGAAGCGTACAGACTAACCTCGCCGGGACGGAACCATTCAGCAAGCCGCTTGGCAAGCCGCTCGGTGAGCCGCTCAGCAAGCTGCTCAATGAGCCGCTCAGCGAACAAGCGAGCGAGCTGAAGGCTTCGGCCTGGACGAGACGTCGACGCTTAACGTCCACCAACAGCCCATGCGCATAAAGGAAGTCCGCACCGAGCAAGGCCATTGGCACGCTGGCGGTGACGAAAGACCATTGGAAGCGCTGCCCTCCGAACCGCAGTGAGAAGCAACGCTTCCCGAATGTGCGGATGGGTGTTCCGTTGGCGGCAAGCAAGGTGGGGCCCCGGCCCGCGGCTTGCTTGTCGGACGCGGAGGCAGGGAGGACGCTTACCTGCGCTCCCGTGTCGCACAGAAAACTACGACCAGACGATGTGTCTGTGATGAACAGGAGGCTGCCGGAATGGCCGACGCTCATGGCCACAAGTGAGCGCCGACCCGGTCGTTTCCCGACCCGTCAAAAGAACACAGCGTGTGGCACGTTCTAGCCTTGCGGCCGAACCTGGCATGATAGTAGCACCAGGTTTGCGGTGGTGGCGGCCGCGACGGCCGTGCCGGCGGCGGTGGTGGTGGCGGCGGCGGTAGTGGGCAGGGCGTAGCAGCGGCCACGAGGAAAGCAGGGGGCACTGTAGCCTCCGCACCAGGATCCACTACGGCAGCACTGTACACCGACCACGTGTCGCAGGCCGCGAAAAATTTGTCGGCCTCTCCGGCCAGGGCGCGGGGTTCCGTTAATTGCGAACCGGCCAGTGCGAGCCGCACTTGCACAGGTAGCTGGCAGAGGAAAAGCGCTCGGAACAGGAAATCCGGACGCTGGTCTCCAAGAAGGGACAGCATAAAATCCATCCGAACGGACGGTCGTGTGTCGCCGAGGGCGGAAAGGTCCAGGAGGCGGTCGGCGCGTTTGACCTCCGTGAGCCCGAACGTGGCGAGGAGGAGACGTTTGAGCGCCGCGTACTTGTGGTCGCCCGGCGGGCGCCGAAGGATGGACACGACGCCTGCGGCAGTGCCGCGCCCGAGGGCGGCGACCACGTGGTAGTACATGGTCTCGTCCACCGTGATGCCCCGGAGCTGGAATTGAGCTTCGGCCTGCACAAACCAAACGTCGGCTTGCGCTTCCCAGAACTCCGGGAGTTTGACGGCGACAGCGTTGGTAGCCATGGCGCGTTCAGGGGTCAGCTATGGCTGAACCGGTCGGGGTCACCAGTGTGGTGCTGTGCACACACGATTCGTTTGCCAAGAAGGTAGGCCACAACGCGTTGTACAAACTGAAACGCTTTATTAACAGCTCACACGTAAGCACTGGGCGGGCTCGACTATCGAGCCCGCATATATGTCCCGAGGCCACGCCTTGCCCCCGGGCGTGGCCGGTCGGCCGAAAGGTGGGGCATGTCCTCAGTTCCACCTTGCGGCTCGTGATGCCTTCGCTCCGGGCGTGGCCCGAGCCGCGCTTCCACGCCCGGACACTCGCCCACCCACTGGTGCGCGGAATTATTGCCCATTGACAATGTGTCCGCCACATATATATGTATATGTATATATATATATATATATATATATATATATATATATATATATACATACATACATATCTATATATATATATATATATATATATATATATATATATATATATATATATATATATATATATATATATATATATATATATATATGTATACATACATATATATATTTATATATATATATATATATATATATATATATATATATGTATGTATATATATATATATATATATATATATATATATATATATATATATATATATATAGATATATATATATGTATATATATATATATATATATAATATATTGTTACGGTCCGCGGATTGGATGTTATTTACCGAGCGGAGGTAACCGCGGCCGAACAGTTGTTCCCCGTTTCTTCCCGACTAACCCGATTCACCCAGACGTTGGCAAAATCGCGCTATGCCAAATCAATGATAGAAAGGACACGACGACTGGGAAAGATGAAACGACGCAAGGGGGGTACAGTTCTCAAGACCTCCGGAGGAGGGTATAATTACAGTGGTGGAGAAAAGGGGGTAGATTACAAGGCAGAGTGAGGTAAAGACACAGAAGAGATGGGCACTTAAATACAGTCTTATCTATACCCTGACAGACCACGGACAAACGGACAAGGTAGACTCACACGGGGATTGATGGCCGGAATGGACAGGTAGGTCGCTGGCACAAGGTGCACCTTGGCTCGGGGACAGGATAAAGCACGGTTCAAGATGCAGGGAGGTCTCACAGCGCTCAGAAGTGGTCTTGCTTGCTCCAAGCTCGGCGCGCATCTCTGACGTCACCTCTCTCTCACTGCGCATGCTCAGCGGGGAGTGACACACCCTCGGCTGGTTGGTTCCGCCCCAACTGGGGCCGGTCCGCCGCTTCCATTGGGTGCGGGGGTTACCGGGCTCCGCCCTTGACGAGGAGCCGACAGGGAGCCCCTGTTTGGTAACCCCGTCGAGCACATGTCCGATGGCGGCTCGTTGGGAAGGCCTGGTGTCCTCCCACCACTCCTACCAAGCCGGAGTGAGGACGCGCACTCCCTGCGCTCGTTGTTGTTGTTGTTGTTGTTGTTGAAGAGAACTGTGAGGAAGAGCTGCGGGGAGGTATTGGGAGGTCCTAAACTTCCTAACGGTGCCATACAATCACATTCTGGTGCAACGAAGGGTCAGAATTAATGGAAACGAAACCTTAACTGACATAGACTAAGAATAACTAGCAAGATGTCCTATCGTTGTCTACCTGAGATGCGGTGGACCTGGATGCGACATTTAATGGGGGAAATAGGGGGAGGTCGGGTCTACAGAGTGTTGTTTACAGAAAATGGGACTAGGGAATGGGGGATTTGGGAGAGTTGGGAAGTATTGAGGAAATATTTACAAGCGGATATGGATGGATGCAAATCCCATATCCGCAACACGGCACCCTTCTCGACCTCAGGGCGTCCCGACCCGATAAATTTTTACCTACTTTAGTGTGGCACTCAGATTTAGTTCCCTCTACTATTAACTCAACCCTGAGTGCGACAGTTTTACAGATGTTCACAAATGAGTAAATATGTCCCCCTGCGACATTGCACCCTTCTCCTAACAGAAACACACCCACAGGATAACCGAATCGCGGAAAGCATCCTCAAACTAAACATACAGCCGGTAGGGAGCATCATTTATACAAGACTACACTGATATTTACACTACGATCCAGGACCTGTTCTTTGAGGAACACATGCAGATGTTATGCATAGGGAGAGCACGCATGCCAGCATCGATACACCAACCCACGAGTGCCCTGTGGCCCTATGGCCTTTAATAATGTGCAGAGCACCCCTTCCAAGCACCAAAAGCACCACCCCATTATGCACAGTCAGCACCATCCGGTGCACCAATAAAGTGTTCAATAAAAAAATGCACAATCAAGTGTCCATGGTCACCGGTGGTGTCGCAGCCGGCCGATGTTCTGCCGCTGGTCTTGCCTTCATGGAGTGCACTTGGCCTTCTGGCTTCTTTAGAAATAAGGAAAGGCGCCAACCACGTCCATTTCTTAATTGTGGCCGTCAGGGGGGCCAACTAAAAGTGGTTCACCTGTATGGCATAGGTGCCACGTTGACCCAGAGGTCCATCAATGGGTGGTGCTTGACCGCAAAAGAACTGCGGTCCATTGTGGGCGGCCACAAAAATTGCGGTCCATATGGTGTATCGATCCAGGCAGCAAGCAGCGGAAGTACAGCCCCACAACTGCGGAGCCAGCACCTCTCTCTCCTCTCTCTCTGCCCCAAAGCCAGATCCTCGGAGGTGGGAGACAAAAGAAGACAGGTGAGTAAGGTGGTAAGGGCGCAAAAGTGCATGCAATATAAGGTAATGCACACTGGGGGCACATGGGAACCAGGTGAGACAGGTACGTTCCTACCGTACCCCCCCCCCCCACCAGGTAACCTACATTGCCCCTCCCTTACCCCTTACTGTATCCACAAAACACAGCACTACCCATAAACATCTACTTTACACATCAACAAACGTCCCTACTGTCTTCCCCGTTCCTCCCATAAACCAAATTCGTCTTCTCTCCCCCCTAACCAATCAAATTTGCCATTTCCAACTCTCATCAAAATTTGCCATCTCCAACTCAACATCACAATTTGCCATCACCAATTCATCATCAGTCCCTCCTAAGGAGGGAGAGATGGAATCACCCCAATGTCTCATCCACGTCGTGATGCGTCTCACAAATCCAAACAGCAATTCTCACTTCCTGCAACACAAAACAAAGAAAACACAGGTGTGGAGTCATCATCATCACCTCAGGTAAGTGGCTGCGTATGGTGCGACAGGTTCATCAATCCTAACTATTTCCTAAATGACTTTAACAACGTTACATTACCCGGGGTCTTTCTCCTGCCAAACCATTGGCCCTCATTACTCTATGTGGTTCGAAGAACCAAAATCCCATTGACCATCTGTGGTGCACACCATCAATTTGGGTCTCACTCCCCGATTCAACACTCGGTGCTCCCGCACAATTTCGGTGGCTGGGTCGTGTGACGCTCCCAGCTGGTCCACCCACCTGCACACCTCCACCACTGTTGTTGCCTACCGAGCTCACCTGCTCCTCACCCTAACCTAACTAACTGGGGAAGGCCCTCTCGCACTCTCACCCCCTCGGTGCCCTCTCTGGCACGGGCTGCCCGATCCACACCCGGGATCCTCAGGCACCCACTGACACTAACGGCTCCCAGAGCCCACCTGCGGCCTCACCTGGCCGGCATCTAACAGTGGCGGAGTGCCCAACCATTCACACTCATACTAACAGGCCACACGACCAGCCAATTTCACCACACCAATGCACCCATCCACAATACCATTCTGCAACCGCACCACAAATGCCAATATCCAACCACAATTTACCTATACCTTCTAACTATTCTTTAAACTACCCTCCCCGGGTACTCGTGAAAAGGGTCCACTCTTCCCCCATCCACACCTTCGCACCACGCACACCTCTCCGTACCACTTACTCCAACTCTCTCCACACCACTCATTCTCTGCTCCATATATTCCACACACCTGTACTTGCACACCTGTGCTCTCATACTTGGTGCCGCCTGCACCCTTCTCTCCCCCAAGCGCATTCGCGCTGATCCACAACACTCACTACTCACCATGACACTCATCCGCAATGCTCTCTCATTCATCACTTGTACACTCACACACACCTCGGAGCATTGCCTCACCAATGCCTCATTTGAAGCTGCTCACCAGCACTTCCATTCACACTGCATCATCTGCTCTGTCTACTCCCTTCTAAAACTCGCGCTCCTCCGTCTTCCCTTACACTCAGCGCTCCCACGTCATTATCAAACACTAAGCTACTACGTCCCCACTACAGGTACCAAGTCTCCTACTTAAATCTTCTCCTACTAACCTACTCCTACTAACCTACTCCTACTAATCTACTCCTACTCCTAAGTCTCCTACTAACCTTCTAGTTTCCTGGGGGCTGGCGGGGGGGGGGGGGGGGGGGTGTCTGGGGTCGGCTAACCCGCTCCCCCCTGGGCGGAGTTAAGGACCTCAACCGCCGGGGATCATCCCGGCACGTGGCTCGACAGTGCCGCGCCAAGTGACCCAGACGGTTGCAAGTATAGCACCTCACCTGATAAGGTGCTTGTCTCCGGAATTCCAAATTTCCCCCCCTGAAGGTCCGAATTGGATTACCCGCTCGTGGTCCACCGCGGGCCACCTCCGGGGCCACCTGCCATGGTCCAGGTCCCGCCAGGCGCTGGTCCACCAGCCTCCGGACCATGCCCGCCAGGTCAGGACTCACGTCGGGGGCGGACCCCTAAGGGGTCCTCCCTCCATCGGGGGTCCCACCTGGCGGACCGCCACTGCGTGACGCTCGCTCCCCCGGGCCAGGGGCCTCGCTGCTTCCCAACGGGCTGCAGCGTCAGCCACCTGGCTCAGAGTCTGCGGGCACCACATGGCGAGCTGTTGCCAGAGCTCAATATCCGGGAGGGCCTGGATAAAATGGTCCAGCGCCAGGCTTTCCCGGGAATCCGCTGCCATGTTAGCATGTGCGATCCCCACTGCGCGGCGAATGTCGTGGGCAAGTTCCCCGATGGCTTCCTGGGGCTTGCGTTTTCGCAGCGCGAGCTGAGCTTTAACAAGCTCGCTCTGCTGTTCAATGCCGAATCGATTAATTAGGGCGTCGCGGAGGGCTGGCAGGGTGAGAGCACCTGGTGGTTATGCCGTCAGCACCTCCGCCGCGGCGCCGCGCAACGCGGCCACCAGGTGTACTCCACCTTCGTCCTCACCCCACCCGTTGCCCTTACACACACAGTCAAACTGCGCCAGGTACGCTCGTAGATCACTCTTGCCGTCATACGGCGCGAGTGGGACCTTGTGGGACCACCTCGTATGCGAGTCGTTGCCCGCCTGCCGGACCCCGTGCGTCGCCCCTTGCGGGGTCAGCGCGGGGCCGAACCGGCCGGGCTCCCACAGTACATTACCCCCAGGGGGGCTCCCGTGCCTCCCCTGTCCCTCTAAAAACTACCCCTGTTGGTGTCGATGCATGGGTCACGCTTCCGCAACCCGCTACCCATTCCATACCACCACAACCTTGCTCACTCACACCTCGCACCTCTCCTATCACCGGACCCTCTCGCTCGCACCCTCGTTCCATACACTCCGGACCAGCCATACACCTCACTCTTGGCCTCTCACGAACATCCGGGTCCATCTCGACCCCCAAGTTTATTAAACCACCTGGCGCATCATACGCACGACCATATTGGTCACCACTTACACCGGGTCCTCTTTCTCTTTGCTTCTCCTCCATCACTTGCGAATCCCTCATCCGGTTAATGAGCACATCATCACGATCCGAACACAGACTTTGGACCAATTCTTTTACTTCCTCTTTTATCTCTTTCTTATCCTCTCTCCGTCACTTCTTAATTTCGCTCACCCCTTCTTCCACTTCTTCTAATTTCTGCTTCACCTCCTTCATCTCCTCGTGCGCCCCCTTAAGTTCTTCCTCTAACTCCACCTTATTTTTTTCTATGTGCTCCCGCACCTCCCGCTCATTAACCTCCATCACCTCTACCACCTTGTTCATTTTCCTCGTCAGGTCCTCATGTACCGTCTGACACTCTTTTTTAATTACCCCTACGTCCTTTTTCATCTCCTTCTGTGTCGATTTTAAACCCTCTATTACCGCTGTGTTCTTCTTTACCTGGTCCCCCAACTCCTTTTGTCCCACTGTCAGCTGTTCTACTCCCAGCGTCAACTCCTCTATACCACCTTGCAATTTTACAGTCCCTTTTCTCACCTCCTTCTCCATGCGCTCCTCACAGTGCCTCACCTCCTCGCGCACTCCTCCGACCTCCTCACTCACACCTCTTCTGATCTCCCCTCCCATCACTTGCATCTCCTGCCCAGATGCCACCCTCATCTGCTCCATTTCCTCCCTGTGAGCATCCAATTTAGTTTCTACCCCCATTCTGACCCCCTCTATCTGCTGCCCCATTTGTTTAACTTCCCTTTCCGCTTGGTCCCTCATGTCCCTCAATTTGCCTTCCATACTGTTTTCTAACCCCTCTAACCCCTTTTTCATCCCATCCATTTGATTCTCTTGAGCGGCCATTCTGTTTTCTACCCCCGTTAACCCCTCCTGTATTTCCCCTAATCTATTGTCTAATCCCTCAAATTTGTTGTCTAGTCCCTCAAATTTGTTTCCTAATCCCTCTATTCTACTCCCTAACCCTCCGATCTGGGCCCCCATGTCCTCCCTCAATTTCTCGCTATTGGACCCCATGTCCTCCCTCAATTTCTCGCTATTCTGGGCCAACAGGGCCCCTATTTGCGCCATGAGGACTTGCATGTCCATCGGCGGCACGGGTACAGCTACGGCAATCCCCTGCGCGGCGCCGACCTGTTGTTCGCGCTCCTCTTCCCCATGCCTAGCGCCGCCATTTTGCGAACCTGCCGCCCTCACTGCTTCGCTCTCCTCATGTCCCTCAATTTGGCCCTGGATCGACCCTGCCTCACTCTCCTCTACCGGAACCCAGCCGTCTTGATCTCCCATAGCGCGACTTTCAAAATTCGGGTTTTTGTAAAACAAAAGCAATTTCGGTACTTTGTAATTTCGACCAAATTTTGTCTAGCTGTTTTAAAAATTTGGTTCGGGCCTCGTATCTCACTCCCTGACACCAGTTGTTATGGTCCGCGGATTGGATGTTATTTACCGAGCGGAGGTAACCGCGGCCGAACAGTTGTTCCCCGTTTCTTCCCGACTCACCCGATTCACCCAGACGTTGGCCAATCGCGCTATGCTAAATCAATGATAGAAAGGACACGACGACTGGGAAAGATGAAACGACGCAAGGGGGGTACAGTTCTCAAAACCTCCGGAGGAGGGTATAATTACAGTGGTGGAGAAAAGGGGGTAGATTACAAGGCAGAGTGAGGTAAAGACACAGAAGAGATGGGCACTTAAATACAGTCTTATCTATTCCCAGACAGACCACGGACAAACGGACAAGGTAGACTCACACGGGGATTGATGGCAGGAATGGACAGGTAGGTCGCTGGCACAAGGTGCACCTTGGCTCGGGGACAGGATAAAGCACGGTTCAAGATGCAGGGAGGTCTCACAGCGCTCGGAGGTGGTCTTGCTTGCTCCAAGCTCGACGCGCATCTCTGACGTCACCTCTCTCTCACTGCGCATGCTCAGCGGGGAGTGACACGCCCTCGGCTGGTTGGTTCCGCCCCAACTGGGGCCGGTCCGCCGCTTCCATTGGGTGCGGGGGTTACCGGGCTCCGCCCTTGACGAGGAGCCGACAGGGAGCCCCTGTTTGGTAACCCCGTCGAGCACATGTCCGATGGCGGCTCGTTGGGAAGGCCTGGTGTCCTCCCACCACTCCTACCAAGCCGGAGTGAGGACGCGCACTCCCTGCGCTCGTTGTTGTTGTTGTTGTTGTTGAAGAGAACTGTGAGGAAGAGCTGCGGGGAGGTATTGGGAGGTCCTAAACTTCCTAACGGTGCCATACAATCACATTCTGGTGCAACGAAGGGTCAGAATTAATGGAAACGAAACCTTAACTGACATAGACTAAGAATAACTAGCAAGATGTCCTATCGTTGTCTACCTGAGATGCGGTGGACCTGGATGCGACATTTAATGGGGGAAATAGGGGGAGGTCGGGTCTACAGAGTGTTGTTTACAGAAAATGGGACTAGGGAATGGGGGATTGGGGAGAGTTGGGAAGTATTGAGGAAATAGGGGAATATTTACAAGCGGATATGGATGGATGCAAATCGCATATCCGCAACAATATATATATATATATATATATATATATATATATATATATATATGTATATATATATATATATATATATATATATATATATATATATATATATGTATATATATATATATGTATATATATATATATATATATATATATATATATATATATATATATATATATATAAATATATATATATATATATATATATATATATATATCGGGATTTAAATTTAATACAAAAATTCATCCAGACGTATATTCTCTTTCAAACATTCAAACCGACAGAAGTAGTTATTTATCACAGCATCTGTTGAATTTTCACCCTTTTACTCAACTCCGTTTCGCTGTTATTTCGTGGAGCAAAAGGTCAACTGAGCTTTATAGATATTTAGATCATGCTCCTGTATATCGTTTTTTTGCCGTATCTCTCAATGGTGAAGAATCACTTTAAAAATTATTGTATCCGAATCTGGATCCGGATCTTCACCAACATCTAATTATTCTATCCTTCTCACACACCCAACCTTTCCACCAATTTTTGTTCTCAATCCATCCACAACTTTTTGAGATATCCTGTCCACAAACACAGACAGACAGGTGTGAAAACATAACCTCCATCTACCTCTGGTGCTTGAGGTAAAATTTTACAGCCAGAGGTTTGAAGTGGCAAGCGTTTTACTTGACTTGACGTTTTTTTATCACATCGTTTTTGAAAATAAAATTACAAATTGACATTCAAGACAATGTTAAGGTGATAAAGTAAACAATGTATCCTTCAACTGTTTCATTGGAGTATGTGATTGAGTGCTTAAAGTCAATTAGACAGTTAGACACCCAAACGCAAAATGGTTTTCTGAAAACATTGAAAATTATTAATCTAATATGAAGGCTTTTTTTTTTTTTTTTTGCCAATTTGTGTGTTGCCAAAAGCCCTAGTGTGTCGATTATCGATTTTGCCAATTTTTTTATTTATCTATGCGTATGCAGCCCGTGGCTGCTTGGTGCATCATTTTCCAGAGGTACTGCTGTGCCGCTAATGCAATTCCCCCTTACCAGCTAGCTGCTGCTCATTTTGCCAACATTGGAAGGATGACAGGGTGAATCAACCCACCTGGTGTTCATTCAATGGCACAACTGGGGCTTGAACTCAAGACTGAAACAAGCCACCTTAACCGTTAAGACAACACCAGTCTTCATTTTACCCATGACGTCACACGAACTCACCTTGATCCAAACGTCAGTTTTACATAGAGAACAGTGCATATCAAGCTTGGATTCCGATATTGATTCCACCATCATTAGCAACTCTAAATGTTCTCAGTATGTCGAAACTGATGAGTGGGATTGTGTAGAAACTGTTGGAGACAAAATTAGTGATGGAAACACTTTCAGGGGAATTATGGAGCCTTATCGTTTCGAGCCTTGTGCGAGCAATTCAGACGGATATGGTGTTAGTGAAGATGGCGATGTTATGTTCGTAGTAAAGATGAAAACGCCTGTCCCGATGTCCCTGCTCTCAAATGCTGTACTTGTGTGCTTCCCCCTCTCTCCCCATCTTGTCTCCCACTCCCTTTATTTTGTCTTTTAATAATAATAATAATAATTCATTTATTTTGTATAGCGCTTTTCCAGAAGCCCAACATTAATGTTAGCTCTTACACGAGCCTCGATCTTGCACACACACAAAAAAGAGATTGATTGGTAGGTTTTGTTTTTCTGTTCAATTGCCTGTTTATCAGGGATTTTGTATTAATTGATAAATCAGTTCTTTTACTCCAGAAGAAACATGGCGCAGGCACGACACAGCACATGTTTGTATTTTTGTATTCCTTCAGCACATAGAGTATTCCTTTGTATTCCGTCATGTTTGGCAGGCAGCAGCCTCTTCCCTCTCTGCAGACCTGGACAATATCACAAACTGGTCAAACAAGTGGATCATCTCTTTCAATCCTGACAAATCTCACACTCTCACTTTGTCTCTCCGGAAAGACCGTCTGGAAAACCCTCCCATCTACTTTCTGAACATTCCTCTCCAAGAAGTTCTGTCACTCAAGCTTTTGGGTCTCACTATCTGCCACGATCTTTCCTGGGAAAACCACATTTCCAAGCTGGCCTCCAAAGCCAGTCACCGACTGGGCATCCTCCGTCGTTTGAAGTCCTTCCTTGGCACTTCTGAGCTCCTCACCACATACAAAGCTTTCATCTGCAGCTCAATGGAATACTGTTCCCCCCTCTGGCCGGTGCTCCTGCCTCACACCTAGCTCGGCTTCATGCTGTTGAAACCAAAGAATTCAGAATCATTGGAATCCCCCACGATGAAGCTGATTCTGAGGGCCTTTCTCTCTCTCACTGCAGGCAGGATGGTGGTCTTTCTGTCTTCTACCGACTCCTCTCCGGCCTTGCTCCCCCAGTTCTGTCTGTGCTTTGCCCCCCAAATATTCCTTCAGGTCGCACAAGATCTGCCAGCAAACCTCTTCTGGTGAAACTGCCAAAATCAAGACTCTCTGCTCACCTTCACTCTTTCATTCCTCTTTTCTCCTGCCTCTGGAACAAACTCCCTCACTCTCTTCAAACCCACTCATCCCTCCAGGTCTTTAAAACAGCTGTTCACCACCATATCTTGTCTTCCCACATCCAAAACCTTGATCTTTTCTACCCCCATTAATTCACCCCAAATCCGCCTCTTTAAATCCCCATCTTCTTTCCTGAAATTCCTAGAAGTGTTCATTTGCATTATACCGTGTACCCCTCCCTCCTCCCCCAGCCCTCCCCCTTCATTGCATGTTTTATGTGTCTGTGCATATTTTCATGTTCAATGTGTTAGCTCTTACACGAGTCTCGATTCTGGATACAAAAAAAACAACAAAAAACCCCCTGTTTGTATTCCGTCCAGCTCGAACACGATTGACAGAGATCTAGCAAGAGCATGCCACATGGCCTTTGGTTAACAAAGCAGTATGTTACAGTGTTTGTGGGTATTGTTATGTAGGGTGACGGTTGATGGGGATTGCACAGGGGTGGGGATGGGATGGTGGTGGATATTGTGGGGGTGATGGTTAAAAGGGGATTGTGGAGGATGGTGGAGTGGCGCAGGTGTGGGGTGGTCATGGGCATTGTTCGCTAGGGTGATGGTTAATGATGGATTTTGGAGGGGGAAGTGGTGCTGGATGGTCTTACAGTTTTGAGTGACGGCTGTTTCTTCCGCTTAATCATGAGGGTGTCAACCTCTCTCAATTGTGGCAGATAACGAAAAGACCTGACTATCTCTGTTGTTTCGTAACGGTGCTCTGTAAAATGTTCCGAGCACAAACGCGAACATTTTGTAGGCCCGATCGACACTTGGGGATTCCGACAAACCTCGTCCAATTTCTGGAAACCCTCAGATCTTTCAGCCATTGCTGTAGCATGAAACTGTCTTGGTTTATATTACTACAACCACCAAGGCATCGACCCGGCAAATGAGTCGTACATTTGAGTTGAATCGTACCGCGATGCAACTCGTAAACAATATGGAAGTATCAGTCGACTTCATGGTGTGAGGTCTCGGCTATTTGTGGAGAAGATTTCGACTTTTAATTGCAAAATTACCAACTTTATAAATTGCAAGTTTGAAAAAAGACACATCATATCTATTTTGTAGGGTATCAAGGGATAGATTAGAGTCGAGGTGGTCTGAGGGTTTGGGTTCCCCTTTAATCCACTTGGCGAGCGCTCCACAAGCTTCGATCTCCACAGGATTACATGCCAATACCATTGCTCAGTTTTCCGTGGGAACATCCTCGGAGTTAGGAAGGCACATAAATTAGAGGATTAGAATGAGTAAAGCAATGGGACAAGTGAACTACAACCTCACTTCAAGAAAGAATTGAAAAAAGTTCAAGAGAAAATTGAAAAATGTTTTCAGTGGCGACAAAGAAGCTCATATGCTGGACATCCTTCATCAGCTTATGTCTCCACCAGCTCGAGATCCATCACCTGGAGAGACCACATTCCCAGTGAGGATATGTTGGCACAGAGTGGACTATGGCGCCTGAGTGTTATCGTGACAGAGAGATGTCTGAGTTTGGCAGATCATGCCCTACGACTATCCCAGAAGCGACCTGAAAGATTCACCATTTAATGTATTCCACCTGGTAGGAAGATAAAGAGAGGAAGGCCAAAAAAGGTTGAAGAGTACCTTCAAAGAAGCCTTTGATGATAGGAAACCATCATGGAGCAGAGCGAAAGAGCTCGCTTGGAACCAAATTCAATGGAAACGATTTTATGCGCTATGTCAGTGTCCCAAGTGGGACAAGAGGAAATAATGAACGAAGAGAAAATGCATCAGCAGCTGTAAACTTCAGATTCAATGGTTTATTTTCTGTTTTTTCTACAACCTTTAAAATGTTTATTTATTTCGATTGAATCATGTATTTAAACACTGTGGAACACAAATCGCAAAGTTTGCATTTCCAAAAACCTCCTGTTCAGCTGTACTTGGGCAAAATTTCACACACTGTCTCAACCAATCAAATTTCCCATGCGCTTTGAAGGCGGAGTAACAGTGGGATTCTGAAAAAGATGGCAGCGCCGAGCGATGCAACGCCGAGGAAATAAAATATCAGACAGAGTAAGTTTTGATGATCTCGTTGGGCACAAACAGCCATAAATGTATTTTATTTCAGGGCCACGAATACTGTACAGTGCTTAGTCATGTATGTGTCATATGGTTGTGTATGCATCAAAACCCATGCCATTTGTCATCCCACATACACCAGCAGACTAATAATGTCCCTCTTCCTCTTTGTGCTCCGTCTCAGAGACGCTGGAACTGGAACATTGTGTTTGCATGGAGATCACACCACCATCATCTGTCAATCTCTCTGTGTCCCAACCAACAACCACAACCACCGCCATTGTGAACGGACGGGCCGAGTTCCACTGTGACGTCTCCATGAAGAGCAGTTACACAGATAATCACATCGTGGACATTGCAGATGATCCCATCGTGTACTGGTACAAACACTGTCCCAACAGCTTCACAAGGAAAACAGTTTTCTCTGGAAAATCTGCATCAGAGGAATACATTAACCGTGCGAATCAAACTGTTCATGAAATACAAGAACATTCGAACCTGAGAAGAAGAAGATTCACTCTGGAGATTTTCCAGCTCAACCTGAACGACTCTGGAGATTATTTCTGTGTTATCAAGATCAGAACGAGTCAAGGAACATATGCAGATTGTGGTGGAGGAACCAGGCTGGAGGTGGTTGGTAAGTTATGTGGGGTTAACCTGGGATGTGGATTCGCTGAATATACTCAGCTGGAATATACTTCAATTAAAATGACTTATAAATACATCTTTATATTTGTGATTTTAAAGAATACAGTACGAGAAGTAGCTCTGCTTTTTTATGGCATAGCCCATAAGGCAAAGCCATCTAGAACAGTTTGGATGTATGTATGTATGTATGTATGTATGTATGTATGTATGTATGTATGTATGTATGTATGCATGCATGTCCCTAACAAACGTACACCAATCAGAGCTGAGGATATGGTCACATGACAGGAGTGATGTGATGTGATTACATCTGTGATGTCATTACGGCATACGACAGCTGACTCCACACACCGCCAATGTGATTTCTATGCCGATCAGGCCAAACTTATCGTCGAACCTGTCATATATCACAATCGCCATGCTCTATCTTTACGTTTTTCATTCAGTGTGAAACACAAACAAACCGATTGTTAAAATGACCAAATATCAAAAACGTGTCTTCAAAAGACACATTACATATAGGCCTTACGCTTCATGCCTTCATGCTTCACCTTCAAGCCGCTTCGGATAAATTAGCCCAGGTTTCCTAATACAGTAGTACCGTTTTCGTAATCTTACTATAATTCACCAAATATCCGTCCGTCTGTCTGTCTGTCTGTCCATCCGTCTGTCTGTCCGTTCGAAGGTACCGCAAAAACGGCTGAACCGATCGCAACAATATTTTGGGTGGGTAATCCTGGGACCCCTGGGAGTAAAATGGGCTATATTGTTTTTCCAATTTCAGCTTTGGCCTCCAGCATTTTCAGGTTTGGACTCCCGCATAACGTTATTTTCCCGGGTGCCGCACAAACGGCTGCACCGATCGGACTCAGTAACCCCGGCCAAAGACCTTTTATAAGGATATGGGTTGAATCCCTGCTTGAGAGAATACCAATCCCCTCCCCGCCATCACGGTCGTCTCTCCAACTCACAATCCCACGAGATATGCGGAAAGGATGACCAAAACCAATTATCTTCTTTTTGATTTGTATATAAACATCATTAAAAGTAAATAATGGCCTCGGCCAAAGTTCAAATGACGTGAGTTTAATCTCTACATGAGAGAATTCCACATAGCTACTTGGGTGGTGTATACACTAACAGATCGCTGTCTCCATCGATCTTGCAAAGGCCGTAACACCTATTGGCTCAAAATCCTTTAAACTGTTGACTTGGTAGTTTTTACAATGAAGGAAACATTAATGTTGTTAAAAGTTTATTTGTGATTAATTTGTGATTGGAGTTATGTTGTTTGGAATTATGTTGTCTAAACGTGAAGTTATGTTGTCTAAACGTGAACTTTGCGATCACCATATGCAGATTCGCCATGGACCCACGATCGATGTTTCTATACGTGAACGTAACCGTTTGTTTGCGAGCGGATACGTTTTTCATGGAAGTCCTTCACGAACTTGCTGTCCATGTCTGACGTGCGACTGAGGGTGCTACAGGAATGTGGAATTTATTGGTTTCATGCTTTAGCATTCACCGTATCTGCATTGCCTGTTTGCTTCTGGCCTCCCACCTGTGCGTCGCATGGGTATCTCACTAGTAATAATAATAACATTAATAAGAAAGAGCAATCAGAGATTGTGGACCCTCACCAGATTTGTTTTTGGTGGGTTTTAAGGCTTTTGTGTTAAAACCAATATGGCGGCTGAACCACGTGAGCGATGACGTCATCATTGTTATTTTTTTTATCCACGAATTAATTTATCCCGAGATGACGCTCAATAAATTTAATCTTGATCAGATGAAGTTTTGCACTTGTTGAATTATGACGTAATAATGGAGGTGCCTATGACATCATCATTAACATATTTTATTCCCTGTGGAGAGTTCTTTACAATGAGCCATGTCTCAATTTTTTCTAAGCAGCGCTTTTGGAGATATAGAGGTGCAAACAGTCCCTACTGCAGTTTAACACTAAACTCGGGGTGTGTTCATTTACCAAACTGCTAGCTAGTGATTGCCAAGCCAGCTGTTCCTCATCAATGGTTCCAAATGGGATGCTTGCTTGAATGGTTAAACCACTTGACTTCGCTCTACAGGAAAATTGTTACTGAACACACCCCCGACGTTCTTGAGGCCCAAGCCTCAATCTACTGTAATCTATATACCCCAGAAAGGATAATAATATGACCCTTCCTGCCGTTCCCATTGGGAGTGGGTATACTAGTATATAAAAGTAGCTGTGCGTGCATCTGTGTGACCTTTTGTGCATGTGTGCGAGTTCCAGACCCATTTTCACCTTTAGATCCCTTGACACCTGAAGACCGTTTAAACCCCCCAAGACACCATAAGACCCTTATGACCCCGAAGACCCTTGAGACCTCCAAAACCTCTACGATCCACAATGCTTTAAAACCCCCCACGAACCCCAAGGCCCTTAAGAACTCCAAAGCCCTTAAGAACCACAAGGCCCCAAAGACCCCCAAGACCCCTTAAAACCCAAACATGCCAAGACCCCTAAGATGACACCCAATAACCTTAAGACACCTAAGAACCTGAAGACCCCCAAGAACTAACACCTCACTTCTAATTTCTTGAGGTTGGTCATGTGGATCTTCATCTCTGCTTATTTCCTCAAAGATAAGTTCTCCCAGTCGTTTTATCAATTTTTACTGTTTATTTTGCTGTCTCTGTGTTTGCAGTATGCTTCAAGTTCGGTTTTGTTTGAAAATTTGTGCCAATTTGTGAGTATTTGTTGGACTTCTCGTACCGGGTTTTTGAGGCCTACATTTTCTTAGTTTGAGTCCATGATTGTTTTTTTTATTGTCTTGTCTCCCTACTACCTACAGCCATTTTATTCTCTCCAAATCCCCTTATTTCTCTTTCAAATCTTCCCAATTATAACCGCTTTTTAGTGTCTTAAAATATATAAAAATAATCAAAATAAATAAATAATCGATTCCTTATTACCTCCAAATCTTTCCCTCCCTTGACTTCCTCTTATTCCTCTTCCATCCCCTCCTCAATTTTTGCCGTAGCCACTCTGCATTCCCACTCTGATCGCGAAGTTATTCACCATGCAGCTCAACGTTTTTTTCTTCAGCCTTTTTTCTTTACCCTCCTTCTGTCAAATGTTCAAAAACAAAAAAATAAAAATAAAAAGGTAATTGGTCCCACCGTACCAACCATCGACTTATATATACCTCCACTACTTATCCAAATGGTCCTCACTGTGCCTTTCAAAATGTTTGAACTTCCTCTTCCTCCCGTGTTGAATTTTCTATTCTACCCGTGTAATTCACTCTTAGTCCTGTTCAAAAATTTGCTTTCAAATAAATCCTTCAGTCATTCCAACACTTACAGCTCTTCCTTTCTCTAAACTTGCCTCTATATCACCACCACCCCCCCCCCCCCCCTCTAACGTCTTCAAACATATCTCTGACTTGAACGTCTCAAGAACCCCAGCTTGTATTGGATGTTTTGTATTTCATTAATCATTCATTTTGGACACCTTCAGTGTCAAACCCTTCCCTGTCTATTCCCTCCTCTACCTTCACTTGCCTGTATCCTTCAAGCCCTATCCCTACCAGCATCCCACTTCATGTCCCCTCCCTCTACTCCCTCCTACCCCCATTCCATCACTACCTTCCCCCTCCTCCCCACCCGACCCCGATCACCATCCAACCTTCCACCTCACCCCTCTCCAAAGCTGCCTCCTCTCCCTTCTCCATCAAATCTCCCCTCACCCTTTCTTTTCAAAGTTGCACCCTCACACATCCACAAAGCTGCTTTTCCCCCCTGCCTGATGTCTTCAAATGCATTCCTCCACCTCCTCCAATCTTCTACTTCAATCTGCACCACCTCAAATTACTCCTCACTGCACCTCATCCCATCACCACCTAGCCTTTTGTCCTCCTTCTCCTTATCCTGGGTGTGGGTACCTCTCACACCTGCCATGGAACCTCAGCAAAGGACTTCTGCGACTCACTGGGACTGACTCAATCTGTCAATTTCCTGACCCAGATCTCAGTGAAAGGTACATCATCACTTCTAGACTTGGTTATGACAAACTTCCCTGCAACTGTCTGCTGTTCTTCTTCTGCTCCAATCGGTTCATCTGATCATTTCCTTGTTAAAGTGGACATCTCTCTGGCCATTTTCATAGAGCCTCCTCAGCGTCGACGAGTCTGGCATTTCACTCAGGCCGACTGACAGGGTCGTCAAGCAGCCATGAAACTTTTAATCTTGTCTCCCATTTCTACTGCTTCTGACATCAACTCATACTGGAAATTCTTCCAAAGACATTTTCTCTCTCCCATGACAGAGCAAATTGAGATTCACCCAATCTCGTCTTCAGATAACAGATTTATCCCATCATGTCTTCAGTTGTCATGTCCTTCCTCCCGTCCTTGGTACACTAAAGCCTGCGGTGAGGCAATTGCCCTGAAACAACTTGTTTTTGCCCGAATTGAAGGCAAATCCAACTGAAGACAATCTTAGTTCCTGCCACAAAGCTCGGAACAAGTTTGTGTCTACCCTCATGGGAGCCAGGAAACAATAACTCTCGACTCTGAAGACTAAACTCTCAAACGTGTCTCCCTCCTCCAAATCCTGGTGGCGTCTGATCAAATCTGTTTCTGGTGTTTGTTCCCCGTCCATCCCCTCCCTTACGTCAAACGGCTACACAGCTGACTCCTCAAAATCTTGTTTCCCAAACCCATCGCTGTCTGTACCCACCTTACCCAGTCATACCCGGCTGCCCCTGGACTCTGTGTCCGTCCCTCCTGACAAAGTGGAGAAGTTTCCGTCAAACCTCAACTCTGATTCTGCAAATGGACCAGACGGCATCGTTCCACTGGTCCTAAAATCCTGCTCTTCCGCTCTTTCACACCCTCTCTCTATTCTCTTCACCCTCTCTTTTGCTCAAGGTCATCTGCCATCAGCTTGGAAATCAGCCAACATCACTACTTTACACAAAAAAGGTGCAAAAACAGATCCTTCCAACTACAGACCAATCAGCCTGCTCCCAATCATCAGTAAGGTTATGGAATCCATCATCACTTCTGATATTAAATCCTTCCTCTTCTCCAATGGCTTGATCTCCGATCATCAATTTGGATTCAGACCAGGTCATTCTATTCTGGACATGCTGCTTCTGCTGTCTCAACAATGGATGGAGGTCCTCAATGTCAAAGAGGAAATTAGAGCTGTCTCCCTTGACATATCTCGTGTCTTTAATATGGTCTGACACCCCGCCCTGCTCACAAAACTCTCCTCTTATGGTATCCATGGAAATCTCCACTCATGGCTCGTGGACTTCCTCTCCTGTCTTAGTCAACGTGTGGCTTTAAATGGAATTCTCTCGTCTCCCCTTCCTGTCCTGGCTGGAATTCCTCATGGCAGTGTTCTGGGCCCTGCGTTTTTTCTGGTCTTCATTAATGATTTTTCTGACTCCCTGGAAAATCCTCTCCATCTGTTCGCTGATTATTTCACTCCCTGCCGCTCCATATCTCAACCCTCAGATCGGCAGGCAGCAGCCTCTTCACTCTCTGCAGAGCTGCATAAAATCACAGAATGGGCAAACAAGTGAAACTTGTTTTTCAATCCTGACAAATATCACACTCTCACGATGTCACTCTGAAAATCTACTTTCTCAACAATCTCTCAAAGAAGTTCTGTCACTCAAGCTTTTGGGTCTCACCTTCTGCCATGATCTTTCATGGGAAAACCATATTTCCAAGCTGGCCTCCAAAGCCAGTTGCCGACTGGGCATCCTCTGTCGTGCGAAGTCCTTCCTCTGCACTACTGAGATTCTGACCACATGCAAAGCTTTCATCCGCAGCTTGATCGAGTACTGCTCTCCCCTCTCTCTGGGCTGGTGCTCCTGCCTCACACCTACTCGGTTTCACGCTGTAGAAACGAAAGCTTTCAGAATCATTGGAATCTTCCATGATGAAACTGATTCTGAGGGCCTTGCACTCACTCACCGCAGGCAGGTTGGTGTTCTTTTTGTCTTCTACAGACTCCATTCCGGCCTTGCACCCCCTGCTCTGTCTCTGTCTGTGCTCTGTTCCCCAAATATTCCTTCAGGACGCACACGATCTATCAGCAATCCTATTCTGGTGAAACTGACAAAATCAAGACTCTCTGCTCACCTTCACTATTTCATTACTTTTTTTCCCGCCCCTGGAACAAACTCCCACACTCTCTTCCATCCCACTCCTCCCTCCAGGTGTTCAAAACATTTGTTCACCACCATCTATTATCTTCCCCCATCCAATACCTTGATCTTTTCTATCCCCGTTAAAACACCCCGAATCCACGTCTTTCAAATTCCGTTTCTTTCCTGAAAATCCTAGTAGTGTCCATCTTATTTGTCCTGTGTACCCCACCCCAGCCGTTTATCTTCCACATATGCCCCTGTTCCCTGCAGTTATTGTGCTTTCCTCTCTCTCCCCCTTCTTATCTCCCGCTTCCTCTATTATATGGTCTATGTGCTAGCTGATACACGAGCCTCGACTTAGTACACAAAAAAGAAAAATTTAAAGGAAATACTGTGGACATAATGTTAATAATGTATGATCGATATATATATAAAACACAGTTTGTGTGTGTGTGTGTGTGTGTGTGTGTGTGTGTGTGTGTGTGTGTAATGTTACCGATAGACTCCTAAACGGAGAGGCTTACGTGCTTGATATTTGACATAGACATGGCCATTGTGCCTGGGACGAACATGGCCGAACTCAAAATATTTGACGATCCATATTTTTTATTCATATTTACCTCAGCGCATTTCAGCGAAGTACCTGCTAATCTCAGCCGGTTCCAGAGCAGCTCGCTGATTCGCTCAGAGCGATCACGTGATGTTCCATTCCCGCCGCCAGACTGATTCGGTCAGAGCGATCACGTGATGTTCCATCCCGTCACACGTTTTTTCACCTTTTATGCGATCGTGTTTTGTATCGATTTTGTGCGATATGAATTAAATGTCTTTGAAACAGCTGTGAAACGTCTTTCCAAAACCCTTCCATAACCGATTGGAGCAGTTTATTGCCGCACAAAACGAGATCCGCGAAGCGAGTTGGTCGAGTCGTGCTGACCAAGATGGCGACACGGCGGCTTCACTTTTCACGGAGTACGAGCGTTCTATATATTTTCAATTCAGTGCGCCTGTGATTTTTGGCATAGACATGACCATTGGGCCTTCACGGTGTAATTTGTGCGAGGCTTTTGTCCGAGTGAGCTTGAGTCGAGAGGGCGAATGTACGGGTTGGGAATGTACGGGTCTCCCTTCCCCCGCCTGGCAACGCCGGTACTGGAGGACGTCACAGGATCGGTGAGTCTCCAAAATCCGCTTCGTGCTGTTGCGAATATGCAGGACTATGTCCGATTGTTGTGCTGCTCTCCGACCATGAGAACTGCAACGTCATTGTTGACTGGCCTTCCCCTTCCCTCCCACTTCCCCCTCCTCCCTCCGTCCCCCATTCCCTTCCCCCTCCACCCTACCCCTCCCCTTCTCCCCTCCCCCTCCCCTCCCTTTTCCCCCTCCCCCTTCCCCCCTTCCCTCCCCCCTCCGGCCCCTCCCCCTCCCCTCCCCCTCCCCCCTTCGCCCCTCCCCCCCTTCCCCTCCCCCCCTCCCTCCTCCCCTCCTCCCTCCCCCCCTCCCATCCCTCACCCTCCCCATCCCCCCCTCTTCTCCCCTCTTCTCCCCTCTTCCCCTCCCCCGCCCGGCAATGCCGGGTACTTCTGCTAGTAATGTATGAAGTTATTGTTTGTCCTGGTTATGGTGATTGTGGATGAAAACATATTCTCTTGAGAAGACATTTTGGAATTAAGAGAAAGTGTTTCATAATGTTTGTCTTCATTACAATATGCTGTTATTTTGAACAAAAAGACAATATTGGAAAATCCACTGTTCCGTTCCAATAATTTCATCGTGAGGCTGCAAAAGGCAATAGTGAGGCTATGTTAGTGATCCATGGATGTTGGCGTATACCTTGTATAATTAGGTTTAAATGAGGTTTATCATACTTTGTCTAAACTCAAACTAATGGGCTTCTACAGGAGTGGACACAATGATTATTATGATTGATATGTTGTGTTACAGATCAATTTACAGAAGAGACAACTACAATTTCCAGTAGCAACATAAAAGACAAAGGTATTTTTTGGCACTTTCCGTTTCCCACACTTATGCTGTCCATAAAAATATCAGATATCTCACGTTTCCATTCAATAAGCAATCACAATGATGTCATATTCAACTGTTATGTTTTGTGGCAAAAATGATTCTCCCAACGCTTACCTCTTTGACTTCCGCTATACAAAGCTTCCGCTTCCGCTTTGACTTCCGCTATTCTTTTAACATATACAAAGATTTTATATTTTATTGAAAATTGTAAAAGCTTCTTTCTTGTATTTATTATAATCTGAGAATTATCATAAGCATATTGTTCACCTGTGGCCTCCGTCACTAATTATGGTAGCCTGCACATTTGTAGACTCCAAACATACTTTCTTGACTCCCTTAGAACTAATGTTCTGCTTTGTAAAGATGTAAATAAAAATTTTGTGAGATACAAAATGATGCTCTCTTGTTCTGCCTCACTCTCTCTCTTCTGTGCCTTCAGCATCAACGTTCAAGCCAACGCCAATCTCACCATTTCTGGTTTTCATCGGATTCATTTTAGGCCTGGCAGGTGTTATAGCCCTAATTTCTATCTTCAGGGGCCTGCTCTTAATCATCAAGAATTGGAAGCTTGATCCTTACCATAGTAAGGCTCTCCAACTGCAAATACATTCTCACATACTACTATTTGTAAATCAATGGCCGTGGCAGACTCTATCATAATAACGTATGTTTGAGCACTTTGTGTTTACGTGAATAAATAGGACATCAGATTAAATGTGTATGTCACATGTACAAAGTCAGCCTTACTTATGATTTCAATATGGCACAGTAGACTAGACGGATTTATGGAAAAAGGCCATGTATAAGCTTCTAGGTTCATTTTTGGATAAAAGTTGGGAACCTCACTTTTTAACATAACTAGGGTATGCTGAATTCGATTAACCCGGTTCCCAAGCCGAATTGTGAGTTTTTGGACAATTTATTTGAACAAGCATTTAGATATCATGTATATACATGCAGCTCTTATACTTTAA
Organism: Myxine glutinosa; assembly: GCF_964187855.1. NCBI lineage: Eukaryota > Metazoa > Chordata > Myxini > Myxiniformes > Myxinidae > Myxine > Myxine glutinosa. The sequence continues at coordinate 45,687,608 of NC_136261.1, forward strand.
CTTCACAACTTTTACCCCAAAATGCACCTAGAAGCTTATACATGGCCTTTTTTCATCTGTGGAAATGGGAAGGAACGTGGTGATTCAGGACTGGAGCCTATTCTGATCTCACTGGGTCCAATCCCAGAAAGTTGCCTCGAGATGATATGTTGTGCATGCCAGAAGCAATGCAAGACTCGGAGCTGCAAATGTGGCTATTCAGAGTTGAGGTGCACGTCAATGTGCAGTGTGCACTTTCAGAAACAGAGTGATGATCAGACCCCTTGTATGAATTTGATGTAGTTTGGCAAAACAACATGTGTGACATTCCTGAATGTATGTGCTTCATGGCCATGTACAGTCATGTGAAAAAGTAAGTACACCCCATGTAAAGTTTTGACTTTGTCGTGAAAATCGAACTCTGACACGACTGGACCTCTAGGTAGGCTTTAATATCATTTAGATCCAAAGGCATTCCTAAAAGAATACATTCAAGCAACAGGCATTAAATCAGCATCACATGAGTAGCAACGGTTGCATACAGGTGCGTACAGGTAGTATAACTATAAGCGAGCTTGTGATATTTATAGCAGAGTCGTTACCTTTCTAGGGAAGCCCAGAGTAGCGAGAGAGAGTTACATTTCGATTATGGATGTACATCTCCTGTCCGCGCTGATATATATAGGAACCGCGAAAGGGTCGCGTAGCGGCCATGAGGCGAACAACATCCGTGTCGTAACTTGGATGACGATTGCATATGACGATTTCATCACATTCTCCCCGCGCTTAGATCTTAACTCGGCGGTGAAGAACAGCAGACTCATACAGAGGAACACGTAGGAATGCAAAGAACGAAATACATTTGAAAGATGTCACGGCCGGTCGGACGTCCAAGGGGCCATCAATCCCGATGGCAGGGCTACTGCGTTTCAGCCTGTTAGCCTGGTTAGCAATCAATCCCCAGCTATAGATGTGTCGAGGAGGAAGTCCCAGTCAAGAAGATATCGGACCGAGCAAGCAGTGGTCATCCCAGGGAGAAGACGTTGAGCCCGTGGGTAGCAGTAGTCTTCCAGTGGGGTAGTCTGAGTAGATAAGTGTACCCTTTGCGATTCGCAGCTCATAAGGTGTGCCATGACGAAGAGCGGCTGTCCATACGACGCAAAGCAACGCATTTCAGGCTGATGTGTCGGTGTGGAAGATGTGTAATTCAGTAAGTCATGTCTATTCGTCGCAGGGCAACACATTTCAGGAAGAGGTGTCGAAGCGGAAGATGTGTAAATCAGTAAACCTCAACAGTAAATCAGTAAACCTCAACAGTAAGTAAGATTACATAACAGGAGGCCACTACAGGAAGACCATTATAGTAGGTCTGTACCTGCCTTGGCTCCCAAGGGTACATACGCTGTACAAGCTCATGTAGCGGCACGCGAATCTACCGTTGGCAGCGATCGCACGAGACACGAGCGGCCTCTGAAGGCTGCCTGGACGACCGGCATTTACGACGCGCCTCTCCAGCGAAACGCGCAGGTCCTCCGGGATGCATATGGCAAGCTTGTCCAGCAGCACAGCGCGCGGAGGATCGGAGAAGATCGGCAGACCGAGAGAGCCCCGGCTGGACAAACCATATTTGTCCCAGCGTCGTCCCGGATCGTTAAGATTGATTGTCATGATTGTCATGCTAGATGTCCCGGATGGATTGGCCATCCCGGATCCATCCAGTTAACGCCATCGTTGCATGGCACGGATCCAGCCGGACCGCGGAATGGCTCGGATCGACCATCCACGGACGCAAGGTCTCCCCGGATGGGCTGTCCATCCACGGATGTCCGACCAATCCATCCATTCAACACATGGAATGGCTCGGATCGTCCATCCGTTCATCACATGGAATGGCTCGGATCGACCATCCATGGACTCAAAGTCACGCTCAAAGACACAAAGGCATCCATGGTAACACATGGAATGGCTCGGATCGACCATCTATGGTCAACATACCGAAGTCAACAAGAATACCGGACGGCTCCCGGAGCGAGCAACAAGAACTTCCCGAGGTGGCCCGATCTCAGGGGGGGGGTCATGTCGAGGAAGGGTCGCAGGGGCCATGGGTCACGGTGTACCCAGAAGACTATCCACCAGCGCGACCTCAAGGAAGCGCGGCAGATTAGCAACATGGTCATATCCCTTGGACATACTATCCACAAACCGCAAGAACATCGAGGTAGACAAAACACGAGACAAAACAACTGTTAAGGAGGTGGCTGCAGCGCGCTGCATACCGAAGACAGACGGCCTTCACAGTCTGGGTCAGGATGAGTCACAGTCAGACTGGGGCAGAGGGGAGATTGGAATCAGACGAGGCGTCTCGCAGTCTCGAAATGTACGAGGCAAGAGCTCTGTTCGATAACAACGAGCCCAGAGTCAAGGACGAGCATGCGGTCAAGGGAGTCGGGCGCGACGCTCAATGTCACGAGGTCACCGTGTACACCCTAAATGGTGCTGGCGCGCGACCCTGAGGGAGCGCCGCGTTACGTTGTTCACGTCGTTACGTAAAGGACAATGGGTACGCAGTCACCAAGGTACACGGTAAGGCAAACGAACCCCCGATGAGATCACGGGAAGCACGCCATTACGCTAATGACGCCGCGAAGCGAACGCGTCAAAGATGCTGTAAAGCGAACGCGTGATACAGTCGATGACGTCAACAAGTAGGTCGGGCGGGTTGGCGAGCTCCAGCCGAGCGGCCTCCCCAGACGGAGTCGCGCGCAGCAACACCCGAGCGAGCCCGAGATCGGCACACGGCACACGAACCCGGCCGACGGCGAAAGCAACATCTAGGGCGCAGCAACACCCGAGCGAGCCCGAGATCGGCACACGGCACACGAACCCGGCCGACGGCGAAAGCAACATCTAGGGCGCACCGCGTACGAGGGAAACCGAAAGCCGCGTCTCGGCCCGTTGATCCAGAGCGGGCGAGCCCGCCGAGCCGAGGGGCGAGCAGGCCGAGTCGAGTTGGCGAGCACGCCCGGCAGCGACAGACCGCACGACCCGAAGCAGCGCCCCGCCTGCCTGGCTGTCGGGTCTAAGGAGCGAACACATACAACGCCCTGACGTAGCATCTCATTTGGAGGTGCATTGAGCATGAAGGATGAAGAGGGGCCTTTCGGTCCGTCAGGCCTGCTCTACACCACATAAACGCAATCCAACAGCTTATCAAATTAAATTAATTGGGTGAAACGCGGGGTGTGAAAAAGAAGAATGAAAGCATACGGTCCACATACATTCCATGCACAGCATTTTTACAATGGTCGCAGGTGGTTAACGAATACGCCGTTTGAAGATCGGGAACACCAAATCAAGGAAAACAAAGGACGATCACTTATAGAATACACATGGTAGCCAGGTATACGATCAACCATTAGAAGCATATGCCCGTGTGTCGTGAAAGGCTATGAAGGTCCCGCTCGACGTCCATAGAAACTCGTCCGTGCTGCGACGAGTCCTCGCCAGGGCCCAAGCGAGCCTCCATTGAGGCGTTTCCGGGCGATCCCCTACTCAGTGGGGCCGGCGAGTGGAATTCCAGCGAAGATGCGGCGCGCGCAACGGGCGCGTCGTAGTAGGGATTCCATCCAGCGACGGTGCGGCGCGTGATTCGCGTGTAAGAGGGGATCCGACGAGCAGCGAGGAATCGCCGGCAACGCAGAGAGGGCCGCGATGGGTGCCACGTGTGGCGAGTAGGAGGTGATTCCGAGCAACGAACGGAATCGAGGGCCACGCCGATCGTCGTGGGCCACGCCGAGTGCGGGAGCAACGTGCGGCGAGGAGGTGCTCAGAATCAGAATGGAGGCCCCGATTCGCGTGGAGGAGGTGGTGGTTCCACCGAGTAACGAGTGGTCGGAGTGAGCCGGTCGTGCCGGCGTGAGTCCGACGAGTAGTGCGCGATCCGCACGGCGGAGATGGGCCACAGAGTAGCGAGTGGTCGGAGTGGAGCCGGTCGTGAGAGAGACGCGGCGTGATTCCGACGAGCAGTGCGTGATTCACGCGGAGGAGAGGGGCCACAGAGTCGCGAGTTGTCGGAGTGGAGCCGGTCGTGAGCTCTATGTTCCGCTGATCTCCGCTCGTCACGGAATCACGATCAGCGGAATGCGTGCCCCGAGCGGCCTTTCTGCAGACCTTTCGCAAAAGGGCCTTAGCGGAGCACAGGTGACACGTCGCCTGTCGGGCCGGCATTCGGAGCGAGGATGCGGCCGATGTCCACACGAGTAACGTTTTGCATACCGGGTAGGCCGGGCAGCGGCGGCTGCGGGGGAGCTCCGGAAGCGGGATGGTTCTCTCGGACGGAGCCGTTAGCGATTCGAGTAACCGAGGCGAGGTTCATACCTTCGGCTCCAAGCGGGTCCGTTGTTCCGACAGGGGGTTGCGGCCCAGGTCATTTCCCAGTGGCCTCCTTCAGCAGGTGCTGTGCCGGAGTCATGCCTGCTCCGGCTTTCGGGCCTACGCTACAGGAGAGCAGCCTGCGTTTTGACGACGCGGTCCCGCAGAAGGCTTGCGAGGTCCCCATCGTATCCGGCCCTCGTGAGGCAGACCGGTGGCGAGAGGAGTGGGAGCTCCGTCGCTGGAGCGAGCTCGACGGGTCCTCCGCCGGGCGTTCTTCTCCGTAGCGCCGCAGCGAGCAGTGCGGGAGCGTGGGTTGATTCCGAGCGATGTCAGGAGAAAGTTGGTCTGTAACACGGAGCGGTGGGCTCGGTCTCGTGAGCCGCAAAGTTATTCTGCCGCGCGTTGAGCCAAGGAGCAACTCCGACGCAGATCCCTCCGCTTGAGGGTCGGCTCCGCGAGGCGGTACCACGATCATCATCCGGCGATCTCAAAGATCTAAATGATATTAAATGTCGTGAAAATCGAACTCTGACACGACTGGACCTCTAGGTAGGCTTTAATATCATTTAGATCCAAAGGCATTCCTAAAAGAATACATTCAAGCAACAGGCATTAAATCAGCATCACATGAGTAGCAACGGTTGCATACAGGTGCGTACAGGTAGTATAACTATAAGCGAGCTTGTGATATTTATAGCAGAGTCGTTACCTTTCTAGGGAAGCCCAGAGTAGCGAGAGAGAGTTACATTTCGATTATGGATGTACATCTCCTGTCCGCGCTGATATATATAGGAACCGCGAAAGGGTCGCGTAGCGGCCATGAGGCGAACAACATCCGTGTCGTAACTTGGATGACGATTGCATATGACGATTTCATCACAGACTTTTTCAACATATTTCAATATACAGCGATTTGATCTTCATTTCAACAATATTGATAAAGGTGATATAACATAACAAATATCATGAAACATTTACATTTTGTAGTCCATTGTATAATTTAAATAAACATAAATGTAAATTTCGCATGTGGAAAAAGTAAGTACACCCTTGGCTCTAATAGGTGGTATTGCCCCCTTTGGCAGAAACAACCTCAAGTAGGCGTTTCTTATAACTGTCTACCAGTCTCTGACATCGACTGGGAGAAATTTTTGCCCACTCCTCCATGCAGAATTCTTTCAGCTGTGCGATGTTTGAGGGGTTTCTTGCATGCACAGCTCGTTTCAAATCCCCCCACAACATCTCGATGGGATTTAGATCCAGGCATTGACTTGGCCATTCCAGAACCCTCCATTTCTTTCTTTTCAGCCATTCCTTGGTGGATTTACTGGTATGTTTAGGGTCATTGTCATGTTGCAAGGTCCACCTTCGGTTGAGCTTCAACTTTCCGACAGATGGCCTCACATTATCCTCAAGCACCCTCTGGTACAATGAAGAATTCATAGTGGATTCTACAATGGTGAGCTGCCCAGGCCCTGATGCAGCAAAGCTGCCCCAAACCATAATATTTCCACCACCATGCTTTACAGTTGGTATCAGGTTCTTGTGGTCAAATGCTGTCTTTGGTTTTCGCCAAACATGTCTTCTGGTACTGTGGCCAAATAGCTCTACCTTTGACTCATCTGTCCAGAGCACATTGTTCCAGAAGTGCTGGTCTTTGCCTCTGTGTTCATTGGCAAACTTTAGTCTTGCCCTGATGTTCTTTCTGGACAGCAAAGGTTTCCTCCTGGCACACCTCCCATGTAGATCAAACTTGTGCAGCCTCTTTCTAATGGTAGACTCGTGCACTTTGACATCAACAGTGGCAAGAGCTACCTGTAGGTTGTGTGATGACATTCTGGGATCCGTAGAGACTTCTTTCAGCATCTTGCGGTCTGCTCTCGGGCTGAACTTGCTGGGGCGGCCTGGCCTGAACAAGTTGGCAGTTGATTGAAATCTTCTCCACTTGTAGATGGTCTTCCGGATAGTCGAATGATTGATTTCAAATTGTTTGGAGATCTTTTAAAATCCCTTCCCAGACTCGTAGGCATCTATAACCTTCTTTCTGAAGGCCTCAGAGAGCTCTTTTGATCTAGGCATGGTGACGCAGCACACTTCAACAAAAAGAGCAAACCAAACGAAATGCCTGAGGTTGAAATAAGACAGGTTCCTCCAAGATCCTCTCAAACGATGTTCTAATCATTTGCACCTGAGCTGGTGCACCTGATTCGAATTTTAGGTATTTGAAGTAGTGATAAATGTAGGGGTGTACTTACTTTTTCCACATGCGAAATTTGCATTTATGTTTATTTAAATTATACAATGGACTACGAAATGTAAATGTTTCATGATATTTGTTATATTTTATCACCTTTATCTATCAATATTGTTGAAATGAAGATCAAATAGCTGTATGTTGAAATATGTTGAAAAAGTCAAAACTTTACATGGGGTGTACTTACTTTTTCACATGACTGTGTACTTAATTTTAGAATAACTGGTTGTATGAAACATTGTCTTATTAAAACCATTTCCCATTTTATGGTGTCCAATTTCAATATCAGTTTGAATGTCTCTTTCAATACGTCGCCAAGCATAATATAGACGAGACGGATTTATGAAAAAGGCCATGTATAAGCTTCTAGGTGCATTTTGGGTTAAAAGTTGTAAAGTTAAAGTGAAAGAGCTGCATGCATATACATGATATATAAATGCTTGTTAAAAGAAATTGTCCAAAAATGGCAATTTGGCGGCCATTTTGTTTTATGCTAATTAGAAGGTCAAAAACTTAAAATTCGGCTTGGGAACCAGGTTAATCGAATTCAGCATACCCTAATTATGTTAAAAAGTGAGGTTCCCAACTTTTACCCAAACATGCACCTAACATTCACATTTCTCAGAAATCCGTCTAGTCTGCAGGTATTATGACAAAGTAACATGGGTTGCCACAAACCATGTAATCATCCCAATGTTTCATTGTCAACTCTTTACGAGCTGAATTTTTGAGAATGTGCCTTTACGAGGTTAAACTGTATGATGATGATGATGATTATTATTATTATTATTTATATTTTACATTATTATAGCATCATTTACATACTTTGGTATTTAGAAAATATGCTACAAAGTGCCATTTACTGCTATTCGTTTTGTGAAATGACAACAGATAAAGTGATGCCACCTTGTTTGCCAGAAAACCAAGCAGCAATTAACACACCACGCACGTGTCCGGCTTTCCAAATGTCTAGCGAAGAAGGGATCTACTCTGACGTCATCATGAGGCCTCGGATGAGCCGGTGATATTATTATCTGTTGCCCTGTCTCTCATGCTCTCTTCATCACAATCACTTTTTAGACTTCAAAAGGCAATGAGAAATTCTGAAATTTGAGCTGTATAGCACAGTTAATATTTACTCTGGTGACCATCCATGTAAAATTCCACACGAGGTTTTATCATACTTGGAAGAATCATGACATGTGAAACTTTGACAAATAGTAAATGGAAACGAACACATATTTACTCATGGAAGCATCCACAAGATGGATAAAAAACCTGAAAAACGTGTGGTTACACGTTTGAAATTTAACACGCGGTAAAATAAATTAACAAACACTGGTTATGATTCATAAAAAGAGAATTTCTATTTCTGAATTTAAATATAAATTTGCACAGCCAAACAAATATAAATTTAAATATAAATTCTTTGTTCTTCGCCAAATTTTTCAACTTCACATTTCTGTGCTGTTTCAGTTTAGAAGATTTCAAGTCAGAGGTTATAGAATTAAATCACTGTGGCAATGCTCTAGACTCTAGACTCTAGAGTGTAGATCATTTAATTACATTTTGTCAATTTGCATTTTGTAACGTCATGCATATTATTTACATTTTATTATACTTATTTACAATTTAAATGTTCTATAAAATCATACTATGGTGCTTTGGTATAACAGATGCAATGATGAAAAAGGTAAAAGTATGTTGGGCCGATCGAACCACCCAGTATAACCATTGCCAGAAACTGCTTCGGCAGCACCGATGTTCTGTGACAGAGTAATTTGGATTTGAGATCAAAAGATGAATATGAGACAAGAGTACAGAAGGTCGGCTTTTATTTAATGGTATTTCGATACATATATGTTTTACCATTGTAGAACAATAGCACTTTTTATGTTAAGTCCCCCATTGTTAGGAAAGCCTAAATATTGAACAAATGACTGACAGGTATTTCTTGTTGCTCAGGTATTTCTTGTTGCTCAGGTGATTCTTGTTGCATTGATTGTTCACACATAAAAGAGCTGTGAATCTTTAGTCTTGGTTTTAGCCTTTCCTTTTGCCTTTGGAGTCAGTAGGCATAAACCAACATGAAGACCATAGAACTGTCTACAAAAGAAAAACAAGCAATGTGGAAGCTGAAAGAGCAGAATAATTAAATTAGAACTACAGCACAAATTTTGGGCATAGCAAATACACCAATTTGCAATATCTTGAAAAAGAAAGAAACCACTAGTGTACTTAGCAATAGACAACGGTCAGGTCGGCCAAAGAAAACTGCAGTTGATGACAGAAACATCATCAGAGCTGTGAAGAAAAACCTTAAAACAACAGTCAGTGACATCACTAATACGTTCCAGAGTGCAGGGGTAAAATGTGAAGAAAAACCTTTAAACAACTGTCAGTGACATCACTAATACGTTCCAGAGTGCAGGGGTAAAATGTGAAGAAAAACCTTTAAACACCTGTCAGTGACATCACTAATACGTTCCAGAGTGCAAGGGTAAAAGTATCACAATCTACCGTACGCAGAAGACTTTGACAGCAGAATTACAAAGGCTACAATGCAAGATGCAAACCTCTAATCAGAACTAAAATAGGCCAGATTATAATTTGCCAACAAGTACATAGGTCAGCCAGTGAGTTCTGGAACAAAGTTTTATGGACATATGAGACCAAGATAAACCTTTACTAAAGCGATGGAAAGGTAAAGGTGTGGAGAAAGGAAGGAACTCCCTTTGATCCAAAGCATACTACATCATCTGTGAAGCATGGTGGAGGTAGTGTCATGGCTTGGGCCTGCATGGTTGCCTCTGGGACTGGCTCACTCATCTTTATTGATGATGGAACTAATGATGGCAGCAGCAGAATGAATTCGGAAGTGTAGAGAAACATTTTGTCTGCCTTATTGTGAGTATGTGAGTATGTGAGTATGTGAGTATTGTGAGTATTGTGAGTATGAAGTATGTCGAAGAAAATTCCTCTAAACTCATTGGGCGGCGCTTCACTATGCAGCAAGACAATGACCCAAAACACACTGACAATGCACCCAAGGAGTTCATCAGGGGTAAAAAAAATAAATGGAAGGTTTTGGACTGACCAAGTCAATCTCCTGATTAAACCCAATAGAGCATTCATTTAACTTCCTGAAGGGAAGATTAAAGTCGGAAAACCCCCAAAACACCAACTGAAAATGGCTGCAGTAAAGAACGGCAAAGCATCTAAAAGGAAGATACCAAGAGTTTGGTGATGTCTCTACGTTACAGTCTCAATGCAGTTATTGCATGCAAGGAATATGCCAACAAATACAAACTATTATATACTACTTTAACTTACTTTAAGTTAATCTGTTCCAATACTTATGCTTACCTGAAACAGGGGGACTGAACATGCAAAGTGCTATTGCTCTACAATGATAAAACATGTATGGATAGAAATACCAAGAAATAAAAGCTGACCTTTTGTACTCTTGCCTCATATTCATCTTTTGATCTCAAATCAAAAGTTTTTAGTTTATAAAAATTATGACAAATTTGACTTCACTGTTCCAATACTTATGGAGGGCAATGTAAATATAAATATAAATGGCGCTCCGTGGACTATTGTGCGTTTTTTGGTCCGGTAACTTAAATTCCACAAGTAACTTGACATGGGCTTGTTTACATTATTTTGACCGAGCACAGCCCACATTCTTTACTCCACATGTGAATGTTATTTCACATGCACTTATGGCCACACATTTCCACATGCTATTCTAAAATTTCACACTTCAGTTTACCAATCCATATCAAATACTCAAGACTTCTCATCAATTAATGACCATTTTATCCAAGTCCCTGCATTACTAAACACTGATGGGAGAGATATGCATCAGAGAAGATGTGCACTGGGGTTGAGGTTGTTTTGATAAATCTCAATTGAAATTCAGGAAATTTTCAGGAAATCAATCCAGATTATTTGAGGAAATTATTTTCGAATTTGTCATTAGACAAGTACTGTGAAGAGGAAGCTGTCAGTTTGTCTTTTAAAAATATTTTATAATAAGCTGATGTACCCGTCAAGAAAAGGTGATAGTATAGTATGGTATCTGATAGGATGGGAGGACCCCAGAACAACAGCAATCCTACGCTGGAATGCCATCGGAATCATTGCCCACTGGAATGCCTTGCTTTAGTAATGCCTCGTCATCCGATATGGCAAATGCTCTGACAAAAATCTACTTTTGACTGGGTTAAATATAATAAATGGAGGAGTTTAAATAAATTCAGTTGCCATACGCAGAATTCCAAAACATTTAAAAGTACGCCGAAGAAGTTTGGCGACTCTGCATGAAGCGGTGAGAGAGGAGATAGGAAACATAGAGAGATTTACCTTTATTAGCCTCCGTTGGACTTAGTCAGAAACGGGGGCTTGTGGATTGGGTCTCATCCATCTGTCTTGTCTGTCTGTCCGTCCATTCGTCCGTCCGCAACCATATATTGGACATGTATGAGCCGATTTTGTTAATATTTGGCACAGAGATAATACATGTTGGTACACATATGCACATAATTATGTTATGCAATGCGATCAAAGATGGTCGACTGGCAGCCATTTTAGTCATAAAAAACCCCGATGTTGAACACGTCCACAAGCATTTCTCGGACATGCATCTGCCGATGTTGTTCAAACTTGGCACACAGATAATGAGTGATGGCTTACAAATGCACGTCATTCTTTATCGAGATCAGATCCAAGATGGCCGACTGGCGCCCATTTTGTTACTTAAACATGTCCCCAACCATTTCTTGATTTGCATGGACAAATTTTGTTCAAACTTGGTATAAAGACAATACACGAGAGTATACATATGCAGAAGATTTAGTTTTGTAATCCGACCAAAGATAAAACCACGTGGGCCATGACATTTTATGTCTTTTCTTCTTGTTTGTATAATATTGATACAATGCAATAAAAGTATTCCAATAAATAATTTTCATCACACATATTACCCAAATGATTTGATGTGATATAAAATTGGCAGCATTACTGTGTTTTTTCGAATAGGGGAAGCAAAACATTTGGGAGGATACAGATTTGGATTCGAGATCGATCTATGAATGAAGTACAAACGTTTATCCATGATCTATCTATGAAATGTCTTTCGCTGATCTCACGTGAACAATAAACACAATATTTTCGTTGACTAAGTCAAAATGTAAGAGGGAATATAAATGATTGTGTTTCTGTTCTGACAGGTAATGAGAATCGAAATGAAAAAAAGATGAAGACACATAACAGAAGAATAAAAATCATCGGTTTAATGCAATTGAGTATCTATTTGTAGACTATTTAAACTAGATTATTCGATTGAATTGTATTTTATTACAGCAATTTAATGTTGGCATTGTACTATACTAAAAATGTATATTTTGCTTATCAATTTACAGGTTGCATACTGTGCAATTATATTTATGTCATCGCTTTTACTGCAAGGACTTGAATAAAATTCCAACTTTATCCTCAACAAAGTGATCACTCAAAAGTAAATGAACGCACAAGCTAAATATGTGCGTACATACTTTGTAGACAGAGGAGGCTCGTGAATTTGTTCAGCCATCTATGGAGTCACCATTAAAGTGAATTGGTTCAAGCAACTTGTGGTAATATGATCCTATAAACAACATATATGGTTCATCTTTGTCTCTATTTCATCCATTTCTGATGTTATTAACTTTGATCACATAATCTTGGACAATTGTTTTGTTCATTCATTGTCTTTCATGCACATTCATATTAATTTTATGCACCTCCATCCAATGCAAACCTAGGATTATATTCACCTGTAAATGTTTCATTGTCAGAGAAACCTTGTGACAGTTGGAGCATGATCAACCAAATCATGTGGAATCTAGAAAAATCCTCAACATCAAATTTTCTCAATTTAACATTTAATTCTTATTTAATAAATAAAATTATGTTGGTAATATTTTCTTGAAAAATTTATGTCATATGACTTCAGTTGGCTTGATAGGTCTACTTCTTCTTCGTTCATATGTAGCACAAGGCTGCGGTGTAGCATCATTGGCTGAAGGTGCAGGTGTGCTGCTAATGCAGTGCCCTCTGCTGGTTAGGGCAGGAATATGGAATTTGCCCATTGTTGGATATTGCTGGTGATAGCTCACATACTCTTCGCTAAGGATACCATGGGATCTTTAACGTCCATCAACGAATGCTGGCATCCGAGGGACCTCCGTTGGCGGACACGTTGGTGAATCACTCTGCCTGTGAAACGCTGAGATGACAGTTTATAGCTGGGTCAGGATTCAAACTCAAGATAGATGGCTGAGAGGCGAGTGTGTGTACATCTAGACCATCAACTCAATCCACTGCAGAAGGAAGGCCTTCCTCACCATGGTCTATTCTGTTATATTCAATGCAATTTGATCCCTTTATTCTCCAGTAAATTCTCAATTTAATCCCCTCCATCTGAAATTTGAGCTACTACAGGGCCTTCATTGGTGGCCAGTTTGTAATTCCTGTTTTCCACTGGTTGTTTGTCACCCTCGCCAGAGGAGAGGGTATTGCATTTGAGTCCGTTTGTTATCTTGCCAAAACGAAGTTTTTGCAAGATGTATTAGTCAGCTTGTATGTTTGTTTGTTTGTTTGTGGTTAATCATTTTTTTTTCACGTTTAGATCACTCTGTAGACCACAGTTATTATTGGAAACTCCTGTAACTTCGCATATCAGAGTCCTATAGAGATACCCTTCAGCACACAAAATTTTGAAGGTCAAGGTCAAAGGTCAAGGTCACTTTGCGGTCAATCATGGAGGTCAACGAAACCCTTATTTTTTGAGTAACTTTGATCGGATCGTCTCCAAACTTCATGGGAATCTAGTATATGGTCCGGCGCTCAGCTGATTAGTTTTTGGTGGCGATCGGCCTTGACCTTCATGGTTAGCGCTGGAGGTCGAAAATTATTGACCCCAAGGTCAAATTTTGAAATCGTAGGTACCATATCGAGTAATACCTCATATGAATGCCCTTGATGAGTGCTTCCCAGATCTGTAAACAGTTTGACGCTATGACGTCATTTGATGACGTCATGACGAAAAAACGGAATTTTCATGAAAAAATTATTTCCTCAGTTCTCATCAAAATCTTTCAATATTTCATGTGCGTTGGTCATGAAGACATACTATTCACCATACGAAATTATTAAGGTCAAGGTCAAATGGCAAGATTCGGTTCACCCTGTGGGTGACATATGTTCATTTGTCTGTTTGTCCGCAAAGAATAAATGTGATTTTCTCTGCAACCGTTTGTCCGAATGACATGAAATTTTCACCATAGGTGCAACTCCACCTGTATAATTAAAAAATATATAATTATGACGTCATAGGTCACGTGGTTCGGCCGCCATCTTTGAAAAACCGAAAAACTTTGCACCTCCATATCTCCGAAAGCGCTGAATAGAGAAAATTGAGACATGGCTCATTGTAAAGACCTCTCCATGGGGAATAAAAGATGTTAATGATGACGTCATAATTCGACAAGTAGAAAACGTCGTCCTATTAAGATGAAATTTCTTGAGCATAATCTAGGAAAAATCAGTGGAGAAAAAAATAATAATGATGACGTCATCGGCCACGTGGTTCGGCCGCCATATTTTTTTAACACAAAAGCCTTAAAGACCACTGAAAATACATCCTGGCGAGGGTTTGCAATCTCTGATTGCTCTTTTTCATGTTCTTCTTGTTAAGTGTCCAGCCCAATTTCCTTTGAGGTTTTTTTACAGCGTAGCCCATAAGGCAACCGCCAAAGCCATCTAGAACAGTGTTTGTCCGTCCATATGTTATGTATGTATGTATGTATGTATGTATGTATGTATGTCCCCTCAAATGTATACCAATCAGAGCTGAGGATCTTGTCAGGGTGATGTGATTACGTCTGATGTCATTACGCGGCTGACTCTCCACGCATCGCCATTTTGATTCCAATTTCGTTCATGCCGAACATACCGTCGAACCGGTCGTATATTACAATCGCCATGCTATCCTCATCGCCACTTTCCAGCAAGGATAAAAAGAGACTGTATCGTTTGTGTATCTCAGTTCGGTTTCCCTCGTTACAGCCTCTTTCTTTTGGGGCTCGATGGAAAGAGAAACTGCCTTCTAGCACTGTGGACTTGTTGGCATAATGGTAAAGGGTCCTCTCTTCATCTGGAAGTTCGGCAGTTCGGTCAACCCTGGCTGAGTCATACTAAAAAAAGCTATGTACATCATAAAGATGCCATCACTTGTTACCCTCGCCAGAGGAGAGGGTATTACATTTGAGTCCGTAGCACTGTGGACTTGTTGGCATAATGGTAAAGGGTCCTCTCTTCATCTGGAAGTTCGGCAGTTCGGTCAACCCTGGCTGAGTCATACTAAAAAAAGCTATGTACATCATAAAGATGCCATCACTTGTTACCCTCACCAGAGGAGAGGGTATTACATCACCCTCTACATTTTTCATTCAGTGTGAAACACAAACAAACCGATTGTTAAAATGATCATCAAATATTGAAAGCATCGGCGTTACATCTCTTCCAACAATACGGTACCTATAGGCCTTATACGGTACGTATAGGCCTTATAGGCGTAATGCTTCATCTTCGGACCGCTTTGGACAAATTAAGCCCAGGTTTGTTAATACAGGTGTGTAGCATTTCAGTAGTATCATTTTCGTAATAATAGCCGGCGAAGCCGGTGTTGTGAATAAACGCGTACGTATTATGTTGAAAAGCCAGATTTTGCTGGATCCCTTGAGAATTCCAAGCTTTGATGCACCAAATCGCTCAATGGAGGCCGCCATCTTGCGGATGCGGAACTATGCATAACAAATTGAAAAAAGGTTCAATATGAGTTTGTTTCACCCGTCTTTTTTTGAGTCACAATCTTATGCACCTCTAATTTGTAATTAAAATACTTTAAGACCAACCTCGTTCTCCGGGCCCACACGGGCCCTGGTTATCTTCAACGAAAATCGTCACCAAACACCGGAACCAATGAGATTCGAGCATTTGAAAAAATATTTCAAAAAAGCTTTTTAGCACATTTCGGAGGCTGAAAACGGCGTCAAATATTCTAAAATTGACGAAGAATTATTTTTTAGAAATCTCGCGGCCGTTGGGGATAGTTTTTCACGGCCGGAAATATCCGAAGTTGAGACGGAATTCACCGAATTAATCAAGAAGTCAATTTTAATCTCATCCAGAATGCAAATGGTGTCATTTTGAACTAGGTACGGTACCTACTACACCTACCTACTACCAACTACCTCACCTACTGATGCCATAGTGATGGGTAAAATAGTGGCAAGAGGCTTTGGCTTCGCCGGCTCATTGCGGCTTTGCAGTCGGGTACTAATAGCCGGCGAAGCCGGTGTTGTGAATGAACGCGTACGTATTATGTTGAAAAGCCAGATTTTGCTGGATCCCTTGAGAATTTCGAAGCTTTGACCCACCAAATCGCTCAATGGAGGCCGCCATCTTGCGGATGCGGAGGTATGCATAAAAAATTGCGAGAAAGTTTGTAGCCGGCGAAGCCGGTGTTGTGAATGAACGTATACATATTATGATGAAAAGCCAGATGTTGCTGGATCCTTTGAGAATTTCGAAGCTTTGACGCACCAAATCACACCATGGAGGCCGCCATCTTGCGGATGCGGAAGTATGCATTAACAATTGCGAAAAAGTTCAATCGGAGTTTGTTTCACCCGTCTTTTTTTGATTCACAATCTTATGTTGAAAAGCCAGATTTTGCAGGATACTTTGAGAATTTCGAAGCTTTGACGCACCAAATCGTTCCATGGAGGCCGCCATCTTGCGGATGCGGAGGTATGCATAAACAATTGCGAAAAAGTTCAATAGGAGTTTGTTTCACCCGTCTTTTTTTGATTCACAATCTTATGTTGAAAAGCCAGATTTTGCAGAATCCTTTGAGAATTTCGAAGCTTTGACGCACCAAATCGCTCCATGGAGGCCGCCATCTTGCGGATGCGGAAGTGTGCATTAACAATTGCGAAAAAGTTCAATAGGAGTTTGTTTCACCCGCCTTTTTTTGATTCACAATCTTATGTTGAAAAGCCAGATTTTGCTGGATCCTTGTTATCTGCGACATTGTTATCTTTAATCCCGTTGTAATCAGCGACAGTGTTATCCTTCCCAGCGACATGTTGGATGTCCGGCGTGAACTCGGAAACGCAGGAGAGATGGCGTTGTTGCTGGGCAGACCACGGCTCCGAGACCTTGGCCATGGCAAAAACCAGGGGTTTGTGGTCCACAAACGCCATGACCAGGCGGGCTTCCAACAGGTAACGGAAGTGTCGGACAGCTAGGTAGAGGCCTAGGAGCTCGCGATCGAAGGTACTGTACTTTCGTTTGTTAGGGCGGAGCTGCCGGCTAAAAAAGGCAAGCGGCTGCCAGGCACCGATGTAGACAGAGGAGGCTCGGCGAGTTGGCCAAGGCTGACCGTACCTGTCCTGGCAGCTGCTGCAGGAGCAGCTCCCTGAAGAGCAAACATGGTCGGTGGCTGCCCAGGAGAGACAACATGTGGTCCATCAGCTCTGACGGCTTGGAGTCGCCCAGACCGGGTAGAGAAAGGAGCTGACGGGCGTGCTCAGCCTCAGTGAGCTCGAAGGTATCAAGTAGCAGCGCCTTTAGCGTCTCGTACTTGCCGCCCTCCGGAGGATCCTGGAGAAGGCTCACCACCCTGGTTGCGGTGGAGCCGCTGAGTGCGGACACGACATAATAATATTTAGTGTCGTCAGTGGAAATGCTCCGAATGGCGAATTGGGCCTCAGCTTGTGCGAACCAAACGGTAGCCTGTCGTTCCCAAAACTCCGGCAGTTTGATCGAAACTGCGCTTGTCGCCATGTTCGTTGAAAGCTACGGAAACGTCCAAGATCACGTCGGGGTCACCACTGTATGAGTTACGGGCAACAAAAGGCTGAAACTTCTTGAATAGCTCAAGACTCCTTTATTTTATTCCAAGAAACCTCTCGTAACCAAACCGGAACTCCTCTAAATAACCCCCCCCGTCACTTCGGCCCGATCCTCTTAAAGGGGCGTGGCTCCAATAACCGAACGCCCGCAACACCCATACCGTCAATAATCCCATTGGTAACGTGACAGTGAATTATGAACAACCCAGCCTCGATGGGGGTATCCCCCACACAATGTTATTTTCACGTTTGACATTTCTCATCAAGACCTACGGCAGGGAGGGGCAGCTCGAGGGTGTTGATTCATTCTCCTCACATCGTTATTGACTATCGTTAGTCTTCCACAAGTGTCCATTGCAGTATTGTGTTGAACGACGTGATGACGCAGTGAGGGGTGGCGCATGCGCATCATAAAGCAGTCCTGCAATGGCATCAGTCGACAGTGTCTGTCTCCTTCACTCGGCCCGGATCCTATACTGAAACGTCGACGTGAAGGCGTTAGTTCAGTATATTACAAACTGGCGACGAGGATATAAGCCATAAGGTGATCAGACAGGAGAAGGCGTAATCAGGATATGGCGGTAATAGGGAATATTGCGCCTTTCGACGAAAAAGCGGAGTTGTTCGAGGACGACACGGACAGATGCGACGCATTTTTGGCGGCGAACAGGATTGAGGAAGAGCTGAAGGCGAGTTTCTTTTTGGCCGTGGTGGGTACAGAAGCGTTCAAATTATTGAAGAACTTGTGTCACCCAGCCGGTATGGATTTAAGATTGAATTTGGTTGCTATTCATATCATTTACCAGCTGAAAGGTTGGTGGACCTCTTCCTTCACTTGTGTGTTACCTTTTACTTTTCCAGTGTTCAAAGTGCCAGACCGAATTCTCGCTATTGCGTTTTACACATGGATTTTCTGATTGTCTTGTGATTTCAAATAAATGATCTGCTCTGTATTTTAACTTTAACATGAGTTTTTCTTCCCCCAAAGGTCTTACTATATAATCTCTCCCCCCCAAAGGTCTTCAAGTGCCATACTCTTTGAGTTATAGATAAATTCCAGTTGAAATTCCAGACTACATGGAACTTAAAATTTGAAATTTCTGCAATGTTCGGTTGAATGCCGGGCATGGAAAACATGTTTCCCTGGCTGACCAAACAGGAAGATGGAAATAATTGCGGCCATTAAAGGTAGCAGTAGGAGACTTGTTATACGAAAATAACTATGCAGAAAACTTTCTTTAAAACAAGAAAAAGACATAAAATGTCATAGCCCCCGTGGTTTTAGTAATTTTGCTGTTTGGAGTTAAAGGCCGCCAGTCGGCCATCTTTGCTCAGATTACAAAACAATATCTTCTGCACATGTATAATCTCATACGTATTGTCTCTGTGCCAAGATTGAAGAAAATCGGACCATGGATGTCCGAAAAATGGTTGGGGATACGTTTAAGTAACAAAATGGGCACCAGTCGGCCATCTTGGATCTGATCTCAAAAACAATGACGTGCATATGTAAGCCGCCATTCATTTATCTGTGTGCAAAGTTTGAACAACATCGGTAAATGCATGTTCGGGAAATGGTTGAGGACGTGTTCAACAGCGGGTTTATTTCAACTAAAATGGCCGCCAGTCGGCCATCTTTGATCTCATCGCGAAACAAATGATGTGCATATCTATACCGTCATGTATTGTCTTTGTACCAAGTATGAACAAAGTCAGTCATACATCTCCGAGATATAGTTGCGGACACTCGCACGGACGGATAGATGAGTCCCAATCCATAAGCCCCAGTTTCAGACAAAGTCCAACTTGGACTAATAATAATGCGATGGAGAAAAGTATAGGTTTCATTCATAAGAATACAAGGAGCTGATACTCTAGGTCCTATGCGTACACATGCCAAGTAACTGAGATATAGTTGCCATGGCAAAATAATTCAGCCAATCCCAGCTGTGATCTAATCAGGTTGAGATAATGTCATGAGGAATAGATATCTGCAACATGAAAGCTAAATGGTCAACGGTTTTTGAAATATCGCGTACACAAAAGTACATGGATGGTCACACGGACAGACGGTTGGTCGGTCAGATGGAAAAATTTAATGTCCCAGTCTCTGACCTTGTCGGAGGGGAGAGGGACAAAAAGTTTTATCAACGTTTTCCTTACTACAAAATACCTTGCTGCAATAGTTGAGAGGGTTTCTTGTAAACCAGAAAGGTATTTTGGAGTATGGAACACAATTGGTGCAGGAAGAGGTGCCACATGCCACATTTCCAGAACCACCTATGCCTGGAAGGGTTCTACATCTTCTTGTTCTTCTTGTTCTACATCTACTACATCTTCTTGTTCTACATCTTCTTCCCTGGACATCACATAATTCTGACATGGACAACATCGAGGATATGGATCGGGAGCCGTGGAGAAGACTACCTTTGCTAAGCAATATGCAAGAAAAAAAAACACCTTGAAAGACAATTTTTCCCCGCAGAGCAGGGGTTGGACTTTTTTGGGCACCGTGGTCCCCTTTTTGAAGCAATGTTTTACAGCCGGATGCCCTTCATGCCGCCAACCCTGTTAGTCGTCTCTTGCGACACGCAGCGAATTACCAGTGAACTGGTACTCAATTTGCTGACCTCAGAGGGATGACAGGCTGGGTCAACACTCCTGGTGTAAATTCAGCGATTGACTGGGATTCAAACCCAGGATCCTAGGATCCCAGCCGGCACCCTAACCGCTAAGCCAACACCAGGATGCGCTAAGCAATATGCAAGAGTTGCAACAAAATCTACTCCATATTTTGAAAAATCTGCATCTGGCTGCCCTATAGAATATCATTAATTTGATGCCTTCTGATTTCTAGTACTAGATAATGCCAAAGGTCATGCATGCTACCAGATACTTTTCACCTCCACCATCGAAGGACGAAGGTGGATGGAGGTTATGTTTTATCCCCTGTCTGTCTGTCTGTCAGTTTGTTTCTTTGTGAACAACATATCTCAAAAAGTTGTGTACAGATTCGGACGAAATTTGTTGGAGAGGTTGGGTACGTGAGAAGGACAAAATGATTAGATTTTCATGAAGATCCGGAGCTGGATCTGGTTCTGTGAACTTTTAAGTGATTCTTCAACTTTGAGTGATGGGGCTAAAACCGATATATAGCACGATGTCTCAAAAATTTGTGGACAGAGTTTGACAAAACTTAGTGGACGAGTTGCTTGTGTGACAAGAACAAGCTGATTTGATTTTGGTTCATGTGGGATCCAGATGCGACCTATCAGTCGGATACAAAACGTAAATGGTTCAGCCTGATGGAGGTATGCGCTCCACCGAGTGACGTTCTAGTTTAATACTGCAAGAATCAGACAAATGACAAATGAGCGACGAGAGTTTTAGACTGTCTTCTGTCCAACATCTGTATGTGTGTATAAATACTAGCTCCTCCGAGAGGGTTTGACCTCGGAAGCTGAAACTTTCAGGGATTAATGAGGGCACCCTGAAGTTTTTTTTTCACTCATCTTGGACTTTCTTCCTTTGGGGGGTAAAGTGGGTGCAATTGGAATTATCCTAGCTATATAATCACAATGTATTTTATATGCACATAAGCAATGCGCATGTTTTTACTTTATATATAACCTGGGTTTTTTTTTTCGGGAGCGATCGAAGCAGCGGTCTGTTGCCTATACACCGCCCAAATAAAGGCATGAGTCAGAAAAACGTGTTGCACGCTTGGAACAACATCTCCCGTCGGGTGGGTACTTTGCCATGGTATTAAGCGTTAATCTATCTATAATTCCAGTAATCTCTGTGTGTGTGTGTGTCTGTGTGTGTGTGTGTGTGTGTGTGTGTGTGTGTGTGTGTTTGTCTGTGACCGCTGTTTCTCGACAACCACGGGTCCGATATACTTGAAACTTGCCAGGTATATTGCTGGGGACCTGAGGATGTGCCTTTTCAAGGTTTCATATTAATCGGAGAAGTAGTTACCGAGCTATGGCGATTTAGCCGTTCGCCGTTCGCTTTGGCTTTGCGAATGGACCGAACCATTTCATGTAAAAAGAGGGGGGGGGGGGGTTCTGTGGTCGTTGCGAATGGACCAAACCATTTCATGTAAATAGAGGGGGGGGGGGGTTCTGTGGTCGTTACTGCCACGTGGTTTCAAAGTTTTTTTTTGTTGTTGTTGTTTGCACGCATGTTTTTTTGCACGCACGTACGGGCACCCACGTACGGGCACGTCCTAGTCTATCTATAATTCCAGTAATCTCTGTGTGTGTGTGTGTCTGTGTGTGTGTGTGTTTGTCTGTGACCGCTGTTTCTCGACAACCACGGGTCCGATATACTTGAAACTTGCCAGGTATATTGCTGGGGACCTGAGGATGTGCCTTTTCAAGGTTTCATATTAATCGGAGAAGTAGTTACCGAGCTATGGCGATTTAGCCGTTCGCCGTTCGCTTTGGCTTTGCGAATGGACCAAACCATTCATGTAAATAGAGGGGGGGGGGGGGGGGGGGTTCTGTGGTCGCTCGCTTTGGCTTTGCGAATGGACCAAACCATTTCATGTAAATAGAGGGGGGGGGGTTCTGTGGTCGTTACTGCCACGCGGTTTGGAATGTTTTTCCGAACGGGCACCCACGTACGGGCACGTCCTAGTCTATCTATAATTCCAGTAATCTCTGTGTGTATGTGTGTGTCTGTGTGTGTGTTTGTCTGTGACCGCTGTTTCTCGACAACCACGGGTCCGATATACTTGAAACTTGCCAGGTATATTGCTGGGGACCCGAGGATGTGCCTTTTCAAGGTTTGAAATTAATCGGACAAGTGGTTCCCAAGGTATGGTCACCGTACTCGCAAGCCGTTCGCTTTGGCTTTGCGAATGGACCAAACCATTTCATGTAAATAGAGGGGGGGGGGGGGGGGGGGTTCTACCGTACTCGCAAGCCGTTCGCTTTGGCTTTGCGAATGGACCAAACCATTTCATGTAAATAGAGGGGGGGGGGGGGGGTTCTGTGGTCGTTACTGCCACGTGGTTTCAAAGTTTTTTTTTGTTGTTGTTGTTTGCACGCATGTTTTTTTGCACCCACGTACGGGCACGCCCTAGTAATCATAAAGATAATAACACGATCCCCCTGGTGGCTGCCGTAGGGAGCGGATGATTCTAGTATCCCTAATACAAGACCTCAGTTGGTCAATTTATATTCTTTACACATTTTGAATTAAATCGTTACAATGGACCAGTATGCTTATATTGTAACAGAACATGATGACAGTCATTTGAGGAAGAACAATAATTGCAAAATTTTCTTTTCAGGAATACATTGTTGTGAAAATCAAAGATTTTTCAAGTATATTGATTGGTTGATCATGTGCGATATTCTGTCTTTTGTCTATTTGTATGCCATTCGCCGACAGGTCACAATTTTAAACCGATCTTCACGAAACTTCACCAAATGGTTGAGTTGGTCATAAGGAAGAAGCCTATTGATTTTGAGTTCAAAAGGTCAACATGTGCCAAAGGTCAACAACTTTGTGCTATTTCTAAAATCATCAATTTTTATCCGATTGACTTGAAATTTGAACAGGATTTGCATATCTGGTTACTTAATTCAACGACCAATTATTTGTGAGTTTAACATAGGCCAATAGGTCAACATAGGCCAATAGGTCAACATAGGCCAATGGTCAACAACATGGGTGAAATTTCTAAAATCCTCAATTTTCATTCCATTGACTTTAAATTTGAACAGGATTTGCATATCTGGTTACTCAATTCAAGCACCAATTATTTTTGAGGTCTAAAGGTGAAAAGGTCAACATTGGCCAAATTTCTAAAATCCTCAATTATCATCCAATTGGCTTTAAATTTGAAGAGGACTTGCATATCTGGTCAATGAATTCAACCAGCAAGTATTTTTGAGGTCAACATTGGCCAAAAGGTAAACATGGGCCAAAAGGTCAACATAGGCCAAAATTCTAAAATCCTCAATTTTCATCCAATTGACTTGAAATTTGAAGAGGACTTGTATATCTGGTCACTGAATTCAACCACAAATTATATTTTAGGTGAACGTAGGCCAAAAGGTCAACATAGGCCAAAAGGTCAACATAGGCCAAATTTCTAAAATCCTCAATTTTCATCCAATTGACTTGAAATTTGAAGAGGACTTGCATATCTCGTCACTGAGTTCAACTACCAAGTATAATGAATTGATGTCAACATTGGTCAAAAGGTCAACATGGGCCACATTTCTAAAATCCTCAATTTTCATCTGATTGACTTGAAATTTGAAGAGGACTTGCATATCTGGTCACTGAATTCAACCACTTATTATATTTTTGGTAAACACAGGACAAAAGGTCAACATAGGCCAAATTTCTAAAATCACCAATTTTCATTTGATTGACTTGAACTTCTAAGAGGATTTATATATATGGTCACTGAATTCAACCACCATCTATTTTTGAGGTCAACATAGGCCAAAAGGTCAACATAGGCCAAATTTTTAATATCCTCAATTTTCATCCGATTGACTTGAAAATTGAACAGCATTTCCACATTGAGTCACTAAATATGGAAACTAACTATTTTTAAGGTCAAAAGGTCAAAAGTCAACTCAAGGTCAACCTTCAAAAATCATCATTTTTCATCTGAAAAATCGTCACTTTTCATCCTGTTGACCCGAGCTTTGATCAAGATTGTAAATTTTAATCTTCATGAAATGGACAATTTGCTGTATCAATGGAAAAATGGGGGGTATTTTGCAAGTATCGTGCTCCGCATGACGTCTTCTTGTTTTTGTTATTGACCGTCAAACCTGTAGTTGGAAATGTCCTCTTATCAAGTCGTACGCTAGCTTCGTTGGAGGTTAGTGTAGGAGAAAATTATCATGAAGTAGAGAAGAAACTGACAACAGATTTATCAATTTGATAGGACGTCATCTGCACATACAATTGGGACAGCCCATACATTGATGAATCGCCCTTCCGATGAAACACTGGGATGACAGTTTAAATGAGCTCGGTTGGGATTTGAACCCAGGCTGGAAAGCTTAGAGGTGAGTGTGTGTACCATACATCTGGGCCATCCTGCCAACCCCTCCAACTGTATAAATCATTATAATTGAGTACGATGAACTTGCTCTGCTATTTGTCTCCTAGCTCTTCCACTCGTAAAGATTTTGTAAAAAAATAAAATAAATAAAAAGCAATGCTCTTGTGTTTTCAGTCTTCTTTATTCTTTTAAAACTCTCATACATACAGTATTATTGGAACAGTTGCAGAACTGGTGCAGACGGTCCAGTGTTTAGCGCAGAATGCAAAACGAATATTCAACTTCACAATTTATTCTTCCTACTTCAATAACACCGATTTCTTCCTATCAATCGACATCAATAAACCTGATGCATGAAGAACACAAATCACGACGGAAAACGTGCAAAGTTACATAAAAGCTTGCAGAATAGTATTAATGCTTCTAATTTGTTTACACGTCGATTATACCTCATAACATGATGGTTAAATAAATAAATTGCAACAGAAGATCTTTTCAAGAAATTGCTCAGCTGACGTCGAATGAGAGATTCTCTATATTACATTATTTATTACAAATTATACAGGAGGTGCACATCCTCAAGTGTATGGCAATTTTCCTTTTTGACAATATGCTCAGTGATTAATAATGAAATTATCATTAAAACAACCCTTAATTTTAATTTTTAAATGCCTGATATTTGATGCAGGTGTCACACCACGTGCGCTCCTTGATCTGTATAAGTGGGAGTCAAGAAGTTGTGTTTTTTTTCTAACCACGAAGGAAAATATCTGCCCAGAGAAAGTTGGTGCAGGTGTTCGACCTGTTCTTTGTGATTATAATTCTGCACAAGTTTCAATCTGATGCAAGAACTATGAGGAGATTACTGCAAAATGTGTATTTATACCTGTAACATGGAGGAAGGTCTTATGGTGTTTTGTGTCAAAGATCTGGAATTACAACCTTCATTTTAGACTTCAACAAACAGCCATGATTGTCTGTATTCAATATTTCAAATATGAAGAACACAAATCACGCAACTGCTCAAGCAAAAGTTTGTGCTTTGTCCAGATTTTACCCTGAAATCAACTTATCTGTTTGTAGTCTTTTAATTATTCTCCAAAGGGGACTCCTTAAACACAAATTATACAGCAGTGTGCGGATGGGACAGTTAGGACATTTTGATTACCAGGTAAATCCAATATTTAAATTCATAAACAATGGAATGTAAAATATGCTCGTAGCACCAAGTTCCTGTTACCTTAAGGACTCAACCGATTCATTTGGTCTTCAGGGGCTCGAGGAGAGTGCTACGATCAACGAGGATCCAAAGTGCAACAAGCAAACCCCAGTAATTCAAATGAGGAAATGTCATTGTTTGAAACTTTGATGATAAAGTTTATTCACTCCAGACTAAAGGTTTGTCTCGCTCTTAGGTTCATACGTAACTACTGAGTAGATGCCATCCATTCCACCTTCTGAAAAAAAAACAATTGACACAATAACCTTTAGAAGTGTAATCATTATGGGTTCAGCCAACAAAAGAAGAAAGATAATAATGAGATGAGTCAAAACTTGAGTACATGGGTTCACATTGAAGCTTGACATAGAAACTCAGAGAGGACTCGTGTGAATGTCCTACAAGGTTGTCCAAGATCAATTGGCAAGGCTGGTTAAACTCATAGATAAATAAAATCTTTCAAGAAAACACAAAAAAATTTGAATGAAAGAAAAATTAGCAAAACAGTATTACGCTTGAAAAGTTTCACGTAACTTCTCAAATGATTGCACAACAGATGTTGGACAGGATAGCCAGCTAAATATTGGCTACAGCAGAATGAAAATATGGTCAATACTCCTGGACGCTCACCTGGTAGAATAAAGCACTATACTACACCGACTAAAGGTATTTTAAACAGATTCACAGTATTTTAAACCAATTTCAATGGTTGCTAGAAGACAGGGCAGCATGTACAATAATACTAACGTAATCATAAGACTTTAAACAAACAAACAAAACAATACATATTTGGGGGGACCCCCAATACACTACTACCTCAGACCCCGATTTTTAAAATGCCGGGAACAAACGTTGGTACATCACAGGTGATAAACGGAAGGTTGGGGTCAAGTTTCATCAGAATTGTATGTGTAGTTTCTGAGAAGAAAGCAAATACCTATTTTGGGGGGTCAAACCTGGACCCACTTTGACCCCTAGTAAACCCCCTTAAACCACGATTTTTTCCATGCTGTGAACAAACTTGAGTTGCAACACAACAAATATCATTTTTGCCAAGTTTGGCCACAATCCCATCAGCGGTTTCGGATAAGAAGTTGTAAGTGTTTACGGACTGACAGACGGACGATGCGCCATCGCCTAAGCTCCCTGCAACTACGTTCCAGGTGAGCTAAAAAAAAAAAACCATTTCAAAATTGAGGGAACTGTAATTAATGTTATCAAGTAATGATGAATAGTTATGAATCTGTCTCACCTTTTTTATTCTCCACTGGTGCTCCATTTCTTGGTGGAATATACACACTGCAGAGCACAGGAAGGAAGTAGATTTTGTGAAGGGGAAGGGGAAGTGAACAATTAAATTTACACAAAAAATTATATTTGTGTTGTGCACAACCTCTTTAAATGTATACTATACCATGCTAGTATGAATGAATGAATGATCGTTTTGAGGCCATTTTCCCCCGCTAGAGCGGGGGTTAGCCTTGCGGGCCCCATGACCTCATGGTTCCCTGTTTTGAGGCAATGTTTTTATGGCCGGATGCCCTTCCTGACGCCAACCCTTAGTCGCCTCTTACGATGCGCAGGGATACGGTGTACCTATTCTAAATCGGGGTACACACCGGGATCATTCATCCCAGCAAGCTGGTACTCAAATAATGTACAAATAAATAATGTACTCAAGCTAGTATAATGTACTATTATGTTTGTGGGTTTTTAAAAAATTATTTTGAATACAAAATCGAGGCTCGTGAAAGAGCCAACATTTATCACACAAACAAATCAAACAGACAAACAAACAAAGTATATAAAAAGGGGAGCGGGAGACAAGATATAGAGGGAAGGGAAAGCACATAATCACACAGCATTTGAGAGCAGGGACATCGGGAATGTGTGGGAGGGAGAGGGCTTGGGGGGAGGCGGCGTGGGAAGGGGGGGGGGGGGGGGAGGTGGGATAAGTATAAACACAAGGACACCAAGGACTTCCAGGAAAGAAGTTGGTATTTCAAAAAAGTGGATTTGGGGTGAAATTAGCGGGGGTTGAAAAGATGAAGGTTTTGGATGGGGGAAGATAAGAGATGGTGGTGAACAGCTGTTTTAAAGACCTGGAGGGAGGAGTGGGATTGAAGAGAGTGATGGAGTTTGTTCCAGAGGTGGCAGAAAAGAGGAATGAAGGAGTGAAGGTGAGCAGAGAGTCTTGATTTTGGAAGTTTAACCATAAGAGGGTTGCAGGCAGATCTTGTGCGACCTGTAGGAATATTTGGGGGACAGTGCCCAGAGAGAGCTGGAGGAGCAAGGCCGGAGAGGAGTCGGTAGAAGACAGAAAGACCACCAACCTGCCTGCGGTGAGTAAGTGAAAGGCCCTCGGAGTTAGCTTCATTGCGGGAGATTCCAATGATTCTGAACGCTTTGGTTTCAACAGCGTGAAGACGAGCTAGGTGTGAGGCAGGAGCACCAGCCCAGAGGGGAGAGCAGTATTCCATTGAGCTGCGGATGAAAGCCTTGTATGTGGTGAGGAGCTCAGGTGTGCCAAGGAAGGACTTCGCACGACGGAGGATGCCCAGTCGGCGACTGGCTTTGGAGGCCAGATTTGAAATGTGGTTTTCCCAGGAAAGATCATGGCAGATAGTGAGACCCAAAAGCATGAGTGACAGAACTTCTTGGAGAGGATTATTCAGAAAGTGGATGGGAGGGTTGTCCAGTCGGTCTTTTCGGAGAGACATCGTAAGAGTGTGAGATTTGTCAGGATTGAAAGACATGTTCCACTTGTTTGCCCAGTCTGTGATTTTGTCCTGGTCTGCAGAGAGTGAGGAGGCTGCAGACTGCCAATCTGATGGATGAGGAATGGAGCGGCAGAGAGTGGAGTCATCAGCAAAGAGATAGACAGGATTTTCAAGAGAGTCGGAGAGATCCATTGATGAAGACCAGAAAAAGCACAGGGCCCAGAACATTGCCTTGGGGAAGTACAGCCTGAACAGGAAGAGGAGATGAGAGAAACCCATTCAGGGCCACACGTTGACTACGACTAGAGAGGAAGTGCGTCAGCCATGCGTGGAGATTTCCATGGATACCAAAGGAGGAGGGTTTGGTGAGCAGAGCGGGGTGCCAGACCGTATCGAAGGCATGTGATATGTCGAGGGAGACAGGTCTAATTTCCTGTTTGGCATTGAGGACCTCCATCCATTGTTGAGACAGCAGAAGCAGCATGTCCAGAGTAGAGTGACCTGGTCTGAAACCAAATTGATGATCAGAGATCAAGCCATTGGAGAAGAGGAAAGATTTCATATCCGAAGCAATGATGGATTCCATGACTTTGCTGAAAATTGGGAGAAGGCTGATTGGTCTGTAGTTGCTAGGATCTGTTTTTGCACCTTTTTTGTGTAAAGCGGTGATGTTGGCTGATGTCCAAGCAGATGGCAGATGACCTTGAGCAAAAGAGAGGGTGAAGAGAACAGAGAGAGGGAGTAAAAGAGCGGAAGAACAGGATTTTAGGACCCGTGGGCTGATGCCGTCAGGTCCAGTTGCAGAATCAGAGTCGAGGGTTGACAGAAACTTTTCCACCTTGTCAGGAGAAAATGACACAGAGTCCAGGAGCAGCTGGGTACGACTGGGTACGGTGGGTACAGAGAGGGATGGGTTTGGGACACAAGATTTAGAGGCAAACACAGAGTTGAGGCATTCAGCTTTTTTACATGTGGAGTCAGCTGTGTAGCCGTTTGAGGTAAGGGAGGGGATGGAGGGGGAACAAACACCAGAAACAGATTTGACGAGACGCCACCAGGATTTGGAAGAGGAAGACAGATAAGAGAGTTCGGTCTTGAGAACGGAGAGATATTGTTTCCTGGCTCTCCTGAGGGTGGACACACTTGTTTTGGGCTTTGTGAAAGGAAATTAGATTTCCTTCCATTGGATTTGCTTTTCAGGAGACGAAGGCAAGTTGTTTCTGGGCAACAGCCTCACCACAAGATTCTGTGTACCATGGATGGGAGGAAGGGTATGACAACTGAAGACGAGATGGGATAAATCTGTGCATGCGAGAGAGCAATTTACTTTGGAAGAATTCCCAGGATGAGTTGATGTCAGAGGTGGTAGAGATGGGAGACCAGTCCAGATGATTGATGGCTGCTTGAAGACCGTGCCAGTTGGCCTGAGTGAAATGCCAGACTCGTCGACGCTGAAGAGGCTCCCTGAGAATGGTCAGAGAGATGTCCACTTTAACAAGCACGTGATCAGATGAGCCAATTGGAGCAGAAGAAGAGCAGCAGACATTT
Source organism: Myxine glutinosa (assembly GCF_964187855.1). Classification (NCBI taxonomy): domain Eukaryota; kingdom Metazoa; phylum Chordata; class Myxini; order Myxiniformes; family Myxinidae; genus Myxine; species Myxine glutinosa. Next base: position 45,717,705 of record NC_136261.1, read on the forward strand.
TCAGGGAAGTTAGTCATAACCAAGTCCAGAAGAGAAGATGCTCCGTTGACTGAGATCCGGGTTGGGAAATTGACAGATTGTGTCAGTCCCAGTGAGTCGCAGAAGTCCTTTGCTGAGGAGCCATGGATGGTGAGAGTGGTACCCACACCCAGCCAACTGGCATGGTGACAATTGAAATCACCACATATGAGGAAAAGAGAGTTGGGATGGGTATATAGAAGTTGGTCCATATTATCAGACAGCGAGATGTAGATGGAGTCATCACTGTTTGGTGGACGGTACAACACACATATGAACAAGAGGTGGGAGCGAAGGGGAAGCCGTAGCCAGAGGTATTCCTGGGGGTGAGGTGGAGAGAGGGCTGTGCAGGGCGAGTGAGAAAGAGAGTTTTTGATAAAGATAGCAACCCCACCTCCAGGACGAGGCTCAGGTCTATCATACCGGAGGAGGGAGTAACCCGGGAGAGATACTAAGGAATCAGAGACATCATGAAGGAGGAAAGTTTCTGTTAAGCAGATGACGTCTGGTTTGTCAGAAGCAACCTGTATGGAGAGATCAGTTAAGTTTGAACGAAGGCCCCGGATGTTTGAGGTCCATACCGTTAATGAAGAGGAAGGGAGAGCATCGGATTCAGAACAGGGGGGAGGAGGGGTAGGGTAAGATGTGGAAAAGGAGGAAGAGGTAGGGAGACCTGTTGAAAGTGTGTCAGAGATTTCAGAATAGCTCGGAGAAAGGGAAGGATGGGGCGGACAAAAGGTTTGATGGTGATTGGGTGAGGCACAATGAGGTGTTATTTGAGGAGGGGGAAGAGCGAGGTAGAAGGTTGGGGGAGATGGAGGTCAGAGTTGGAAGGGGGAAGAAGTGGGGAGGATGCTTTGAGGAGGAAGGGTGAGAGGGGGGAAATGGAGAAGAAATGAGTGTGGGGAGATTTGAAGGGGAGGGGTTAGGGGGGAGTTTAGGAGGGAAGGGACAAGGGGAGGGATTTGAAAGGGATGGGAGATTTGGAGGGGAGGGGTGAGTCTAGGAGGGGAGGGGCGAGGAGGAGTCTTGGAGGGGAAGGGTGTGGGGGGAGTTTAGGAGGGAAGGGGCAAGGGGGGAGATTTGAAAGGGATGGGTGATGGGGAGGATTTGGAGGGGAGGGGCAAGGGGGAAGATTTGAAAGGGATGGGTGATGGGAAAGATTTGGAGGGGAGGGGTGATAGAGAAGTTTTGGAGGGGAGGGGTGATGGGGAAGATTTGGAGGGAAGGGATGAGATTGGATTTTGGAAAGTGTACGATTAATGGGAAACGAACATTTATTGCAAAATGAGTTTCTTGTGACCTTTGAGTTGAAAATACGTTTAAGGACGCTGGAGCGGGGGTGGAGTGCACGTGAGTTTAGGGAATGTATGAAAGAGGCACTGTAAGAGATGGAATTTTTTTTGGGGATGAATAGATTTGGTGAGCAAGTCGAAAGCAACCTTTTAAAGAAGAAGAAGAAAAAGGTGTTATATTATACGACAGAATACAGTACTTCAGGGGAAAGTTTAAACATTTTAAAGTTTAACAGTGAAAACTATCTGAGGAAATGGGGGAGAAACACGTGGTTGAAGAACGAACGAACGGATAAGAACAACGAATAAACGAATAAGAACAACGAATAAGAACAGAGAAGGAAATGTTTTTTTGGTGTATGGTGATGACATTTGGGTAGGTGATGACATACCCTATTACAGATAGGATTGTGCAGTATTAGCATGGGCCGTGTGCGAGTAGGAAGCCCATGTCGATGTAGGGAAAGCAGGGAAATAGTTAGCTTAAGAGTGTTTATGTGGTGATATGGAGGGTGGTTTTGTGTTAGTTAAATAGGGCTTAAGGATAATTCCCAGTATGTAATTGCCTCCTGTGATTTTCCCTTATGTTTTTACATTCACTCGGCCAGCCATGCAATCAGCTCCATTGACCACAACAACCGACATAGTGCCGAACATTCCCGATGGGACAATTAAACCCCGCCTCTAAAGGTTCGTAACTGACAGGCAAATAACCCCGGCCCACCAACTGACTAAGGAACAAGGCCACACCCCCAGAGTGGGGAGAGGGAGTGGAAACTATGGTGACCGGCAGACCACGCCCCGAGCTTCGTCATTCATCGAGCAAGACTGTTCAACTGCTAACATTCACCTATAGAAGTTTGGGATGCCATGACTACTTTTGAAAAGAGCAGCTAATATGATAAAGCTCTGAATTCCAGCTCTGATCAATGGCAGGTGAATTGCTACACCTTTGTAAATGGAGCAACTAGTAACCAGGCATATGCGAGAATACCGCACTTCAAATTATTATTCACTAATCTCCAGTAGCCTGGTCTGTTAGGGGGATTTTAAGGGGGGATTGTGCAAATTTGTCTACAAGCATGAAACTTGGCACACTTGTAGTTTGTGACCTGCTGAATTCAAATCTGCCGGGAGCCAAAGCCAATTCTCAATGGGAGCGCCATATTTGACACTTCAAAATGGCCACCACTCAAAAACTGACTTTTCCGTTACTAGCCAACCAAAAGTCACATAATTACAATTAAAAGCACTTTTCTAGGGTTTTGGACCTCACTGATTCTAAATCTGATGTCTGTTTGACAGTAGCCTTGACAGGAAATTTTACATTTTTTTTATTTTTATGTTTGACAATTTTTTTAAATTTTATTATTTAAAATTTTTTTAATTTATTTTATTTCATGAACATGGGATTGTGAGTTCTGGACCTTTGAGCCCAGATCTCTTGAGACTCAGGTGGTCCCTCAACACCAGAGCAGTAATTGGAGTATGACTTCTGTCTGACGAGATACAGACCCATGACAGAGACCTGGTGAGCATAGCGAGTGTGCTTTATATGATGCTCATGAAGCACAGACTGGGCACGGCCAGATGTGAGGACCTGGGCCTGAGTAAGAATGTTGCTCAACCCAGAGTCCCGCAGCAACTTACCAATCATCTGGTGCATTTTGTCCTCTATGTGTAGAGCGCCCATCATCAGGACCAGCTTATCTTCCCCCATTGTGTCAGGGAATGACCACTGCAGCTGCTTAGCGATGGCATACAGAGGCTGGTCACCACCAAGCACAGGAGGTTGACCAGGGTTGAGGGCCTCTGTGCCTTGCATTGTGAGATGCATTGCATGTTTCATCATAGAAGGTGTGGCTGCTTTGTCAGGCAACAGAGGTAGAACCCCTATCAATGCCTTAGGCTTCGCAGAGTCATCACTCATGAGTCGGGAGTTGTAGCCTGACCAGGTGATGACTTCACCTTCTGGCAATGTGTCCTGTTTCAGCACTGTGGACACATGTGCCATCCAGGACTCATCCTTGAATTTGGCTCCATGTAGCAGGTTATGAGATGGCCGAGAATTGAGATCTGGAGTACATGGTACATGCAAATCATTGCTTGAGAATTCAGCTGGCTGAACCACTGTGTAGGATTCAGGAAGTTGTGGTACAGTAGTGTCTGTAGGATCCAGCTCGATAGAGGGTCGCTGTACTCCTTGGTTGTCCCAAGACAGGTGGTTTGTCACGCTGATTGCTGTCCCATGGAACTCATCATGGGAGAAGTTACCTTGGTTGCTGCTATCCAAGTTGTCTACATCAAAGGTCACGAAGACCCCACTACGGATGTTTGTGGGCAGCACAACTCTATCCTGGACAAACTGTTTGACGTGTGCTCGTGCCATGGATCGCCTGATCTCCAAGACACGACTGTAAGACACAGAAACCCCAAAGGCATTGGCATTATTGATCTCTTTCTTCCGCCTACCCTCACCATGCAGCTTGAGGCCCTGGTACAAAGGGAAAGGGGTCTCATGTTCTTTGTTGTGACGGATGTTGCTGGACTTTGTGGCATGATGTGAACCACTGCAGGTATTATAAATAATCTGCTGGGCAATGGCGCTTGCAACTCTTGCCCTGCCTTGTACCTGCGCCTGCAACTCCTCATTGCTCTGTTCACGCAAGATTGAGGGGCCCTGGAGCAGGATGTTGAGGAAGCTTCTCAGCTGTCCAGGGATGGGAGATGTCAGGGAATCAGAGGCAAAAGAACCAGTAAATGGTTCTTGCCTCTGGAGACAGCATTTCCGAAGTATTACTGCTGCTCACATCAACAACAAAGCATCATCCTGACCTATCTGGGACTTATGGGCTTCAGCTATTAGATCTCCAACGTTCTGGTTGCTAGAGATATAGACTTCCTTGCCCTGGGAGAACTCTGTCGACTCAGGAAGCAGCTTCAGAAGATACTCCTTGAACCGTGTGGCATGTGGTTCCCTGGTATCAGAACAGGGAATTCCCTGTTGCTCCACAAGTGTTCTATATAACTGTCGCAAAGCAGACAGTTTGAAGACTGAGTCAGAGTCCTCGACTAAAGCAACAATTTGCGCAATGGCAACTGAATTGAAGTGAGGGGCAGGAGGACCTGCAGATGATCTGCGATCCTCAGCACGAGCTGAGTCTCTCAGGTGCAAGTAACACTGTACATGATAGTAAGTGTCACCAGCGTGGGCATCAGCTGCGTGGGCAATCAGTTTGCCCAGAAGATTGAAATTGTTGGTGCTCTGAGCCCAGGTCTTTAAGTTTGTGTCTACATTAAATGTTTAAACTTTACGTAGATTCTTTTGGTCCTGTCCCTCACATATTATGCAACAAGGAGACTTCTGAGGAGCAGAAGACACTGCAAAACTGGACCGTAGTTTCTTAGGTGAGTTTTGGTCACTAGAATCCTCTTTTTCAGTGAACCTTCTCAGGTGAGACTTACTGCAGTAGGTTCTGCAAACTTTGTGATATTTGGCATTGTGTGTCTGAAGCGTCTTAGCAATGCCCTGGCCCTCATCAAGCTGAGCCCATGACACTTTCAAACAAGAAGGCATGACACCAATGGCTTTAAAACCATTCAGATCTTTCTCAATTGAAGCAAGGCCCTCTTCCATTGGCGTCTGCAACCGTTCATCCTTTTCTTCTTGGCAGACACAGCAAAGCTCCCAGTTGATGGCATCCATCCTTGCCATCCACCACCAGTACAGCTAGGACTTCTATTCTCTATTCTTCTATTCTATTCTTCTATTCCCACAGGAGAACGACAGGCACCTGAAATAAAATAAATAAAATAAAATTAAAATAAAAAAATTAAAATTTAAAAAAATTGTCAAACATAAAAAAAAAAAAATGTAAAATTTCCTGTCAAGGCTACTGTCAAACAGACATCAGATTTAGAATCAGTGATGTCCAAAACCCTAGAAAAGTGCTTTTAATTGTAATTATGTGACTTTTGGTTGGCTAGTAACGGAAAAGTCAGTTTTTGAGTGGCGGCCATTTTGAAGTGTCAAATATGGCGCTCCCATTGAGAATTGGCTTTGGCTCCCGGCAGATTTGAATTCAGCATGTCAAAAACTACAAGTGTGCCAAATGTCATGCTTGTAGACAAATCTGCACAATTTTTCCCCTAACAGACCAGACTACAGGGTTATCTCCAGAATGAGAAGCGGAAAGAAGAAGAAAGATTGGAAAAGCAATGGATGCTGTTCAAGTATGAAAGATGTGATCTCATGAGAAAAGTTTTCATGTGAAAGAATCGACAATACAAAGTAGAATGAAAACATAAGACATTTTCTTTGGATAAGATTGTCAAATATGCCGAAGACGTCCGGGAAATCTAAAGCAACAATGCTACACCAGACTCATCAGTCCTAAATATGATCATTTGGGTAAATATCCTTTTAAATATTTGTTTTTCACTTTTTATACAATAATTCACAAACATCTGTTGTTTTTTTTTTAGAACAATCCACATCACGAGTGGATTGTTCTCAAACTTTGGTCAAAACATCACAAATAATGAGTGAGAGGGAAGTGGTTACCTTGCATACGTAAGTTCGGTATCTGGTTCGAGGTTGCCTGGAAAACAGGAGGTAAAGATCACAGTATTAGTGTGTCAGGCATGTCAGGAAATAACTTTACACCTGTAGTTTACATGTACCAGAGTGTATCACTGATGCAGATTATTTCAATATAGAGAGTACCGAACACAAGGAAAACACAATTGAACACATATGGTTCATCTGCTACATTCATTGTACGGTATTTCAATATCAGTGACATTGGTTGTTGTTTTGTCGTTGTTGTTGTCCATGGAAACTAGCCAAGCGACCCTTCAACAGAGAATACTCGAGAAGGTTGCAGTAAAAGGGAATGTTTATATTGACTGTAGAATTGTCCACCACAGATACACTTTCTCATCGTACTATTTGGCTGCGTTCCAATGGGTTCAAGTCATTCTGGTGTTGAAGTATTCAAACCTTTGTGAAAACCATTGTGAGAAACTGGTTCAAAAATTCAGGATATGGGGGGAAAATATTGTCCAAGAAAAGCCATAACTCTGGGTAGGCTTGGGTACCCAAAATTTTGGTCAAACCTACGAAACACTTCACAGTCTATGAATTTCACTTTGGATTATTTAAGACGTGCATATCAATGTTATATCAATGTTCAATGTTCAGGGTCTTATCAATGTTCAATGTTCAGGGTCATAGCAATGTTATATCAATGTTCAATGTTCAGGGTCATATCAATGTTAAATGTTCAATGTTCAGGGTCATATCAATGTTATATCAATGTTCAATGTTCAGGGTCATATCAATGTTATATCAATGTTCAATGTTCAGGGTCATATCAATGTTATATCAATGTTCAATGTTCAGGGTCTTATCAATGTTCAATGTTCAGGGTCATATCAATGTTATATCAATGTTCAATCTTCAGGGTCATATCAATGTTATATCAATGTTCAATGTTCAATGTTCAGGGTCATATCAATGTTATATCAATGTTCAATGTTCAGGGTCATATCAATGTTATATCAATGTTCAATGTTCAGGGTCATATCAATGTTATATCAATGTTCAATGTTCAGGGTCTTATCAATGTTCAATGTTCAGGGTCATATCAATGTTATATCAATGTTCAATGTTCAGGGTCATATCAATGTTATATCAATGTTCAATGTTCAGGGTCTTATCAATGTTCAATGTTCAGGGTCATATCAATGTTATATCAATGTTCAATGTTCAGGGTCATATCAATGTTATATCAATGTTCAATGTTCAGGGTCATATCAATGTTATATCAATGTTCAATGTTCAGGGTCTTATCAATGTTCAATGTTCAGGGTCATATCAATGTTATATCAATGTTCAATGTTCAGGGTCATATCAATGTTATATCAATGTTCAATGTTCAGGGTCTTATCAATGTTCAATGTTCAGGGTCATATCAATGTTATATCAATGTTCAATGTTCAGGGTCATATCAATGTTATATCAATGTTCAATGTTCAGGGTCATATCAATGTTATATCAATGTTCAATGTTCAGGGTCTTATCAATGTTCAATGTTCAGGGTCATATCAATGTTATATCAATGTTCAATGTTCAGGGTCATATCAATGTTATATCAATGTTCAATGTTCAGGGTCATATCAATGTTCAATGTTCAGGGTCATATCAATGTTATATCAATGTTCAATGTTCAGGGTCATATCAATGTTATATCAATGTTCAATGTTCAGGGTCTTATCAATGTTCAATGTTCAGGGTCATATCAATGTTATATCAATGTTCAATGTTCAGGGTCATATCAATGTTATATCAATGTTCAATGTTCAGGGTCATATCAATGTTCAATGTTCAGGGTCATATCAATGTTCAATGTTCAGGGTCATATCAATGTTATATCAATGTTCAATGTTCAGGGTCATATCAATGTTCAATGTTCAGGGTCATATCAATGTTATATCAATGTTCAATGTTCAGGGTCATATCAATGTTCAATGTTCAGGGTCATATCAATGTTCAGAAATATATTACAAACTTACCTCTGAACTTTATTAGTATATTATGAAAATTGATTAACCAACTGTAGGATGTAAAACATAATGAACATCCCTTTAAAGTAAAAAAGGGGTCTCGAGACTGCATTGAGAAATTGGCACACAGTATTTTACATCAATTTTACATTAAAAAATTTGGTGATGGGTAATTTTTTGAAAAATCCCATTCTTCGTGTCTCATTCTTAAATACCTTGGTCTGAAATGTCAACTTTTTGTCTTCCTTTGTCTTAGGCCTGGACTGCATGCCTCTACAACTCGAGGAGAGGTGTTTTGCACTTTGTGTTCCCATCCAGTGTTTTATTTTACTCTTTTTATTTCATTTTTCTCCATTCTCTCATTCTTCTAATCTTCTCTGGCTGAATTCCACATGCCTGTTTTCTTTTAATCTCTCTTTTTATTGACACCCTTTGGTATGGTTCACTTGAGAAGCCAAATAAATAAATAAATAAATTACAGGGTGTCCATAAAGTCCTTGTATAACTTTGAACTTTTATAACTTTTGATGCACACATGATAGAAACCAATTATAAATGCCATATGGAAGCACAATTCATCAAACTTTGTTCAGGTTAATGTTCTTAAGAATGATGTTGTTATTGCTGTTTTTTAATTCCCCAATTCTTCTGGATTTCTTAAAGAGTTGACAATTTCTAAATCAGTGGTGAAGTCAACCACCACAACGCATTTGGTTCCCGAACTACGATGATTAAATATTTCATACATCACCTTCTACCTGAAAGACTGGGCGCCCTGGCACGACGCTTCGAATGTGAGACGGGTCTTGAATGATCTCTTCCTAAACAAGTGGATCGGTAGATGTGGACCAATTACTTCGACCAAATGCTTAGCCACCTCGTTTGCCTGACCTGTCCCCATTGGACTATATTTTATGGGGCTATGTAAAACTGTTGTTTACTGATCAAAATCACATTCTTTGGATGAACTTAGGGCTACGATCACAAATGCAATTCATGAAATTACTCAGCAGCAACTGGAGAATATTTTCAATAAGTTAGAAAATCGGATTGAACAATATATTACCAAAGATGGCGGTGAGGTTGAAACCTAAAACTTTGCACTGTATTGAATAAAAAGTTAATGAACTATGCTTTCATGCGTTATTTATAGTTGGTTTCTATTATATGTGCATCAAAGGTTATAAAAGTTAAAAGTTGCAAAATGACTTTATGGACACCCTGGACATGTTAAAAATTTCACCAACTTGCTCTGCTTGTCATGACTTATTTCACTCATTTCTTCAACTTGTATGGTGTTGGAGATGTAAGATAGTAAGAAAAAAGAGAACCGGTATTGTAAGAGAACTCCACAGCATCTCTAGATGAATGTCGTGTCGACAATGGAGAAAAAAGGAATTTTGAGTTTTCCGATGATCAACTCACGTGCATCATCATGGCATTGTGGGACTGCGTTCTTTCTGAGCTGTTTCAGCAATTTTCACCAGAAGCATTGGGCATTTATCAGGTGATCCGGAAGGAGCAAACATTAATTGGTGGTAATTTGTGGCAAATGTGAATCATCTTTCCAGAGTGTGAAGCATCCTTATTCCAGAAGTATTTTTGCAGAAAAATTGACAAATTTGGGGAGTCCTCCATGTAAGCCTGTTTTCCTCCATGTAAGCCTGTTTTCCTCCATGTAAGCCTGTTTTCCTCCATGTAAGCCTGTTTTCCTCCATGTAAGCCTGTTGTCCTCTATGTAAGCCTGTTGTCCTCTATGTAAGGCTGTTGTCCTCTATGTAAGGCTGTTGTCCTCTATGTAAGCCTGTTGTCCTCTATGTAAGCCTGTTGTCCTCCATGTAAGGCTGTTGTCTGCTATGTAAGGCTGTTGTCCTCTATGTAAGGCTGTTGTCCTCTATGTCGGCCTGTTGTCCTCTATGCAGGCCTGTTGTCCTCTATGCAGGCCTGTTGTCCTCTATGCAGGCCTGTTGTCCTCTATGCAGGCCTGTTGTCAATATGCAGGCCTGTTGTCTATGTAAGCCTGTTGTCCTCCATGTAAGGCTGTTGTCTGCTATGTAAGGCTGTTGTCCTCTATGTAAGGCTGTTGTCCGCTATGTAAGGCTGTTGTCCTCCATGTAAGGCTGTTGTCCTCCATGTAAGGCTGTTGTCCTTTTTGTAGGCCTGTTGTCCTCTATGCAGGCCTGTTGTCCTCTATGCAGGCCTGTTGTCCTCTATGCAGGCCTGTTGTCAATATGCAGGCCTGTTGTCTATGAAAGCCTGTGGTCCTTTATGCAGGCCTGTTGTCCTCTATGCCGGCTTGTTGTCCTCTATGAAAGCCTGTTGTCCTCTATATAGGCCTGTTGTCCTCTATGTAGGCCTGTTGTCCTCTATGTCGGCCTGTTGTCCTCTATGTCGGCCTGTTGTCCTCTATGCAGGCCTGTTGTCCTCTATGCAGGCCTGTTGTCTATGAAAGCCTGTGGTCCTTTATGCAGGCCTGTTGTCCTCTATGCCGGCTTGTTGTCCTCTATGAAAGCCTGTTGTCCTATATGCAGGCATGTTGTCCTCTATGCATGCATGTTGTCCTCTATGTAAGCCTGTTGTCTTCTATGTTGGTGTGTAGGCTAAACAATCTAAGCCCATTGTCCTTTGAAAGAGATTACGCAGAAACTACAAACAAATGCGGGCATTGTGATTAATGTGTTGCAAAAATTGCAATCATCATAGTTGCTGACCAGATTTGAGAATGTATATATTTTATAGCCTCGGGTTTTCTTAATGATCCACTCCTCTTGATAACCTTTAAACAAAAAACAGTTAAAACATTTTTATTTGTCATTTAATGAATATATTTTCCTTTTTGCTTTTTGTTACCTAGTCTGATCTATAAAGTCTATCCTAGTCTGAACAAACGAAGGAGATTTATTCAGCAACATATATTTTGAGTATAATTGGATTTTTCAAGCTTTTGAAAGTATCTCATTGGCCGACTGAAATTTTTTCGAGTCCTGCTCAAAAATCTGCCTTCGGTTATCAATCAGGTTCACTATGTTAACAAATATAATTTCGTTCAAAAATTTGGGAGATTAGCAAACCTGTACATTTTTGGAATCATCAGAGCATGCAGAATCCGAAAATCAATGTTGGTATTTGCACAGACACCTGCATGGCCGCCATTTTGGATTTTCAAAATGGCTGCCATAAAATACATATTTTGCGCTATGTCAGCTTCTAATCAACCTAGAAACTTAATTAAATATGCTAATCCTATGTTTTCTGGGTCAGGGAATCCAATAAAGGCCTCAAAATAGTGCTCAGGATTATAGAAAGCACGAAACAAAGGTAATTGAAAACCATTGTCTTTATATTTGTGATATAACTATTATATAATACATGATATTTTAAGTCCTTTGAAGTTATAGGTATGAGTTTATAAAGCAAGAAAGCAGCCTTGTTAGTATCAGATTGAACTATAAGTCCTACACACAGGATCTACTAGGTCTACACCGTTCAGGAATATGCTTTTACACATCTTCATCACTGTCCTGAGTGTCATTTTCACAGTCACTTCCACACAAACAAAGGTCTGTGCAAGCCAAGTTGTGTCTCCTGCATGAACACCTCTGGATTGGGCAATGGGCTTTAGACTGACATCTGACCAACTCTACAATGGCCTGTGGTGCAGGTGGAACCTTCGTGGTGGTAGGTAGTATCTCGCCATGGTCATTCTGATAATAGCCATGTTTGAGTGGGTCGAACAGACGTTGCCACATCACGGTGGCTTGGCACCACACCCTACTCTGTACGCGCACATGTTCAATGTGCTCCTCTAAAGGAGGTCAAAAGGTGTCTACGCAAATGCCAACATTAATTTTTGGATTCCTCATGCTCTGAATATTCCAAAAATGTATAATTTTGATAGTCTCCAAAAATTTTGAATGAAAAAACATAGTGAACCTGACTATATGGCCCTGTCGCCAAGGTGATCCTGCTCTATATCTGATTGTAAAATCCTTCTTAATCAACAAAATCTCTGATTCAAGATTAACTTTCCTCATCAATTCCTGTCTTTATTAGTATTTTTCAGGACATCATGATCTTCCACCAAATACTAAAAAATGCTGAAGCAAAGTAGTGACTAAAGTATCTCTTCGTTGAACACAGTCCCAGAAGTAATGTTGAACAAACAAATAAAAAATAGAGAAACTCATTTCATGACAATCATGATTTATTACTGTAAAATAAATTCAGATTTCACCACATATTTTACCATTTTGTAGTTTTTCACCTTCTATTGTGCCATTTCCAGGGTCACTGTTGAATCGCTCCGGTGGCCTCTTCTTTCTCTGCGTTCTCACCACCACCAAGACTGTTGCAGCAATCATCAGCACCAAAATCGACACCCCAATGTAAATTGGTGTTTCGTAACCGTTTGTCCCTGAAATAAAAACGGCTTTTTATCATTATTTTCATCATTAGTTGTTCATCCAGAGTCAAATCCACATGCTAGTTTTATTCATCTAATTGTTTTTATTACCATATTCATAAATCAGGTCGATTTTATTATTGTTAAAGAACTATAAAAATCCCTCATAGCAGTGTTGGCATAGTTGGGGAATTTTGACAAATGTAGCGGTCTCTATATTATAAAACAGGAGTGTCCATTCATCCCCAAATTGGGGCTAGCCTCCCCATCCCTTATTTTTGGGGCTAGCCTCACCAAACCCCATGTGGAATGTTTTGGGTCCCAGCGGATATTGTAAGGTAGGAAGGAGGTTTCATAAATTCCTCAATAAAATTATTATTTTGAAATTGACTCAATACGAACCTTCGCCCGAATCCGGAAGTGGACAGATTAGGATAATGAGCTGGTTTAATAATATCTCAATACAATCATGATTTAACACAGTATTTTGTTATAGTATTGAAGGAGCTGTGCTCCCACGTAATCGGAAGAATGGACGCGACAAAAAGCTGGAATTCGTCCGAGTTTCTTTATTGTCACAAAACAACTCAGGTACTCTCCAAAGCCCGTTTATCGGGCAGCAATATATATACACACATTATCCCGGAGCGTTTGCCCAGGAAAGGCGAGAGGGGGCGTGGCCGGGCGTCCTGGCCGTGGCCTGGCAAGTCGAGGGCGGGCATGCCCGGGCATGCCCTGGCGTCACGGACGCGGCCTGGAAAGTCGAGAGCGGGCGTGGCCGGGCGTGCCCGGGCATGCCCGGGCGTCCCGGCCGAGGCCTGGCAAGTTGAGCGCGGGCCTGCCCGGGCATCCTGGACGAGCCCGGCATGGTGATCACTCCGCGTCCTTGGTAGGTGCAAGGCGATTGTGTAAACCCAGCGGTAGCCGCAACACACGTCCCCCCAAGATCGACTTGCACCGGCAGGGTCAATTTGAGGGGGGTCCTGATGACCCGGCCGAAGCGACCCCTGGCAGGTCGTGGGGGGGGGGGGGGGGGGGGGTCCGGTGTGGTGGTGGGCGGTCGAGTGGGGGGCACCATGGACGGGGGGCGGCCTCGCCGCGGCGGAAGGGCCAACCGTGGCGGTTGGTCGATGTCCACGTGTGCCGGCTTGAGGCGGTCCACCGCAATCCAGTCCGACCTGATGTCGATGACGAACGACTTGTCGTCCCGTCGCAGGACCCGGAAGGGCCCATCGTACGGCGGCCGGAGTGGCCCCCGATGTGCGTCATGACGCACAAAAACGTACTCCGCTGTGCGAAGCGCTGGGGGGACGTAGGACTGGGGGTCACCGTGGTGGGATGTTGGCACGGGGGCAAACCGTCGGGCGGCCTCCTGGAGGTCCGAGCGCTGGTGAGCTGCGGACCAGGGACTGCTAGCGTCGGGCATGAATTCGCCCGGGACGCGTAGCGCCTGGCCGTAGACAAGCTCGGCGGTGGATGCCCGGAGGTCCTCCTTGGGGGCCGTGCGGAGGCCCAAAAGGACCCACGGCAGCCGGTCGGCCCAACCGCCGTCTTGATGGCCGGCCATGAGCGCGGCCTTCATGGAGCGGTGGAATCGCTCGCACAACCCGTTGGCTTGGGGGTGGTAGGCCGTAGTACGGTGGAGCTTGACGCCCAAGTTGCGGGCGACCGCGCCCCACAGCTCGGAGGTGAACTGCGGTCCGCGGTCCGACGGGATGTCCGCCGGTGCACCGAAGCGGGCGACCCAGGTGGCGATGAAAGCCTGCGCCACATCGGCGGTGGTGGTGGAGACGAGGGGAACGGCCTCCGGCCACCTGGTGGTCCTGTCCACCATGGTGAGCAGGTGTGTGAACCCCCGTGATGGGGGGAGCGGGCCCACCAGATCCACGTTGACGTGGTCGAAACGTCGTTCGGGCACGGTGAAAGGTGCCAGCGGGGCCTGGGTGTGTCGGTGGACCTTGACCTGTTGGCAGGCTGTGCAGGTGCTGGTCCAATCACGGACGTCCCGTCGAAGGCCGTGCCAGACGAATCGCGCTGACACCAGCTTCTGGGAAGCTTTCCGGCCTGGGTGGGAAAGGCCATGGAGGGAGGCGAAGATGCGGCGTTGCCAGGCAATGGGCACGATGGGGCGAGGCTGGCCTTGGGAGACTTCGCAGAGCAGGACAGTGTCCGCGAAGGGGATGTCGGCCAGGCGGAGGCCTGTGTCCGCCGCCCGGAGGGCTTGCACCGTGGTTTCGGTGGTTTGGTCTGCCGCCATAAGCGCGAAGTCCACGCCGAGGTGGACCGCGCTCACGCTGGCCCGAGAAAGACAGTCGGCCACGGCGTTGTTTTTGCCGGCGACGTGCCGGATGTCCGTGGTAAACTCCGACACGGCGGAGAGGTGGCGCTGTTGGCGGGCCGACCACGGCTCCGTGACCTTGGCCATTGCGTAAACCAACGGCTTGTGGTCGACGAACGCCGTGAAGGGTCGGCCCTCCAGGAGGTGGTGGAAATGGCGAATGGCCAGGTGTAGACCGAGGAGCTCACGGTCAAACGTGCTATATTTGAGCTCGTTCGGCCGGAGCTGCCGGCTGAAAAAAGCGAGTGGCTGCCAAACCCCGTTCACCCATTGCTCATGTACGGCGCCCACCGCGTAGTCGGAGGCATCCGTGGTGAGGGCGATGGGAGCGTTGAGCACCGGGTGAGCGAGCAGTGTTGCGTCGTCGAGGGCCCGCTTTGAGCTTTGGAAGGCCGCGTCCATTGCTGCGGACCAGACGATGTCGTGCTTGGCCGGCTTGCCCCGGAGGGCTTCGTAGAGGGGCCGCATGAGTTGAGCAGCGCGGGGCACGAAGCGGTGATAAAAGTTCACCAGCCCGAGGAACTCCTGCAGCGCCTTGACGGCGCGGGAAAGCGGCGATGGCCTCGACTTTGGCCGGTAGCGGCACGGCCCCGTTCTTGGTGATGTGGTGGCCCAAAAAATCAACGGCCGTCGTGCCGAAGTGGCATTTGGCCGGGTTGACGATGAGGCCGTGCTCGCTGAGGCACCCGAACAGTGTTCGGAGGTGGAGGAGGTGCTCGGCCCGGGACGTGCTGGCGACGAGGATGTCGTCCAGGTAAACGAAGAGGAACGGCAGGTCACGCAGCACGCCGTCCATCAGGCGCTGGAATGCCTGTGCCACATTTTTGAGGCCGAAGGGCATCCGTAGGAATTCGAAGAGGCCGAAAGGTGTGATGACAACCGTTTTAGGGACGTCGGCCGCCCTGACAGGTACCTGGTGATATCCCCGTATGAGATCGATTTTTTAAAACATGACCCGTCCTGCCAGACGGGCGGAGAAGTCTTGGATGTGCGGGATCGGATACCTGTTGGGGGTGGTAGTGTCGTTAAGGCGGCGGTAGTCGCCACATGGGCGCCAGCCGCCCCCTGGTTTTGGGAGGATGTGTAGTGGCGAGGCCCAGGCGCTGTCGGAGCGCCGCACGATGCCGAGGCGCTCCAGCGCGGCGAACTCGGCCTTGGCGACAGCGAGTTTGGCTGGGTCGAGACGGCGAGCTCGGGCGTACACCGGCGGGCCCGTAGTGGGAATATGATGCTCGATGCCGTGACGCACCGCGACGGCCGAAAACGTCGGTCGCGTGAGGGCCGGGAACTCCGCGAGCAGACGCGCAAAGTCGTCTGCCAACGGGAGGACGCAGGAAAGCTCGGTGGGCGCGGAACGGCTCAAGGCGCACGCCAGCGAGCTGAAAGTTTCGGCGTTGACGAGACGCCGACGTTTAACGTCGACCAGCAGCCCATGGGCGCAAAGGAAATCGGCACCGAGCAAAGCCATGGGGACGTCCGCCGTCACGAACTCCCAGCGAAAGAGCTGGCTGCCGAAGCGGAGGGCGACGGTGCGTGGGCCGAAGGTGCGGATGGCGGAGCCGTTGGCCGCGATTAAGGAGGGGCCGCAAATGGCGGCCCGCCTGTCCTCCGCCGAAGCGGGAATGACGCTCAGCTGAGTGCCGGTGTCGCAGAGAAAACGCCGCCCCGACGCTTGGTCCGCGATGAATAGCAGGTTTCCGGAACGGCCGACGCTCATGGCTGGTAGTGAGCGCCGGCCCGACCGTTTCCCGACTTGCTGAACGTGCACGGGGGTTGACATGATCGGGCCCGCCGCCCGAACCTGGCATGGAAATAACACCAGGCCGGGTCTGGCGGGGGCTCCGGTCGACGCGTCGGGACCGGGCGACGCGGCGTCGCCGCTGCCAGTCGCGCCGGCCCGGCAGCCTCCGGGAAGGAAGCTGCGTCGCGGGCGTCGGGCGGGTGGGCGGGAAAGTGCGCCACGGGCGCCGACTGGGCGGCGGGCGGGCTCCCGGCAGCCACCCCAACGAGCTGGCTCGCCGCTCCGACGAGCTGGCTTGCCGAATTGATCTTGTCGGCCTCCCTGGCGAGGTCGCGGGGGTTCGCGATGGTCGTGTTTGCCAGGGCGACCCGGACCTGGGCCGGGAGCTGGCGGAGAAAAAGCTCTCGGAAAAGGAAATCCGAGGGGTGCTCGCCGAGCAAGGCGAGCATGTAGTCCATACGTTCGGAAGGGCGCGTATCGCCGAGCTCAGGAAGGTCGAGCAGGCGTCGTGCGCGTTCAGCCGGGGAGAGGGCGAAAGCGCCCAGAAGAAGTGCCTTGATGGCGTCGTACTTGCCGTCAGCGGGCGGGCTCTGGAGGAGGCTCAGGCAGCGGGCGGCGGTCACGGAGCCGAGCGCGGCGACCACGTAATGGTATTTCGTGGTGTCCTCCGTAATGCCACGCAGGGCGAACTGGGAGTCCGCCTGAGCGAACCAGACGGCGGCATGTGCTTCCCAGAAAGTGGGCAGCTTGAGGGACACTGCCGTGTCCATCGCGTGTCGTAAACTCGGGGTCACCAGTGAAGGAGCAGCGCTCCTGCTTGAGATGGACGAAGTGACGGACAAGACACAAACTCGTCCGAGAAGATGTTTATTGTATAATCAACTCGGGAACTCTGAAAGCCCGTTTATCGGGTTCGCATACATATAATCCAAGACAAAAAGCATACGTCAGAACCAAAGCCACATCTCTCAGGCAAGGCACGCTTTGGTGGTCATGTGACCGACAGGTGCAAACAATTATAACCTCGGCGCCGCGGTTTGTCCGCCGGTTACGTCACCGGCTTGGGCAAGGAGATTATGTTGCTGGTCTCGAGCTTTGGGGGACCCATGGGTCGCCACAATAACACCTTTTTCTTCTTCTTCTATAAAAGGATGCTTTCGACTTGCTCACCAAATCTATTCATCCCAAAAAAAAATTCCATCTCTTATAGTGCATCTTTCATTCATTCCGTAAACTCTCCAGCACTCCATCCTCCCTCCAGCGTCCTCAAACGTATTTTTGACTCGAATGTCTCAAGAAACTCATTTTGCAATAAATGTTCGTTTCCCATTAATCGTACATTTTTCAAAATCCCATCACCCGAAAATCCCATTTCCCATCACCCCTCCCCTCTAAATCTACCCCCTTGCCCCTCCCCTCCAAAACATCCCCATCACCCATCTCTTTCAAATCTTCCCCCTTGCCCCTCCCCTCCAAATCTTCCCAATCACCCATTCCTTTCAAATCTCCCCCCACACCCTCCCCTCCGAGACCCTCCCTCGCTCCTCCCCTCCAAGACTCCCCTCTCACCCCTCCTCCTCAAAGCGTCCTCCCCGCTTCTTCCCCCTTCCAACTTTCACCTTCATCTCCCTCAACCTTCTGCCTCGCTCTTCCCCCTCATCAAATAACACCTCACTGCGCCTCTCCCAATCACCATCAAACCTTTTGTCTGCCCAATTCTTCCCTTTCTCCAAGCTATTCTGTAATCTCCGACACACCTTCAACAGCTCTCCCTACCTCTTCCTCCTCTTCCACATCTAACCCTACCGCTCCCCCCCCCCCCCCCTTGTTCTGTATCCGATGCTCCCCCTTCCTCTTCCTTAACAGTATGGACCTCAAACATCCGGGGCCTTCGCTCGCTCAAACTTGTCTGATCTCTCCATACAGGTTGCTTCTGACAAACCAGACGTGATCTGCTTAACAGAAACTTTCCTCCTTCATGATGTCTCTGATTCCTTGGTATCTCTCCCAGGTTACTCCCTCCTCTGGTATGATAGACCTGAGCCTCGTCCTGGAGGTGGGGTTGCTATCTTTATAAAAAACTCTCTTCCTCACTCGCCGTGCACTGCCCTCTCTCCACCTCACCCCCAGGAATACCTTTGGCTACGGCTTCCCCTTCGCTCCCACCTTTTGTTCATATGTGTGTTGTACCGTCCACCAAACAGTGATGACTCCATCTACATCTCGCTGTCTGAGAATATGGACCAACTTCTATCTACCCATCCCAACTCTCTCTTCCTCATATGTGGTGATTTCAACTGTCACCATGCCAGTTGGCTGGGTGTGGGTACCTCTCTCACCAGCCATGGCTCTTCAGCAAAGGACTTCTGTGACTCACTGGGACTGACACAATCTGTCAATTTCCCGACCCGGATTTCAGTCAACGGAGCATCTTCTCTTCTGGACTTGGTTATGACTAACTTCCCCGAAAATGTCTGCTGCTCTTCTTCTGCTCCAATTGGCTCTTCTGATCATGTGCTTATTAAAGTGGACATCTCTCTGACCATTCTCAGAGAGCCTCCTCAGCGTCGACGAGTCTGGCATTTCACTCAGGCCAACTGGCATGGTCTTCAAGCAGCCATCAATCATCTGGACTGGTCTCCCATCTCTACTGCCTCGGACATAAATTCTTCCTGGGAATTCTTCCAAAGCAAACTGCTCTCTCTCATGCACAGATTTATCCCATCTCGTCTTCTGTTGTCATACCCTTCCTCCCGTCCATGGTACACGGAATCTTGTGGTGAGGCTATTGCCCAGAAACAACTTGCTTTCGTATCCTGGAAAGCAAATCCAACGGAAGGAAATCTCATTTCCTTTCACAAAGCCCGAAACAAGTGTGTGTCCACCCTCAGGAGAGCCAGGAAACAATATCTCTCCGTTCTCAGGACCGAACTCTCTTATCTGTTTCCCTCTTCCAAATCGTGGTGGCGTCTGGTCAAATCTGTTTCTGGTGTTTGTTCCCCCTTCATCCCCTCCCTCACCTCAAATGGCCACACGGCTGACTCAGCACGTGAAAAAGCTGAATGCCTCAACTCTGTGTTTGCCTCTAAATCTTGTGTCCCAAACCCATCCCTCTCTGTACCCACCGTACCCAGTCATACCCAGCTGCTCCTGGACTCTGTGTCCTTTCCTCCTGACAAGGTGGAAAAGTTTCTGTCAACCCTCGACTCGGATTCTGCAACTGGACCTGACGGCATCAGCCCACGGGTCCTAAAATCCTGTTCTTCCGCTCTTTCACTCCCTCTCTCTGTTCTCTTCACCCTCTCTTTTTCTCAAGGTCATCTTCTATCTGCTTGGAAATCTGCCAACATCACCGCTTTGCACAAAAAAGGTGAAAAAACAGATCCCAGCAACGACAGACCAATCAGCCTTCTCCCAATTATCAGCAAAGTCATGGAATCCATCATTGCTTCAGATATGAAATCTTTCCTCTTCTCCAATGGCTTGATCTCTGATCATCAATTTGGTTTCAGACCTGGACACTCTACTCTGGACATGCTGCTTCTGCTTTCTCAACAATGGATGGAGGTCCTCAATGCCAAACAGGAAATTAGAGCAGTCTCCCTTGACATATCACGTGCCTTCGATACGGTCTGGCACCCCGCTCTGCTCACCAAACTCTCCTCTTTTGGTATCCATGGAAATCTCCACGCACGGCTGGCAGACTTCCTCTCTAGTCGTAGTCAACGTGTGGCCCTGAATGGGTTTCTCTCATCTCCTCTTCCTGTTCAGGCTGGAGTTCCACAAGGCAGTGTTCTGGGCCCTGTGCTTTTTCTGGTCTTCATCAATGATCTATCTGACTCTCTTGAAAATCCTCTGTATCTCTTTGCTAATGACTCTACTCTCTGTCGCTCCATTCTTCATCCCTCAGATCGGCAGTCTGCAGCCTCCTCACTCTCTGCAGACCTGGACAAAATCACAGACTGGGCAAACAAGTGGAACATGTCTTTCAATCCTGACAAATCTCACACTCTTACGATGTCTCTCCGAAAAGACCGACTGGACAACCCTCCCATCCACTTTCTGAATAATCCTCTCCAAGAAGTTCTGTCACTCAAGCTTTTGGGTCTCACTATCTGCCATGATCTTTCCTGGGAAAACCACATTTCAAATCTGGCCTCCAAAGCCAGTCGCCGACTGGGCATCCTCCGTCGTGCGAAGTCCTTCCTTGGCACACCTGAGCTCCTCACCACATACAAGGCTTTCATCCGCAGCTCAATGGAATACTGCTCTCCCCTCTGGGCTGGTGCTCCTGCCTCACACCTAGCTCGTCTTCACGCTGTTGAAACCAAAGCATTCAGAATCATTGGAATCTCCCGCGATGAAGCTAACTCCAAGGGCCTCTCACTCACTCACCGCAGGCAGGTTGGTGGTCTTTCTGTCTTCTACCGACTCCTCTCTGGCCTTGCCCCCCCCAGCTCTCTCTGGGCTCTGTCCCGCAAATATTCCTACAGGTCGCACAAGATCTGCCTGCAACCCTCTTATGGTCAAACTGCCAAAATCAACACTCTCTGCTCACCTTCACTCCTTCATTCCTCTTTTCTCCCGCCTCTGGAACAAACTCCCTCACTCTCTTCAATCCCACTCCACCCTCCAGGTCTTTAAAACAGCTGTTCACCACCATCTCATATCTTCCCCCATCCAAAACCTTGATCTTTTCGACCCCCGCTAATTTCACCCCAATTCCACTTTTTTGAAATACCAACTTCTGTCCTGGAAGTCCTTGGTGTCCTTGTGTTTTATACTTCTCCCTCCCCCCCCCCCTTCCCACGCCTCCTCCCCCCAAGCCCTCTCCCTTCCGCACATCTCCCTGCTCTCAAATGTTGTGTTTGTGTGCTTCCCCTTCTCTCCCCATCTTGTTTTCCGCTCCCTCTTTTTATATATTTTGTTTGTCTGGTTGATTTGTTTGTGAAGTAAATGTTAGCTCTTTCACGAGCCTCGATTCAGTATACAAAAAAAAGAAAAAAAAAGTTGAACCAACCAACTTGAAAGGTGCTTGAAAATCCGGGGCGGCTAGGACAGGAGGGCTCATTAATATTGCTTTGACATGGGCAAAGGCAGCCTGACATTTGTCATCCCAAACAAATTTGGTCTCTTTCCTCAGCAAATTCGATAAAGGGGCTACCACATCAGAAAAATTCCTGCAGAACCGCCGGTGCCAACCAGCCATACCCAAGAATCTCATAAGCTCCTTCTTCCCTTTTGGAACTTGGAAGCGATCAATGGCTTCGATCTTGGCTGTCACCGGTTGCACCTGACCCTGACCTACTACATGGCCGAGGAACACCACCTGTGCCTTTACAAACTCACTCTGAGATAAGTTGATGGTCAACCCTGCCCCGGTCAGTTTCTTGAAAAATGCATGGATTTGTTTAATATGATCTTCCATGGTCATAGTGTGTATGATGACATCATCCAGATTAGCCTCCACCCCCTCAAGGTCTGCAATGAGCTTATTCATCAGCCGTTGAAATGTAGCAGGCCCGTTTTTCAATCCAAAGGGAAGAACCTTGTACTGATACAACCCATTTGGTGTGACTAAAGCCGAGATTTCCTTGGCTCTATCAGGAAGAGGCATCTGCCAATACCCTTCAGCAAGTCAAACTTAGTTACAAATTTAGCTGGGCCTATCCTATCAATACAGTCATCAATCCTCGGGATGGGATATGAGTCGGTCTTGGTCACTGCATTAACCCGTTTTAAATTCGCACAACAGCGAAAACTGCCATCGGTTTTGGAACCAACACACATGGTGAGCTCCATTCGCTGCTGCTTGGTTCGATGATGTCATTCTCCAATATATACTGAACCTCCTTCCGAAGGTACTCCATCTTCACAGGGTTCATCCGAGAGGGGTGTTGTTTCACAGGAGTGGCTTCCCCCACCTCAATATCATGATATACCAAGTCAGTACGACCAGGTACATCTGTGAACAAATGTGCAAATTCAAAAATTAGGCTGGATAGTTGTCCTTGTTGTTCCCTCGTCAAATGACCTAATTTCTCATCTAAATTACTCAACACTTCTGTGTTCGTCAATCTGGGACAAGCCTGGTCATCAATGTTATCAAACTTCACACCGGCCTCAACCTCAGGATTCTCTTGCACCCCGACTACAGGCACGACAGGTGGGACAGGAACCATTTTTCCCACAGGCTTCCTCTCATGATATTTCTTCAGTCGGTTGACATGACACAGCTGCCGCTTTTGCCGTCGGTCGGGAGTTGTCACCACGTAATCTGTTTCATTAACCCTCCTTTCGACTGCATAGGGACCAAAATATCTAGCTTGTAGTGGCTGACCTGGAACAGGAAGCAACACTAACACTTGGTCCCCAGGACTGAAATTCCTTATCTGAGATCTCTTGTCATGTCTCACTTTCATTTTTTCCTGTGTCACTTTCAAGTTCTTCCTCGCAACTTCACAAGCCTTTGCCAATCTGTGCCTAACCGTTGACACATACTCCACCACTGTTGACTGTGACTCCTCATGGAGCCACTGTTCTTTTACCAATTTCAACGGTCCTCGCACTGCGTGCCCAAACACAAGTTCAAAAGGACTGAACCCCAATGACTCCTGAACAGATTCCCTCGCAGCAAACAACAATAAGGGTATTCCTTCATCCCAATCCTTGTCACATTCAAAACAATACGTTCTGATCATATTCTTCAACGTCCGGTGAAACCTTTCCAAGGCCCCTTGGCTCTCAGGATGGTAAGTACTTGATCTTACTTGCTCCACTCCCAACAGGTGTACCACTTGCTGAAAAAGCGTCGACATGAAATTGGAACCCTGAACAGATTGGATGACCTTAGGTAGGCCAACCAAAGTGAAAAATTTAATCAAGGCCTTCGCAATAACTGCCGCAGTAATTTTCCTAAGAGGCACTGCCTCTGGGAACCTTGTGGAAGCACACATGATGGTCAACAATACTACTAATGTCCAGCCTTAGTTTTAGGTAAAGGGCCTACACAGTCAATAATGACTCGGCTGAATGGCTCTTCAAAAGCTGGAATGGGTTTTAAAGGGGCGGATGGGATTTTCTGATTAGGTTTTCCAACCAGTTGGCAAGAATGGCAAGATTTGCAGAACTCCGCCACATCACGTCGCAATCCTGGCCAGAAAAAATGTACCAATATTCTGTCACATGTCTTGTTCACTCCAAGGTGCCCAGCCAAAGATGTCTCATGTGCCAAACTCAATATCTCCTTCCGGTACGGTGGTGGCACCACAATTTGGTAATGAACTTTCCACTCATCGTTTGCTGGCACCTCCAGTAGTCTCCATTTTCTCTTGAGTATTTCCCCTTTCATGAAGTAACCAACAGGTATCTTCCCAGACTCTTCCTCTGTAATGGCTTTACCAATTAAACTCCGGATCTCCGAGTCTCCGTGTTGTTTTTCAACCAGTCTCTTTCGGACCAGCACTGTTTGCTCAACCTCGTTCCCAGAGGTCTCCGACGGCCACTCCATTTCCTCTTTGGTTCCAGATGCCACCTCTTCCTTAAGTTCCTTGATGTCTGGACAGTGCCGGTAGAACGGCACAGTAGAATGGCGCAGACCGGACAGTGCTGGTAGAATGGCACAGCCTGCACAGTGCCGGTAGAATGGCACAGCCCGGACAGTGCTGTTAGAATGGCACAGCCCGGACAGTGCTGGTAGAATGGCACAGCCTGGACAGTGCCGGTAGAACGGCACAGTAGAATGGCACAGCACGGAGAGTGCTGGTAGAATGGCACAGCCTGCACAGTGCCGGTAGAATGGCACAGCCCAGACAGTGCTGGTAGAATGGCACAGCCTGGACAGTGCTGGTAGAATGGCACAGCACGGAGAGTGCTGGTAGAATGGCGCAGCCCGGACAGTGCTGGTAGAATGGCACAGCCTGGACAGTGCTGGTAGAATGGCACAGCCTGGACAGTGCCAGTAGAACGGCACAGTAGAATGGCGCAGACCGGACAGTGCTGGTAGAATGGCACAGCCTGCACAGTGCCGGTAGAATGGCACAGCCCGGACAGTGCTGTTAGAATGGCACAGCCCGGACAGGGCTGTTAGAATGGCACAGCCCAGACAGTGCTGGTAGAATGGCACAGCCTGGACAGTGCCGGTAGAACGGCACAGTAGAATGGCACAGCACGGAGAGTGCTGGTAGAATGGCGCAGACCGGACAGTGCTGGTAGAATGGCACAGCCTGGACAGTGCTGGTAGAATGGCACAGCCTGGACAGTGCCGGTAGAACGGCACAGCATGGAGAGTGCTGGTAGAATGGCACAGCCTGCACAGTGCCGGTAGAATGGCACAGCCCAGACAGTGCTGTTAGAATGGCACAGCCCGGACAGTGCTGGTAGAATGGCACAGCCTGGACAGTGCCGGTAGAACGGCACAGTAGAATGGCACAGCACGGAGAGTGCTGGTAGAATGGCGCAGCCCGGACAGTGCTGGTAGAATGGCACAGCCTGGACAGTGCTGGTAGAATGGCACAGCCTGGACAGTGCCGGTAGAATGGCACAGTAGAATGGCACAGCACCGAGAGTGCTGGTAGAATGGCACAGCCCAGAGAGTGCTGGTAGAATGGCACAGCCCGGAGAGTGCTGGTGGAATGGCACAGCCCGGAGAGTGCTGGTGGAATGGCACAGCCCGGATCGCCAAGAATTAACCAGTACGTACTACGAATGTTTTCTCAATAGATGAAAAAACCATGCCACCAAAGAAACAAAATATTGGCAGGAAAACAAGTAGCACATCGCAAACACGTGAAGCCAGAGATGTGGAGAGCCAGGAGCACCAGCACAAGCGTCGACAGGATACTGATTGCTCTTCCCAATCTGAACCAAAACCAAGGCCTGTGTAATGACACAAGACTGATCTTCATCAATGCACACAATATCCGACCACATGGGTGCAAACTCTCTTCTGGTGAACATGTAAGCAGGATTGTTCATATCTCCCATATAACCTTACAGAGATGTTAAATCCAATCCCTGGGGATATTATGACAAGCAAACAACAGTTGGAATCTGTCTGGGGCTCAGAGACAATCCTAAAAAGAGCCCTCAGAACAAAACTTTGAGAACAACAACAAAACTTCACAGCTTGGTCCATGAATCGTGATCCTTAACCAAAACGGAGGTGTATACTTTGTGAACCCTGAGAGGACTCAGATCCACCTTCTGAAACAACCGAGACGCACCTTTTGGAATTTTAGTTGTATTTGATGATTTTGCAGAATTGCTGGTGATCAATGGGGTTGCACTGCTGGTCGCTTCTGCAGCAAAAATATACAGACAAAACATAATGAATTTCAGGAGATTATGCTGTATAATATTAGTAATCCTATATAATACATGTTGACCATAATCCCTAATTCCATTCGTACTAAATAAACTGCTTGATAAAAAGAATTGCTTGGGTGTGAAAGAACATACGTATGATGAATGCACGAGTTCCTGGCATGCAAGAGGGGTGCAGGTGCTAAGATTTTTCGCTTAATCTAAGAACACTACCAGAGATACAAATTGGGATGATCACGTGATGTGAGATGAGAGCTCCGACGTCCTATAAAGTTGTGGTAGAAGTAAACTAAACAAAACTATAAGGGCACTCGGTAGAGAGCACACCTCCGCCAGGCTGAACAGTTTATGTTTTGTATCCCACTGATAGGTCGGATCGGGATCCGGACCTGAACCAAGATCTAATCGGCTTGTTCTTATCACCTAACCAACTCATCCACCTAGTTTTGTCATAATCCATCCACAACTTTTTGAAATATGCCAAATATCGTTTTTGGCCCTATCACTCAATTGTGAAGAATCACTTTAAAAATTAAATAATTCTCCTATCCGGATCCGTATTCAGATCGTCACCAAAATCGAATCGATTCATGCCTGTTACACACCCAACCTGTCCACCACTTTTCGTCCAAATCCGTCCACCTTTTGAGATATCGTGCTATATATCGTTGTAGCCCAATCACTCAATAGTGAAGTCACTGTCAATGGTAATCACTTTAGAAAATTCTCTGATCTGGATCCGGATTCAAATCTTCACCAAAACGGAATCAATTCTTCCTTGTCACATACCCAACTTGTCCACCACGTTTCGTCCCAATCTGTCCACAACCTTTTGAGATATTCTGTTCACAAATAAACAAACAAACAGGGGTGTGAAGTGTGGTGCTGCGCACACAACTTGCTTGCCAAAGAGGTAGGCCACAATGCGTTTGATAAAACCAAAAGAGTCTTTATTACGAAAGCTCGAACTGCAGCACTGAGCGGGCTCGAGCTTAGAGCACGCATATATGTGCCGAGGCCACGCCTAGTCCCCGGGCGTGGCCGCTCGGTCGAAGGGCGGGGCATGTACCATCGGTCCCCACCTGGGCGCTCGCGCCACCCACTGGTGCGCGGAATTATTACCCCTTGTGCCCACCACATGCGCCCCCCCAGAATTCCCACGCACCTGAAGGGTGCGTTTGCGGGGAAGCCGGATGACCCGGCCGAAACGCCCCCTGGCGATGGGTGCAGGGCTGGGGGGTAGCGGGCCGGTGGGGCTGGGGGGTGCCGGGGGTCCGACCGCCAGGGGGCGGCCTTGACGCAGAGCTGCTGGCGGGGGTGCCGGGGGTCCGACCGTCGGGGGGCGGCCCCGACGCGGAGGCAGAGCTGCTGGCGGGGGGTGGTCCGGATCGAGGTGGGCCGGCTTGAGGCGGTCCACGGAAATGCGATCCGGGGCACCGCCGATGTCGACCGTGAAAAATTTGACCCCGGTCTCCAGCACGCGGAAGGGCCCGTCGTACGAGGGCCGTAGCGGTGCCCGGTGGGCGTCGTGCAGGATGAACATGTACTTTGCCGTGCGAAGCTCTGGGGCGACGTGGGAAGGCGGGCAACCGTGGTGTGCCGTTGGCACCAGGGCGAACCTCCGGGCGGTCTCCTGAAGGGCGGACCGCTGTTGCGCCGTGGATCAAGGAGCCATGGAGTCGGGGATAAATTCACCCGGTACCCGCAGTGGTTGCTCCGAAGACCAGCTCCGCCGAGGACGCGCGCAGGTCGTCCTTGGGCGCCGTCCTGAGGCCCAGCAGGACCCAGGGGAGCCTGTCGACCTAGCCGCCGTCGCGGAGGCTGGCCTGGAGCGCAGCCTTCATGGAGCGATGAAAGCGCTCGCACAGGCCATTGGCCTGGGGGTGGTAGGCCGTGGTGTGGTGTAGCTTCACCCTGAGTCCTTGCGCCACCACGGCCCAGAGCTCCGAGGTGAACTGGGGACCGCGGTCGGACGAGATGTCCGAGGGGGAACCGAACCGGGCAACCCAAGTGGCGATAAAGGCTTGCGCCACCTCAGCCGCAGACGTCGCCATCAATGGAACGGCCTCCGGCCACCGTGTGGTGCGGTCGACCATGGTGAGGAGGTGGGTGAACCCTCGCGTGGGGGCAGAGGTCCCACCAAGTCGACGTGCACGTGGTCGAACTGCCGCTCGGGCACTGTAAATGGGGCTAACGGTGCCTGGGTGTGGCAGTGGACCTTTGCACGCTGGCACGCGAGGCACGTCCTGGCCCAGTCGCGGATGTCCTTCCTGAGGCCATGCCAGACGAACTTCGCCCGATGAGTTTCTGGGATGCCCTCGTGCCAGGGTGGGACAGGCCGTGGATGGCGTCGAACACCGGGCGCTGCCAGCCAGCGGGCACAATGGGGCGAGGCCGGCCGAGGGAGACGTCGCATAGGAGAGCCGTGCCCGCGGCGTCGAACGGCACCTCGGTGACGTGGAGGCCCGTGACGGCGGTCCGCAAGGCCTGGATGCCGGAGTCGGCGGTCTGGGCCTTCGCCATCCGGGCATAATCGACCCCGAGGTGGACCGCGTGCACGACGGACTGGGAAAGGCAATCCGCCACCGGGTTGTCCTTACCCGCCACGTGACAGATGTCCGTCGTGTACTCGGACACGGCAGAGAGGTGGCGCTGCTGCCGTGCCGACCATGGCTCGGCGACCTTGGCCATCGCGAACACAAGGGGCTTGTGGTCAACGAAGGCCGTAAACGGGCGGCCCTCCAGCAGATGGTGGAAGTGTCGGACCGCCAGGTGGAGCCCGAGCACCTCGCGGTCGAAGGTGCTGTACCGGCGTTCGTGCGGGCGAAGCTGCCGGCTGAAAAACGCCAGCGGTTGCCAAGCACCACGCACCCATTGCTCGTGCACCGCACCCACCGCGTAGTCCGACGCGTCGGTGGTGAGGGCGATCGGTGCATCGGGTGATCGGTGCATCGGGCGCCGGGTGCGCCAGCATGGTGGCGTCGGCCAGAGCCAGCTTTGCGCCCGCAAACGCCGCGGCCATCGGCTCCGACCATGCGATGTCACCTTTGCCCCTGCTTGGCCCGAAGGGCCTCGTGCAAGGGGCGGAGGAGCTGGGCGACTTGGGGTACGAAGCGGTGGTAAAAGTTAACCATGCCCAGGAACTCCTGGAGCCCCTTGATCGTGCGGGGCCACGGGAAATCCCTGAACGCCTCCACCTTGGTCGGTAAAGGGACGGCCCCATGCTCTGTGATGGGGTGCCCCAAGAAGTCGATGGTGGCGATGCTGAAACGGCACTTGGCGGGGTTGATGATTAGGCCATGCTGGCCCAGGCATTCGAAAAGCGTGCGGAGGTGGAGCAGGTGCTCCTCCCGGGACGTGCTCGTGACTAGGATGTCGTCCAGGTAGACAAACAGGAAAGGTAAGTCGCGCAAGACGCTATCATGAGCCACTGGAACGCCTGAGCCGCATTCTTCAACCCGAAGGGCATCCTGAGGAATTTGAAGAGGCCGAAAGGGGTGATGACGGCCGTCTCCGGGACGTCGTCTGGTTGGACGGGGACCTGATGGTAGCCCCGAAAGAGGTCCACCTTAGAAAACACGGTCGTGTTGGCCAACCGGGCGGAAAAGTCCTGAATGTGTGGGACCGGGTAGCGGTCGAGGGTGGTGGCATCGTTGAGCCGGCGGTAGTCCCCGCACGGCCGCCATCCCCCGCCGGGCTTTGGCACGATGTGCAGCGGAGAAGCCCAAGCGCTGTTGGAGCGCCGCACGATCCCCAGCCGCTCCAGTGTGGCGAACTCCGCTTTCGCCACCGCAAGCTTCGTGGGCTCGAGTTGGCGTGCCCGGGCATAGACCGGCAGCCCGACCGTGGGGATGTGGTGCTCCACCCCATGTTTAACGGCCACCGCTGAGAAGGTGGGCCGTGTGAGGACCGGAAAACTGGCAAGGAGGCGGGTAAAGTCGTCCGCTGCCGGAAGCGTGCAAACGAAACTCGCCGGGATGGAACCCTCCAGCAAGCCGCTTGGCAAGCCGCTCGGTGAGCTGCTCAGTGAGCCGCTCAACGAGCCGCTCAGCAAACAAGCGAGCGAGCTAAAGGTTTCGGCCTGGATGAGCCGTCTGCGCTTCATGTCGACCAACAACCCATTCGCACATAGGAAGTCCGCACCAAGCAATGCCATTGGCACGCTGGCGGTCACGAACAACCATTGAAAGCGCTGCCCTCTGAACCGCAGGGAGAGGCAGCGCTTCCTGAATGTGCGGATGGGTGTACCGTTGGCGGCAAGCAACGCGGGGCCCTGGCCCACGGTTTGCTTGTCGGATGTGGAGGCGGGGATGACGCTTAACTGCGCTCCTGTATCGCAGAGGAAACGGCGCCTGGACAAGGTGTCCATAATGAATAGGAGGCTGTCGGAATGGCCGACGCTCAGGGCCGCTAATGAGCGCCCGCCTGGTCGTTTCCCGACTTGTGAAAAGAGCATGGCGGGCGACACGTCCGAGCCTTGTGGCCGAACCTGGCATGGAAATAGCACCCGGCTTGCGGCGGCGGGGGCAGCGGTGGCCGCGGCGGCCGCGGTTTTCTCGGCGGCGGTGGTGGTGGTGGGGGTGCGGCAGCGGCCACGAGGGACGCTGTAGCATCTGCCTCGGGATCCACGGCGGCAGCACCGTAACTCGACCGCGTGTCACAAGCCGTGAAGAACTTGTCGGCCTCTACGGCCAGGGCGCGGGGTTCCCTTATGTTGGAACCGGCCAGTGCGAGGCGTACCTGTAGAGGTAGCTGGCGTAGGAAAAGCACCCGAATAAGAAATCCGGGGCTTGGTCACCCAGCAGCGACAGCATATAATTCATCCGCACGGATGGTCGTGTGTCGCCGAGTTCGGGAAGGTCCAGGAGGCGGTTGGCCCGTTCGATCTCCGTGAGGCCGAACGTGGCGATGAGGAGACGTTTGAGCGCCCCATACTTGTGGTCGACCGGCGGGTGCCGCAGGATGGACACGACTCGGGCGGCAGTGCCGGGCCCGAGGGCGGCGACCACGTGGTAGTAACGGGTCTCGTCTGCCATTATGCCTCGAAGCTGAAATTGCGCTTCGGCCTGCACGAACCACACATCGGCCTGTGCTTCCCAAAACTCTGGGAGTTTTACCGCGACGGCGTTGTTGGCCATGGCGCGTTCGGTGGTCAGCAACGGCTGAACCAATGCGGGTCACCAGTGAAGTGTGGTGCTGCGCACACAACTTACTTGCCAAAGAGGTAGGCCACAACGCGTTTGATAAAACCAAAAGAGTCTTTATTACGAAAGCTCGAACTGCAGCACTGAGTGGGCTCGAGCTCGAGCCCGCATATATGTGCCGAGGCCACGCCTAGTCCCCAGGCGTGGCCGCTCAGTCGAAGGGCGGGGCATGTACCATCGGTCCCCGCCTGGGCGCTCGCGCCACCCACTGGTGCGTGGAATTATTACCCCTTGTGCCCGCCACAGGTGAAAACATAACCTCCATATCCACCTTCGGTCGCAGAGGTAATCACCTGAAAACATTAATATACACTATTAAACAAATAAATATTAGTAATAAACAATGTGAATTTTGTACATTTTCGATGGTGTTGGTGAAGAATGTAAGATTGTGTGAAAGGTTGGTGTAAGGAAGATTGTGTGAATGAATGAAAGATTGATGTGGTTGAAGGAGCTGTGCTCCAACTCAAATCGAAAGAATGGACGCGACAAAAAGCTGGAATTCGTCTGAGTTTCTTTATTGCATCAAATCAACTAGGGTAAACTGAAAAGCCCGTTTATCGGGCAGCATTATATACAAGCACTCGAATATCTCATGCCGGAGCGTTTGCCCTTAAAAGGCGCGACTGGGCGTGTCCGGGAGACCTGGGCGAGTCTGGACATGCCCGGGAAAGGCGAGACTGGGTGTTGCAGGACGGGCCGGGCGTGCCTGGACATGCCCGGGAACGGCGAGACTGGGTGTCGCCGGACGGGCCGGGCGAGCCCGGGAAAGGCGAGTCCGGGCATGCCCGGGAAAGGCGAGACTGAGCGTCTCCGGGCGGTCTGGGCGAGCCCGGCACAGCGATCGCTCCGTGGTTGCGTCCTCGGCAGGTGTAAGGCGATTGTGTATGTTCAGCGGCAACCGCTACACACGCCCCCCCAGAATCGACTTGCACCGGCAGGGTCAATTTAAGGGGGGTCCTGATGACCCGGCCGAAGCGACCCCTGGAGGGTCGTGGGGGGGGGGGTGTCCGTTGTGGGGGTGGGTGGTCGAGCTGGAGGCACCGTGGACGGAGGGCGGCCTCGCCGCGGAGGAAGGGCCAACCGAGGTGGTTGGTCGATGTCCACGTGCGCCGGCTTGAGGCGGTCCACCGAAATCCGGTCCGACCTGCCGCCGACGTCGATGACGAAGGACTTGTCGTCCCGTCGCAGGACCCGAAAGGGCCCGTCATACGGCGGCCTGAGTGGCCTCCGGTGTGCGTCATGACGCACAAAAACGTACTCCGCTGTGCGAAGCACTGGGCGGACGTAGGACTGGGGGTCACCGTGGTGGGACGTTGGCATGGGGGCAAACCGTCAGGCGGTCTCATGGCGGTCCGAGCGCTGGCGAGCTGCGGACCAGGGACTGGTAGCGTCGGGCACGAATTCGCCCGGGACGCGTAGCGGCTGGCCGTAGACCAGCTCGGCGGTGGATGCCCGGAGGTCCTCCTTGGGGGCCGTGCGGAGGCCCAAAAGGACCCACGGTAGCCGGTCGGTCCAGCCACCGTCCTGAAGGCCGGCCATGAGCGCGGCCTTCATGGAACGGTGGAACCGCTCGCACAACCCGTTGGCTTTGGGGTGGTAGGCCGTGGTACGGTGGAGCCTGACCCCCAGGTTGCGGGCGACCGCACCCCACAGCTCGGAGGTGAACTGCGGCCCGCGGTCCGAAGAGATGTCCGCCGGTGC
The DNA here is from genome assembly GCF_964187855.1 of Myxine glutinosa. NCBI lineage: Eukaryota > Metazoa > Chordata > Myxini > Myxiniformes > Myxinidae > Myxine > Myxine glutinosa. Next base: position 45,750,298 of record NC_136261.1, read on the forward strand.
GCCGAAACGGGCGACCCAGGTGGCGATGAAAGCCTGCGCCACGTCAGCGGTGGTGGTGGAGATGAGGGGAACGGCCTCCGGCCACCTGGTGGTCCTGTCCACCATGGTGAGCAGGTGTGTGAAACCCCGTGATGGGGGGATGGGGCCCACCAGGTCCATGTTGACGTGGTCGAAACGCCGTTCGGGCACGGTGAAAGGTGCCAGCGGGGCCTGGGTGTGTCGGTGGACCTTGGCCTGTTGGCAGGCCGTGCAGGTGCTGGTCCAATCGCGGACATCCCGTCGAAGGCCGTGCCAGACGAATCGTGCCAACACCAGCTTCTGGGAAGCTTTCCGGCCCGGGTGGGAAAGGCCGTGGAGGGAGGCGAAGATGCGGCGCTGCCAGGTAACAGGCACGATGGGGCGAGGCTGGCCCTGGGAGACGTCGCAGAGCAGGACAGTGTCCGCGAAGGGGATGTCGGCCAGGCGGAGGCCCGTGTCCGCCGCCCGGAGGGCTTGCACCGTGGTGTCGGTGGTCTGGTCAGCCGCCATAAACGTGAAGTCCACGCCGAGGTGGACCACGTTCGCGCTGGCCCGAGAAAGACAGTCGGCCACGGCGTTGTCTTTGCCGGCGATGTGCCGGATGTCCGTGGTAAACTCCGACACGGCGGAGAGGTGGCGCTGCTGGCGGGCCGACCACGGCTCCGTGACTTTGGCCATTGCGTAAACCAACGGCTTGTGGTCGACGAAAGCCGTGAAGGGTCGGCCCTCCAGGAGGTGGCGGAAATGGCGAACGGCCAGGTGTAGACCGAGGAGCTCGTGGTCAAACGTGCTATATTTGAGCTCGTTCGGCCGGAGTTGCCGGCTGAAAAAAGCGAGTGGCTGCCAAACCCCGTTCACCCATTGCTCATGTACGGCGCCCACCGCGTAGTCAGAGGCATCCGTGGTGAGGGCGATGGGAGCGTTGAGCACCGGGTGAGCGAGCAGTGTTGCGTCAGCGAGGGCCCGCTTTGAGCTTGAAATGCCGCGTCCATGGCTACGGACCAGACGACGTCATGTTTGGCCGGCTTGCCCCGGAGGGCTTCGTAGAGGGGCCGCGTGAGCTGAGCAGCGCGGGGCACGAAGCAGTGATAGAAATTCACCATTCCGAGGAACTCCTGCAGGGCCTTGATGGAGCGGGGACGCGGAAACGCGGTGATGGCCTCGACCTTGGTAGGCAGCGGCACGGCCCCGTTCTTGGTGATGTGGTGGCCCAAAAAATCAACGGCCATCGTGCCGAAGTGGCATTTGGCCGGGTTGACGATTAGGCCGTGCTCACTGAGGCGCCCGAACAGTGTTCGGAGGTGGAGGAGGTGCTCGGCCCGGGACGCGCTGGCGACGAGGATGTCGTCCAGGTAGACGAAGAAGAACGGCAGGTCGCGCAGCACGCCGTCCATCAAGCACTGGAATGCCTGAGCCGCGTTCTTGAGGCCAAATGGCATTCGAAGGAATTCTAATAAGCCGAACGGCGTGATGACGGCCGTTTTTGGGACGTCGGGCGGCCTGACAGGTACCTGGTGGTATCCACGTATCAAATCGATCTTTGAAAAAATGACCCGTCCTGCCAAACGGGCGGAGAAGTCTTGAATGTGCGGGATCGGATACCTGTCAGGGGTGGTAACGTCGTTAAGGCGGCGGTAGTCGCCACATGGGCGCCAGCCGCCCCCCTGCTTCGGTACGATGTGTAGTGGCGAAGCCCACGCGCTATCGGAGCGCCGCACGATGCCGAGGTGTTCCAAAGCGTCGAACTCGGCTTTGGCCATGGCGAACTTGGCTGGGTCGAGGCGGCGGGCTCTGGCGTAGACCGGTGGGCCCGTAGTTGGCATGAGGTGCTCGATACCATGTCGTACCGCGACGGCCGAAAACGTCGGCCGCGTGAGGGCCGGGAACTCCGCGAGCAGGCGAGCAAACTCGTTCGCCGCCGGGAGGGCACATGCTAGCTCGGTCGGCGCAGAGCTGCTCAACGTGCATGCCAGGGAGCTGAAGGTCTCGGCGTTGACGAGGCGACGCCGTTTGACGTCAACCAGCAGCCCGTGTGCGCAGAGGAAGTCGGCGCCCTGCAGAGCCATGGGCACGTTTGCGGTCACAAAAGTCCAATGAAAGCGCTGGCTGCCGAAGCAGAGGGTGACGTTGCGCGGGCCGAAGGTGCGGATGGCCGATCCGTTGGCCGCCACCAAGGAGGGGCCGCAAACCGCGGACTGCCTGTCCTGATCGGAGGTGGGTATGACGCTAAGTAGGGCGCTGGTGTCACACAGGAAGCGCCGTCCGGACGCTTTGTCCCTGATAAAAAGTAAGTTGCCCATGTGGCCGGCGCTCATGGCTGGTAATGAACGCCGGCCCGGCCGTTTCCCGACTTGCCGAAAGTGCACGGGGGTTGGCATGTCCGGGCCTTTTGTCCGAACCTGGCATGGTAATAACACCACACCTGGTCAGGTGGAGGCCCCATTCGTCGTGTTGGAGGCGGTCGGCACGGCGTAGCGGCTGCTAATTGTGCCGGCAGTTCGGCCGCCGACCATGCCGGGTGCTTGGGCGCCATGGGCATTGCTTCGGACGGCGGCGGGCTCCAGGTCGCTGCCCCGATGCGTTGGCCTGCCGAGGAGATCTTGTCGGCTTCCCTGGCGAGGGCGCGGGGATCCATGATCTGCGTGCTTGCCAGGGCGAGGTGTACCTGGCTAGGCAGCTGACGGAGGAACAGCTCTTGAAAAAGAAAATCCGGGGCGTGCTCCCCGACAACGAGAGCATGTAATACATTTGCTCGGACGGGCGCGTGTCGCCGAGCTCGGGCAGGTCGAGCAGGCGCCGTGCGCGTTCCGCCGATGAGAGGGTGAAAGCGTCGAGGAGGAGCTTCTTGATCGCGCCGTACTTGTCAGCGGCTGGCGGGTGCTGGAGGAGGCTGAGGGCGCGGGCCGCGGTGGCTGAGCCGAGTGCTGCTACCACATGATGGAAGCGGGTGTCGTCGGCGGTGATGCCTCGCAGGGCAAACTAGGAGTCCGCCTGGGCGAACCAAACCGCCGCGTGAGCCTCCCAGAAGGTAGGCAGTTTGAGGGCAACTGCCGTGTCCATGTCAGTAGGTCACCAATGAAGGAGCTGTGCTCCAACTCGAATCGAAAGAATGGACGCGACAAAAAGCTGGAATTCGTCCGAGTTTCTTTATTGCATCAAATCAACTCGGGTAAACTGAAAAGCCCGTTTATCGGGCAGCATTATATACAAGCACTCGAATGTCTCATGCCGGAGCGTTTGCCCTTAAAAGGCGCGACTGGGCGTGTCCGGGAGACCTGGGCGAGTCTGGACATGCCCGGGAACGGCGAGACTGGGTGTCGCCGGACAGGCCGGGCGTGCCTGGACATGCCCAGGAATGGCGAGACTGGGTGTCGCCGGACGGGCCGGGCGAGCCCGGGAAAGGCGAGTCCGGCATGCTCGGAAAAGGCGAGACTGAGCGTCTCCGGGCGGTCTGGGCGAGCCCGGCACAGTGATCGCTCCATGGTTGCGTCCTCGGCAGGTGTAAGGCGATTGTGTATGTTCAGCGGCAACCGCTACATGGTAATGAATGAATGAAGGTAGAGAAGGAATGAAGGGAGAAAAATAAATAGGGGGAGAAGACGGAAGAAGGCAAATGGCGGATTGACAAGATGTAGCGATGTGGAGTTGGATTAAAGACTGTGAAACCAAGAATGGTTTCCTGATGTGAAAGTACGGTTTTCCTGGTATGGAGGAACATTATGTTGGCGACAACGAGAACAATGGCGCACAAGTTGGACTTACTGGCTCCACGACCGTTTGACATTGGTGACGAAAACAATACTGCACAGTGATGGAGAAAATGGCGCCAGAGTTCGGAGTGCGGTACAACATGGCCGCGGTGAACATTACCGAGATGGAAGAAAACATGCTGTCCTGCTGCACATCGCCGGTGACGAGGTAGGCCTACAAACCATCTTTGAGACTCTCACCGATACGGGAAATGATTTTGACACGGGATTTTGAGCAGTATGATATGATGCCAATGAGGCAATAAAAGATCAAACTGACCAACATGCAAATTCTTAGAATTTTAGGTCAATTGGGTGAAAATTGGTGATTTTACGCAACTTTGAACTTTGACCTTTTGATCTAAAAAAAAATCAGCTTCTCGCTTTTGATTGGTGAACCAATTCTGTGACCCAACATGCAAATTCTTAAAATTTCAGGTCAATTGGGTGAAAATTGGTGATTTTACGCAACCTTGACCTTTGACCTTTTGATCTAAAAAAAAAAATCAGCTTCTCGCTTTTGATTGGTGAACCATTTCTGTGACCCAACATGCAAATTCTTAAAATTTCAGGTCAATTGGATGAAAATTAATGATTTAATGTGATGCTGACCTTTGACCTTTTGACAAAATTATTAATTTGCCTTCTCTGTGTTATAATAAAGCTTTGGTGAAAATTTGATGACAAATTTCAAATGGTAAAAAAGTTACGTGTACACACACACACACACACACACACACACACACACACACACACACACACACACACACACACACACACACACACACACACACACACACACACACACACACACACACACACACACACACACACACACGTGATTACAAAACCCGTGTCCTGCTGTGCAGGGGACGGACTAATCATAAATAAATGTGCATTGCCATGGCTGCGCAGACGTCTCCTTTGTGAACTGGTTTGAACATATAGAGCCGAAACTAGGCAAGGAACAGCTCAGGCTATGGAAGTATCTGTGACTCGAGCCGCACAAATGGAAACTTCAAATCAGCAAACTTCTTGGCAAACTTCAAATGTTACACCCCTAAGATGAAAAGTTTCACCTGTTCGATGCTTACGACCCTCAAGACCCCTAGAACCGTTAGACCTTTTATAAAGACCCTTAATACAACCCAGACCCATTAAGACCCCTAAGACACCTTATTATAACAACAACAACAACACAACAGGCATTTTAAGGCCATTTTCCCTGCTAGAGCGGGGGGTAGCCTTGCGGTCCCCATGACAATCTTCTCCATTTTGCCCTATTTTCTGCATCTCTCCTTGTTAACCCCCTTGCCCGCATTTCTTCTTCCACCATCTTTAGCCAAGTCTTTCTCGGTCTTCCCCGTCCTCTATTTCCTTCTACATTCATTTCCATTGCTCTTCTCAACCAGTCACTTTCATACTTCCTCAACACATGACCAAGCCATCTCGACTTGTTTCTCTTCACAGCATCAATCACAGACTCTATTCCCATCATCTTTCGCAATTCATCATTTGTCTTCCTCTCTCTCAACGATACTCCGCACATCCACCGAACCATTCGCATTTCCACCCTTTCCAGCCTTCGTTGCTGCTCTACGTTCATTACCCATGTCTCGCTCCCATAAATCATAACACTTCTCACACATGCAGCATACACCTTTCCCTTCAGATTCAACGACACTCCCCTCCTCGTCAGCACGCCACTCAGTTCCCGAAACCTCTTCCATGCACATCTCACTCTAGCAACCGTTGCCGAGTCTGATCCACCTTCTCCATTCAGCATGTCTCCTAGGTAGCAAAATGTTTTCACACCTCCCATCTTCACACTGTCTCCAAGATCCAACTCAACATTTCCTCCATCTGCAGCTCCCTCTGTGCACACCTTACACTTGAATGTAGCTGCCACACTGGTTTAATGACCCTCTCAGACCACTACATTTTTGATGAACCCACTCAGCGCACATTGTACATTGAATGGAGTTCACTCCGACACCCTTCCTGCACATAGCACATGGCCACTTCCCAGTTCTTTCCACCTCACCACATGCTTTACCACTTGCCATCACCTTCGTCTTTCCGATATTCACCTTCAGACCTTTTGTCTCCATACATTCCTTCCACTTGTTCATCTTCTCCTTCATTCCATCCATACTTTCTGCAATCAACACCAGATCATCTGCGTACAACAACTCCCACGGCAAACCCTCCTTGTAAGTATAACCCTATGACCCTGCAGACTCCATAGACCCCCCTTAGTACCTTGTATCTGAGGGCCTTGTGCATTAGCACTTGAGGTTCATCAGTCAAAGTCAAAAGGCCCACCATTGGTAAACCACCTCAGTACCAAGCTAAGAAGGCACAGAATATAATTAATTAGCAAAAGTACCCGTCCCCAGTAACGGGAAAAAATAGTCATGGTGGCGAGAATAACCACAGAAGATGGCAGCCAGGGAAATGAAATCCATCCTGTAGTGCTAAACTTCACCAAAGGTGGCGCTATTCAAACCAAGTGCAACAGAGAGGAAGTACACCCCATCATTTTCCCTGGGGGTTTCCCAGCAGCTCAAGGAGCCGCTAACCAGCTTTAACCTGGCTGGTACAACCGTTTACCTATGTGACAAATTTGGTCCAAAATCCGTCCAGAGGTGTAGGAGTGTACATACACACAGACAGACAGACAAACAGTCAGACCGATCGACACTTGTAGTTGTAGATTAATTCAATGTCTTTTTCTTTTCTTTTTTTTCAGATTCTGCTCAACCTGGTTAGTAGTATTGTGACAAGTTCCACAAGAAATAGTAAAAGCCCCAAGTGGCAAAGAGAAAAGCACCACGTGACACTCGTGACAGAGGAAACAGTGTCCATGACAACAATTTCACCCGGTTATAATCAAATGGGTTTTTTTTGTGATTTTATTCCTGCCAAACCTCAGGAATTTTTCTAAATATCAGATTGAAACTTACAAAGCTTATTTCGATACATGTGTAGTATATGTGTATAAAATATGGTCAAAATTAGTCAAAGGTCAAGGTCAATGCCATCCAAAACATGTGAAACACCTATTAGGTGGCAATTACAAAATGTATCAACCAAATTTCTTATGCACAACATTCCATCACGTAAAACACTGGAGAGGCCAAATTTTCCAAATTACGAAATTGCTGTTTCCATGGCAACTATTGTTTGTTTGGATTTTTCACGTATCGTGCTAAACACAACATCTTTCTTTTTGTTATTTGCAAAATCGAAGATTTTTCAAGTACCGTGTATTGGTCAGTCAATTTTGTTATTCTGTCTGTTTGTTTATCTGTCTGTCTGTTTGTCAAAATCCTTTGTTGTCTTTAAAATCCCTTTGTTCATCGTCCAAGGGAGAGGGGGGAAATCTTGGAGGTCTCCTGGCTCCCGATTGGTGGAGCCTGTAACTCCGCCCCTTTCACCGTGATTGGTGGGTTTCTGAACCTGGACACCATGGTGTGCCTTGGAGCCCGGTGCAATGCCTGGTAGCTTATCCCTTAAAATTGGAGGACCTTTCCCCAACGCATGACATAACCCAAAATAAGGGGAAGCGACTAAGATAATGGTCTGCTATGAAATAACTATTCTAAAGGACCTGTATGGTGGTTGCCATTACTTTTTAGTGTTTTCTCAAAACTACAACAATATATATATATATATGATTATCTAATAATGATATCATAATAGCACAATTATACATCTTGATGATCAAATAATTGTTTATGATTGAACTTAATGATAATTGCTATTCAGAAGAAAGTCCATCAAAAGATCTCGTATCGGAATACTTTTGACGTGGTCGGGAAGATGAAAGAACAAGCGGTACAGAGATGGCATTTGATTTGAAGAATACAATTATTAAATAAAATCACCAATTAACATCATAACATAATTATCATGGCCTCCGTCTTTATAACCAATTCGGTTATTCTGGTGAAATGGAGGCGTGATCGAACCATTCCATCACATCGTGTTCACTGTTATCAATTTATATATATTGAACTGAAATCACCTGTTTAATCAACCCAGGTACTGTTTGTTAACTTCATAGTTGTTTTTATTGAACGAATCCACATCCCAGGTTAACCCCACATAACTTACCAAACACCTCCAGCCTGGTTCCTCCACCACAATCTCCATATGGTCCATAACGTGCTCTGATCTTGATAACACAGAAATAATCTCCAGAGTCGTTCACGTTGAGCTGGAAAATCTCCAGAGTGAATCTTCTTCTTCTCAGGTTCGAATGTTCTTGTATTTCATGAACAGTTTGATTCGCACGGTTAATGTATTCCACTAATGCAGATTTTCCAGAGAAAACTGCTTTTCCTGTGAAGCTGTTGGGACAGTGTTTGTACCAGTACACGATGGGATTATCTGTAATGTACACCTTGTGTTTATATGTGTAACTGCTCTTGATGGAGACGTCACAGTGGAACTCGGCCCGTCCGTTCACATTGGCAGTGCTTGTGGTTATTGGTTGGGACACAGAGAGATGGGCAGATGATGGTAGTGGCTTCTCCATGCAACCACATTGGTCATCATCCAGGGTCTCTGGGGTTGGTGTGGGGCGGGAATGAAGTTTAAATATAATTATATATTTGTTCTTCATTAAATTCATTCTGTTTATGCGCAATATAATAAATGTGATGTCATGAACATAACCTTGATGCTAAATTATACTTTTTGTGATGTTAATGTCATGTCATGCCAAGTATGTCTTGTGTTTTAAATGCATTTAAAAATAAATCAGAAAGACCATCTTGTGTTCCTCACGAACAACACGTTAAACCAGCCAATTGGGGAATGAGGTGAGTGGGGCATGGGTGGAGTGGGGTATAATTTGAGTGATAAGCTTGTCTGCGCCTCTATAAAGGAACTTGTCATCATAGAGCAACGGAGTAAGCATGGTATCAATAAAGTCTTTGTCATCTATCTATAATTCCAGTAATCTCTGTGTGTTTGTTTGTACGTTTGTACGTTTGTTTGTTTGTCTGTGACCGCTGTTTCTCGACAACCACGGGTCCGATATACTTGCAACTTGCCAGGTATATTGCTGGGGACCCGAGGATGTGCCTTTTCAAGGTTTGAAATTAATCGGACAAGTACTTACCGAGCTATGGCGATTTAGCCGTTCGCCGTTCGCTTTGGCGTTGCGAATGGACCAAACCATTGCATGTAAATAGAGGGGGGGGTTCTGTGGTCGTTGCGAATGGACCAAACCATTCATGTAAATAGAGGGGGGGGGGTTCTGTGGTCGTTACTGCCACGTGGTTTCAAAGTTTTTTTTTGTTGTTGTTGTTTGCACGCATGTTTTTTTGCACCCACGTACGGGCACGCCCTAGGATGTTTACACACACACACCCCTACACAAATTTTTTTTTTTTTTTTGGCAAGGAACGGGCACCCACGTACGGGCACGTCCTAGCTTATATATAGTACGGGCATGCCCTAGTCTATCTATAATTCCAGTAATCTCTGTGTGTCTGTGTGTGTGTCTGTGTGTATGCGACCGCTGTTTCTCGACAACTACCGGTCCGATATACTTGAAACTTGCCAGGTATATTGCTGGGGACCCGAGGATGTGCCTTTTCAAGGTTTCATATTAATCGGAGAAGTAGTTACCGAGCTATGGCGATTTCTTTACCAAACTCCGCAAGCCGTTCGCTTTGGACCAAACCATTTCATGTAAATAGAGGGGGGGGGGGGGGATTGTCACCGTACTCGCAAGACGTTCGCTTTGGACCAAACCATTTCATGTAAATAGAGGGGGGGGGGGGGGTTGTCACCGTACTCGCAAGCCGTTCGCTTTGGACCAAACCATTTCATGTAAATAGAGGGGGGGGATTGTCACCGTACTCGCAAGCCGTTCGCTTTGGACCAAACCATTTCATGTAAATAGAGGGGGGGGGGGGATTGTCACCGTACTCGCAAGCCGTTCGCTTTGGCTTTGCGAATGGACCAAACCATTTCATGTAAATAGAGGGGGGGGATATAATTTTAGATATCTATCTATAATTCCAGTAATCTCTGTGTGTCTGTGTGTCTGTGTGTTTGTGTGTTTGTGTGTTTGTGTGTTTGTGTGTTTGTCTGTGACCGCTGTTTCTCGACAACCACGGGTCCGATATACTTTAAACTTGCCAGGTATATTGCTGGGGACCCGAGGATGTGCCTTTTCAAGGTTTCATATTAATCGGACAAGTAGTTACCGAGCTATGGCGATTTCTTTACCAAACTCCGCAAGCCGTTCGCTTTGGACCAAACCATTTCATGTAAATAGAGGGGGGGGGGGGATTGTCACCGTACTCGCAAGCCGTTCTCTTTGGACCAAACCATTTCATGTAAATAGAGGGGTACGATTCAACCAATCAGAGAGCAGCGAGCTATCACGTGTGCCGAACGTGGCGTACAGACTCTGCCTCGGACGGCACATTTGAGAGCGTATTCATTTATTTCACGTTGGCAAACTATGTTGGCGTTAAACTATGTTTTAAAACTAATTAAAACTAATTTGCGATTCATCGTAACTGCGATATGCGACCTTCCGGACAGTCAAATGAGGACGTCACTTCCGGACTTACGGATAGTCATAGTGACGCTGAACGTGGCGAGCAGACGCTGCCTCGGACGGCACATTTGAGAGCGTATTCATTTATTTGACGTTGCAATCTGTGTTGATTGTTGTAAGGTACGATCGATTGTCGTACACGTTTATAATAACTCTGCCGATACAGGCCCGATTAACTGCAGCGCCATCCGAGCTGCGGCGTCGGGACGATACATTCATTGTACGGTCACATCACGCACTTACGGGCACGCCCATGGGCCCATGGGCACGCCCATGCATGCATGGGCGAAGACATTTTTTTTTTTTTTTTTGGCAAGGAACGGGCACCCACGTACGGGCACGTCCTAGTCTATCTATAATTCCAGTAATCTCTGTGTGTCTGTCTGTCTGTATGTATGTATGTATGCGACCGCTGTTTCTCGACAACTACCGGTCCGATATACTTGAAACTTGCCAGGTATATTGCTGGGGACCCGAGGATGTGCCTTTTCAAGGTTTGAAATTAATCGGACAAGTGGTTCCCAAGGTATGGTCACCGTACTCGCAAGCCGTTCGCTTTGGCTTTGCGAATGAACCAAACCATTTCATGTAAATAGAGGGGGGGGGAATTGGCCTATACACAGCCTCTCTGGATGTTAACTTTGCCAAAAACAAGAAAATAAAAACAACCGTTAGTTTAATTGGTCTATTATAGTTCTATTAAAGATGATAGGTTAATAATTTAATATTGAGAATTTGTGCTTCCCAAGTTATGGTCTCTCACATTCGCCTATATTTTCTTGCTCCGTATTCTGTGGTCGTTTCTGACACGTGGTGTCAAAATTTTTTTTTGTTGTTGTTGTTGTTGTTCTCTTCTCTTTTCTTTGTTTTCCCTTGCGAAAAGACAAAATACGTTTGCGATAATTGAATAATTGGCCATTAAAACTAAATTGCGAATAATCGTAATTCTGGCACGTGGTTTCAAAACTTTTTTCCTTTTGCACGCACGTACGGGCAAGCGCGTACGGGCACGCACGTACGGGCACGCCCTAGTGATAAATAAATCAAAGCAAACACTTCATCGAATTTCTCATTCGAATTAACAAGACTTATCTTAATATTTACACCAGCAGAGTACACCCACACCCTGGGTGGGTCATGTTTGAACATCAGCTGCTGAAAAAGGTAGAGTTAGTGTTTTGCAAGAAGATGACAAGAATAGGGCGTGGTGTGCACTCAAAAGGATCTAGATGGTCCAAAGGTCAAAACTCGAAAGGGTACATTCTAATAGTAGTTATACTGTCGAAGGGGTCGAAAGGGTATAATCCCTGAAGCATGTAAAAAGTGTGTAAAAAGGTCCAAGTCATCTAAAGCTCTAAATGGTCAAGGGTCCAAGCTGTCTTAGCTGTCTGAAGGGTGTAAGGGCTCCAAATAGTGTTAAGGTCTAAGCTAAGGGATCTAAAGGGACTTCAGGGGTGTAAAGGTCTAAAGCGTATAAAAGGTCGAAAGGGTAAAGGTATCTAAAGGTGTCGAAAGGGTCTTTTTAATTTATTTTATTTTAATAGGTAAACTCTGAATCTCTGCAGGTTAGAGTGTAGAAGGTGAACTCTGAATCTCCATAGGTTAGAGTGTAGAAGGTGAACTCTGAATCTCCGTAGGTTAGAGTGTAGAAGGTGAACTCTGAATCTCCGTAGGTTAGAGTGTAGAAGGTTAACTCTGAATCTCCGTAGGTTAGAGTGTAGAAGGTGAACTCTGAACCTCCGTAGGTTAGAGTGTAGAAGGTGAACTCTGAACCTCCGTAGGTTAGAGTGTAGAAGGTGAACTCTGAATCTCCGTAGGTTAGAGTGTAGAAGGTGAACTCTGAATCTCCGTAGGTTGGAGTGTAGAAGGTTAACTCTGAATCTCCGTAGATTAGAGTGTAGAAGGTGAACTCTGAATCTCCGTAGGTTAGAGTGTAGAAGGTGAACTCTGAATCTCCGTAGGTTAGAGTGTAGAAGGTTAACTCTGAATCTCCGTAGGTTAGAGTGTAGAAGGTGAACTCTGAACCTCCGTAGGTTAGAGTGTAGAAGGTGAACTCTGAATTTCCATAGGTTAGAGTATAGTAGGTGAACTCTGAATCTCCATAGGTTAGAGTGTAGAAGGTGAACACTGAATCTCCGTAGGTTAGAGTGTAGAAGGTGAACACTGAATCTCCGTAGGTTAGAGTGAAGAAGGTGAACTCTGAATCTCCATAGGTTAGAGTGTAGAAGGTGAACTCTGAATCTCCATAGGTTAGAGTGTAGAAGGTGAACTCTGAATCTCCATAGGTTAGAGTGTAGAAGGTGAACACTGAATCTCCGTAGGTTAGAGTGTAGAAGGTGAACACTGAATCTCCGTAGGTTAGAGTGTAGAAGGTGAACTCTGAATCACCATAGGTTAGAATGTAGAAGGTGAACTCTGAATCTCCGTAGGTTAGAGTGTAGAAGGTGAACTCTGAATCTCCGTAGGTTAGAGTGCAGAAGGTAAACTCTGAATCTCGATAGGTTAGAGTGGAGTCTAGAGGTTAGAGTTAGAGTCTAGGGCGTGCCCGCACGTACGTGCTTGCCCGTACGTGCTTGCCCGTACGTGCGTGCAAACAACAACAACAAAAAAAAACAGGGCGTGCCCGTACGTGCTTGCCCGTACGTGCGTGCAAAAGGAAAAAAGTTTTGAAACCACGTGCCAGAATTACGATTATTCGCAATTTAGTTTTAATGGCCAATTATTCAATTATCGCAAACGTATTAGTGTAGAAGGTGAACTCTGAATCTCCGTAGGTTATAGTATAGTAGGTGAACTCTGAATCTCTATAGGTTAGAGTGTAGAAGGTGAACTCTGAATCTCCATAGGTTAGAGTGCAGAAGGTGAACTCTGAATCTCCATAGGTTAGAGTGTAGAAGGTGAACTCTGAATCTCCGTAGGTTAGATTGTAGAAGGTGAACTCTGAATCTCCATAGGTTAGAGTGCAGAAGGTGAACTCTGAATCTCCATAGGTTAGAGTGCAGAAGGTGAACTCTGAATCTCCATAGGTTAGAGTGTAGAAGGTGAACTCTGAATCTCCATAGGTTAGAGTGCAGAAGGTGAACTCTGAATCTCCATAGGTTAGAGTGTAGAAGGTGAACTCTGAATCTCCGTAGGTTAGAGTGTAGAAGGTGAACTCTGAATCTCCGTAGGTTAGATTGTAGAAGGTGAACTCTGAATCTCCATAGGTTAGAGTGCAGAAGGTGAACTCTGAATCTCCATAGGTTAGAGTGTAGAAGGTGAACTCTGAATCTCCATAGGTTAGAGTGTAGAAGGTGAACTCTGAATCTCCGTAGGTTAGAGTGTAGAAGGTGAACTCTGAATCTCCATAGGTTAGAGTGCAGAAGGTGAACTCTGAATCTCCATAGGTTAGAGTGTAGAAGGTGAACTCTGAATCTCCATAGGTTGGAGTGTAGAAGGTGAACTCGGAATCTCCGTAGGTTAGAGTGTAGAAGGTAAACTCTGAATCTCCATAGGTTAGATTGTAGAAGGTGAACTCTGAATCACCATAGGTTCGAGTGTAGAAGGTGAACTCTGAATCTCTATAGGTTAGAGTGTAGAAGGTGAACTCTGAATCTCTATAGGTTAGAGTGTAGAATGTGAACTCTGAATCTCCATAGGTTAGAGTGTAGAAGGTGACCTCTGAATCTCTGTAGGTCAGAGTGTAGAAGGTGAACTCTGAATCTCCGTAGGTTAGATTGTAGAAGGTGAACTCTGAATCACCATAGGTTAGAGTGTAGAAGGTGAACTCTGAATCTTCGTAGGTTATAGTGTAGAAGGTGAACTCTGAATCTCTATAGGTTAGAGTGTAGAAGGTGAACTCTGAATCTCCGTAGGTTAGAGTGCAGAAGGTAAACTCTGAATCTCCATAGGTTAGAGTGTAGAAGGTGAACTCTGAATCTCTATAGGTTAGAGTGTAGAAGGTGAACTCTGAATCTCCATAGGTTAGAGTGTAGAAGGTGAACTCTGAATCTCCATAGGTTAGAGTGTAGAAGGTGAACTCTGAATCTCCGTAGGTTAGATTGTAGAAGGTGAACTCTGAATCGCCATAGGTTAGAGTGTAGAAGGTGAACTCTGAATCTCCATAGGTTAGAGTGTAGAAGGTGAACTCTGAATCTCCATAGGTTAGAGTGTAGAAGGTGAACTCTGAATCTCCGTAGGTTAGATTGTAGAAGGTGAACTCTGAATCTCCATAGGTTAGAGTGTAGAAGGTGAACTCGGAATCTCCATAGGTTAGAGTGTAGAAGGTGAACTCTGAATCTCCATAGGTTAGAGTGTAGAAGGTGAACTCTGAATCTCCATAGGTTAGAGTGCAGAAGGTGAACTCTGAATCTCCAGAGGTTAGAGTGTAGAAGGTGAACTCTGAATCTCCGTAGGTTATAGTATAGCAGGTGAACTCTGAATCTCTATAGGTTAGAGTGTAGAAGGTGAACTCTGAATCTCTATAGGTTAGAGTCTAGAAGGTGAACTCTGAATCTCTATAGGTTAGAGTCTGGAGGGTGAGCTTTAAATCCCCATCGGGTAGAGTGCAGAAGGTGAACTCTGAACTTCTATATGTCAATGTGTCGCAGGTGATCTCTGAACTTCCATATGTCAATGTGTAGCAGGTGAACTCTGAACTTCCATATGTCAATGTTTAGCAGGTGAACTCTGAACTTCCATATGTCAATGTGTAGCAGGTGAACTCTGAACTTCCATATGTAAATGTGTAGCAGGTGAACTCTGAACTTCCATATGTCAATGTGTAGCAGGTGAACTCTGAACTTCCATATGTAAATGTGTAGCAGGTGAACTCTTAACTTCCATATGTAAATGTGTAGCAGGTGAACTCTGAACTTCCATATGTCAATGTGTAGCAGGTGAACTCTGAACCACCACAGCCCATAGACTGTAAAGTTATTTGCGAGGAGCCATCACATGGATTACTTCCCCGATGATGTAATCTTAATACCTTGGCTGCGTACACTGAAATATCATAAAAAGCTTCTCCTTTTTTGAGTAAAGTTTTGTCTTTAAACTTTACCAAGTGATCGGGGTCTCGTAGATCCAGCAGATTAAACAGTACTTAAGATTACATCGATTATATAATGGAGCAAGTGTTTGTGTGTACGTTTGTCTGCTATTCACCCCTTGGTTGAACAGCTGATATGAAGCCACCCACAATTGTCCGAGGACCCAAAGGACCCAAAATCCCCAAACCATCCCGAGGACCCAAAAGACCCCAAGGACCGAGAATACGCAAAAGACCCAAATGATCCCACGGACCCAAAAGACCATGAAGACCCCAAAATCCTGACAAATCTCACACTCTCACTATGTCGCTCCGAAAAGACCGTCTGGAAAACCCTACCATCTACTTTCTCAACAATCCTCTTGAAAGAAGTTCTGCCACTCAAGCTTTTGGTCTCACTATCTGCCATGATCTTTCTTGGGAAAACCACATTTCCAAGCTGGCCTCCAAAGCCAGTCGTCGACTGGGCATCCACCAGTGTGAAGAGCTCCTCACCACATACAAAGCTTTTTTCCGCAGCTTGATGGAATACTGCTTTCACCTCTGGGCCGGTACTCCTGCCTCACACCTAGCTCAGCTTCACGCTGTGGAAACCAAGGCTTTTAGGATTATTGGAATCTCCCGTGATGAAGCTGATCTTGAGGACCTTTCACTCTCTCTCACCGCAGGCAGATTGTTGGTCTTTCTGTCTTCTACCGACTCCTCTCTGGTCTACCTCCCCCTGCTCTGTCCCCCAAATATTCCTACAGGACGCACAAGATGTCGGTAACCCTCTCATGGTTAAACTGCCAAAATCAAGACTCTTTGCTCACCTTCATTCTTTCATTCCTCTTTTCCCCATTTTTGGAACAAACTCCCACACTCTCTTCTATCCCACTCCTCCCTCCAGGTCTTCAAAACAGCTGTTCACAACCATCTCTTATCCTCCCCATCCAAATCCTTGATCTTTTCTACCCCCTTTAATACACCCCAAATCCACCTCCTTCAAACTCCGTTTTCTTTTTTGAAAGTCCTGGTAGTGTCCATTTGTTTATCCCATGTATCCCGCCCCAGCCCTCTCCCTTCCACGGATCTCCTGATGTCCCTGTTCTCTACTGTTGTTGTGCTTCCCTTTCTCTCCCCTTCTTGTCTCCCATTCCCTAATATTATATTTGTATGTGTTAGCTCTTACACGTGCCTCGACTTAGTTTACCAAAAAAAAAGACCCAGACGACCCAAATGACCAAGAGGACCCAAATGACCCACAGGAAACTAAATACCCAAAAGACCTTGAGAACCCAAAAGACCTAGAGGACCCAAAATACCCCAAATTCCCAGAAGAAACATAGGACCCAAAAGACGCAGTGGACACAAACGACCCTGAGGTCCCAAAAATATCCAAAAGACCCAGGACCCAAAAGACCATTCAACAACCAAAAGACAATGAAAGAAGCAAAACACCCAAAGACCAAAAAGCCCCCTATGAATCTTAGAGACCCAAACAACCTTGAGCACACAAAAGACCCAGAGGACCCAAAAAACCCTTAAAGAACCAAAAGACCCAGAGGACCCCAACAACGCTGATGACCCAAAAGACCCTGAGGACACAAAGACCCTGAATACCCTTAAAGACCATGAGGACCCAAACTACCCGAGGACCTAAAAGACCCTGAGGACCCAAAAGACCCTGAGGACCCAAAAGACCCTGAGGACCCCAAAAGACCCCGAAGACCCAAAAGACCTCGAGGACCAAAAATATCCCGAGGACCAAAAACACCCCAAGGACCCATTAGACCCTTTTACCTTTAAGACCCTTTCGACACCTTTAGATCCCTTTACCCTTTTGACCTTTTATACGCTTTAGACCTTTACACCCCTGAAGTCCCTTTAGATCCCTTAGACCTTAACACTATTTAGAGCCCTTACACCCTTCAGACAGATTATACAGCTTGGACCCTTGACCATTTAGAGCTTTAGATAACTTGGACCTTTTTAGACACTTTTTACATGCTTCAGAGATTATACCCTTTCGACCCCTTCGACCCCATAACTACTATTAGAATGTACCCTTTAGAGTTTAGAAAATCTAGACCATTTGAGTGCACACCACGCCATCTTGTCATCTTCTTGCAAAGACTAACTCTACTTTTTTCAGCAGCTGATGTTCAAACATGACCCACCCAGGGTGTGGGTGTACTCTGCTGGTATAAATATTAAGATAAGTCTTGTTAATTCGAATGAGAAATTCGATGAAGTGTTTGCTTTGATTATTTATCATTGTGATTTCATGACTTTTCGGATGAATATTCATAAGAAATTCACACTTCATACACCATTGAACAGGCAATTGAATAAACTTTCGAAGGGTTCACAGCAATCAATGAACAAGTCATTCAAACTGAGACATGCGGCTATTAAGGAATCATACTCCCGAAGTTTCAGAGTACGAAAATGGCCTCACGTGATATATGGGTACCTGTCAACAAGGTGTTTAAAGTTTAATTCCAAACCAAGATATTTCATGTTAACATCTTTTTTTCTCACCCAGGACATCCCAAGGAACAAAAACATACCAACCAAGTATCAAATAGAGTACTGGGGAGTGGGTGCACATTAACCCTGCTCAGCCCACAGACTAACAATTAGTGTAATAATTAAACTTAAACTTAAAATAATTAAAAACTAATAATTATTGGTTTTAAATCCTAAACATTAAAGAGTAATTTATGTAATTTAGAAAAGGTCAATAAATAAAAAAGAGAACAATGGGAACCCCGATGATGGCAGCATGAAGGAAACAATCACGACATTGGCAGGTTGTCAACAACAATCCCTCGTAACCATGCACAATTAACAAGCAGCAACCCTTCGTGGACGTGCACAATTAACTAGCAGCAACCCTTCATAGACGTGCACAATTAACTAGCAGCAACCCTTCGTGGACGTGCACAATTAACTAGCAGCAACCCTTCGTGACCATGCACAATTAACTAGCAACAACCCTTCGTGACCATGCACAATTAACTAGCAACAACCCTTCGTGACCATGCACAATTAACTAGCAACAACCCTTCGTGACCATGCACAATTAACTCCCTCCGTGACCATGCACAATTAACTAACAACCCTTCGTGACCATGCACAATTAACTCCCTCCGTGACCATGCACAATTAACTAGCAGCAACCCTTCATAGACGTGCACAATTAACTAGCAACAACCCTTCGTGACCATGCACAATTAACTAGCAACAACCCTTCGTGACCATGCACAATTAACTAGCAACAACCCTTCGTGACCATGCACAATTAACTCCCTCCGTGACCATGCACAATTAACTAACAACCCTTCGTGATCATGCACATTTAACTACCAACAACCTATCATGGACGTGTACAATTAACTAGCCGCAACCCATCGTGGACGTGTACAATTAACTAGCAACAACCCATCGTGGACGTGCACAATTAACTAGCAACAATCCTTCGTGGACGTGCACAATTAACTAGCAACAACCCTTCGTGACCATGCACATTTAACTACCAACAACCTATCATGGACGTGTACAATTAACGAGCAGCAATCTATCGTGGACGTGCATAATTAACTAGCAGGAACCCTTCGTCACCATGCACATTTAACTACCAACAACCTATCGTGGACGTGTACAATTAACAAGCAGCAACCCCTCGTGGACGTGCACAATTAACTAGCAGCAACCCTTCGTGACCATGCACAATTAACTAGCAACAACCCTTCGTGACTGCACAATTAACTACCAACAACCCTTCGTGACGATGCACAATTAACTAGCAGCAACCCTTCGTGACCATGCACAATTAACGAGCAACAACCCTTCGTGGACGTGCACAATTAACTACCAACAACCCTTCGTGACTGCACAATTAACTAGCAACAACACTTCGTGGACGTGCACAATTAACTAGCAACAACACTTCGTGGACGTGCACAATTAACTAGCAGCAACCCTTCGTGACCATGCACAATTAACGAGCAACAACCCTTCGTGGACGTGCACAATTAACTACCAACAACCCTTCGTGGACGTGCACAATTAACTACCAACAACCCTTCGTGACTGCACAATTAACTACCAACAACCCTTCGTGGACGTGCACAATTAACTAGCAACAACACTTCGTGGACGTGCACAATTAACTACCAACAACCCTTCGTGACTGCACAATTAACTAGCAACAACACTTCGTGGACGTGCACAATTAACTACCAACAACCCTTCGTGACGATGCACAATTAACTAGCAGCAACCCTTCGTGACCATGCACAATTAACGAGCAACAACCCTTCGTGGACGTGCACAATTAACTACCAACAACCCTTCGTGACTGCACAATTAACTAGCAACAACACTTCGTGGACGTGCACAATTAACTAGCAACAACACTTCGTGGACGTGCACAATTAACTAGCAGCAACCCTTCGTGACCATGCACAATTAACGAGCAACAACCCTTCGTGGACGTGCACAATTAACTACCAACAACCCTTCGTGGACGTGCTCAATTAACTACCAACAACCCTTCGTGACTGCACAATTAACTACCAACAACCCTTCGTGGACGTGCACAATTAACTAGCAACAACCCTTCGTGGACGTGCACAATTAACTACCAACAACCCTTCGTGACTGCACAATTAACTAGCAACAACACTTCGTGGACGTGCACAATTAACTAGCAACAACACTTCGTGGACGTGCACAATTAACTAGCAGCAACCCTTCGTGACCATGCACAATTAACGAGCAACAACCCTTCGTGGACGTGCACAATTAACTACCAACAACCCTTCGTGGACGTGCACAATTAACTACCAACAACCCTTCGTGACTGCACAATTAACTACCAACAACCCTTCGTGGACGTGCACAATTAACTAGCAACAACACTTCGTGGACGTGCACAATTAACGAGCAACAACCCTTCGTGGACGTGCACAATTAACTACCAACAACCCTTCGTGACTGCACAATTAACTAGCAACAACCCTTCGTGATCATGCACATTTAACTACCAACAACCTATCATGGACGTGTACAATTAACTAGCCGCAACCCATCGTGGACGTGTACAATTAACTAGCAACAACCCATCGTGGACGTGCACAATTAACTAGCAACAATCCTTCGTGGACATGCACATTTAACGAGCAACAATCCTTCGTGGACGTGTACAATTAACAAGCCGCAACCCATCGTGGACGTGTACAATTAACTAGCAACAACCCATCGTGGACGTGCACAATTAACTAGCAACAACCCTTCGTGATCATGCACATTTAACGAGCAACAACCCTTCGTGACTGCACAATTAACTAGCAACAACCCTTCGTGACCATGCACATTTAACTACCAACAACCTATCATGGACGTATACAATTAACTAGCAGCAACCTATCGTGGACGTGTACAATTAACTTGCAACAACCCTTCGTGACTGCACAATTAACGAGCAACAACCCTTCGTGACCATGCACATTTAACTACCAACAACCTATCATGGACGTGTACAATGAACTAGCAGCAACCCATCGTGGACGTGTACAATTAACCAGCAGCAACCTATCGTGGTCGTGCACATTTAACGAGCAGCAACCTATCGTGGACGTGCACAATTAACTGGCAACAATCCTTCGTGGACGTGCACAATTAACTAGCAACAACCCTTCGTGGACGTGCACAATTAACTAGCAACAATCCTTCGTGGACGTGCCCAATTAACTAGCAACAACCCATCGTGGACGTGCACAATTAACTAGCAACAATCCTTTGTGGACGTGCACAATTAACTAGCAACAACCCTTCGTGGACGTGCACAATTAGCTCGCAACAACCCATCGTGGACGTGCACAATTAACTAGCAACAACCCTTCGTGGACGTGCACAATTAACTAGCAACAACACTTCGTGGACGTGCACAATTAACTAGCAACAACCCTTCGTGGACGTGCACAATTAACTAGCAACAACCCATCGTGGACGTGCACAATTAACTAGCAACAACCCATCGTGGACGTGCACAATTAACTAGCAACAACCCATCGTGGACGTGCACAATTAACTAGCAACAACCCTTCGTGGACGTGCACAATTAACTAGCAACAATCCTTCGTGGACATGCACAATTTGCTTGCAACAACCCTTCGTGGACGTGCACAATTAACTAGCAACAACCCTTCGTGGACGTGCACAATTAACCAGCAACAACCCTTCGTGACCATGCACAATTAACAAGCAACAACCCTTCGTGGACGTGCATAATTAACAAGCAACAACCCTTCGTGGACGTGCACATTTAACCAGCAACAACCCTTTGTGACCATGCACAATTAACTAGCAGCAATCCCTCGTGACCATGCACATTTAACGAGCAACAACCCTTGGTGACCATGCACAATTAACTAGCAACAACCTATCGTGGACGTGGACAATTTACTAGGAGCAACCTATTGTGGACGTGTGCAATTTACTCGGAGCAACCTATCGTGGACATGCACATTTAACTAGCAGCAACCTATCATGGACGTGCACAATTTAATAGGAGAAACCTATCGTGGACATGCACATTTAACTAGCAGCAACCTATCGTGGATGTGCACATTTACCGAGCAACAACCGATCGTGGACGTGTACAATTTACTTGGAGCAACCTATCGTGGACATGCACCTTTAACGAGCAGCAACCTATCGTGGACGTGTACAATTTAATAGGAGCAACCTATCGTGGACGTGCACAATTTAACTAGCAGCAACCTATCGTGGACGTGTACAATTTAATAGGAGAAACCTATCGTGGACATGCACATTTAACTAGCAGCAACCTATCGTGGACGTGTACAATTTAATAGGAGAAACCTATCGTGGACATGCACATTTACCTAGCAACAACCTATCGTGGACGTGTACAATTTACTCGGAGCAACCTATCGTGGACATGCACATTTACCTAGCAACAACCTATCATGGACATGCACAATTAACTACCAACAACCTTTCGTGACTGCACAATTAACTAGCAACAACCCTTCGTGATCATGCACATTTAACTACCAACAACCTATCATGGACGTGTACAATTAACTAGCCGCAACCCATCGTGGACGTGTACAATTAACTAGCAACAACCCATCGTGGACGTGCACAATTAACTAGCAACAATCCTTCGTGGACATGCACATTTAACGAGCAACAATCCTTCGTGGACGTGCACAATTAACTAGCAACAACCCTTCGTGACTGCACATTTAACTAGCAGCAACCTATCGTGGACGTGTACAATTTAATAGGAGCAACCTATCGTGGACATGCACATTTACCTAGCAACAACCTATCGTGGACGTGTACAATTTAATAGGAGCAACCTATCGTGGACGTGCACATTTAACTAGCAGCAACCTATCGTGGACGTGTACAATTTAATAGGAGCAACCTATCGTGAACATGCACATTTAACTAGCAGCAACCTATCGTGGACGTGTACAATTTAACAGGAGCAACCTATTGTGGACATGCACATTTAACTAGCAGCAACCTATCGTGGACGTGCACAATTTAATCGGAGAAACCTATCGTGGACGTGCACATTTACCTAGCAACAACCTATCGTGGACGTGTACAATTTAATAGGAGCAACCTATCGTGGACGTGCACATTTACCTAGCAACAACCTATCGTGGACGTGTACAATTTACTAGGAGCAACCTATCGTGGACGTGCACATTTACCTAGCAACAACCTATCGTGGACGTGTACAACTTACTAGGAGCAACCTATTGTGGACGTGCACAATTTAACAGGAGCAACCTATTGTGGACATGCACATTTAACTAGCAGCAACCTATCGTGGACGTGCACAATTTACTAGGAGCAACCTATCGTGGACGTGCACATTTACCTAGCAACAACCTATCGTGGACGTGTACAACTTACTAGGAGCAACCTATTGTGGACGTGCACAATTTAACAGGAGCAACCTATTGTGGACATGCACATTTAACTAGCAGCAACCTGTCGTGGACGTGCACAATTTAATCGGAGAAACCTATCGTGGACGTGCACATTTACCTAGCAACAACCTATCGTGGACGTGTACAATTTACTAGGAGCAACCTATTGTGGACGTGTATAATTTACTAGGAGCAACCTATCGTGGACATGCTCATTTAACTAGCAGCAACCTATCGTGGACGTGCACAATTTACTAGGAAAAACCTATCGTGGACGTGCACATTTAACTAGCAGCAAGCTATTGTGGATGTGTACAATTTCCGAGGAGCAACCCATCGTGGCTGTGTACAATTAACTAGGAGCAATCGATCGTGGCTGTGTACAATTAACTAGGAGCAATCCATCTTGGCCGTGTACAATTAATTAGGAGCAATCCATCGTGGCTGTGTACAATTAACTAGGAGCAACCCATCGTGGCTGTGTACAATTGCAGTCGTGTCCAAACATATTGGCACCCTTGCACTTTTTTCAAATAGTGCACCATTTCTTCCAGAAAATTGATGAAACTAAAAAATATTTTGTTATCCACACATGTATTTATTTGGTGTGCAGTGGAACAAAACAAAAAATGCTGAAAAATTACGAAATCTTAGATTGTTCCAAACAGAAATACTAAAATGGCCCGGACAATATTAATGGCATCTTTTAGAAGTTGTTAGAAATAATTAGATTTCAAGCAGGTGATTCTCCTTTACTTTGGAATTGAACTCACCTGCGGTGAGTAAAAGATAAAAATATAAATATAATAAGCCTGCAATATAAAAATCACTCATTCTACCAGTTTGAAAAGAGAAAAGGAGTCATTCTGCTGTGTGGTGTCACTGTGTGTACCGCAATGAGCATGGAGAAAATAAATAAAACCAGAGAATTGTCTGAGGATGTCAGACACAAGATTGTAGCCAAGTATGGACAATCTCCAGGCTACAAGTCCATCTCCAGAGACCTTGATGTTCCTGTGTCCACCGTACGCAATGTTATCAGGACGTTTAAGGCCCATGGCACTGTAGCCAACCTCCCTGGGCGTGGCCGCAAACGAAAACTTAATTGAAGATTGCAGCGAAGGATTGTTCGAAAGGTGGAGAAAGCACCTTGATCAACTGCCAAACATATTCAAGTTGATCTTCATAAACAAAGTACGACAGTTTCAACTCACACCATCCGTCGCCAACTAAATGAAAGGGGGTTCTATGGTAGGAGACCCAGGAGGATGCCACTGATAAGAAAGCCTGATTGGAGTTTGCCAAAACACACCTGAACAAGCCAAAATCCTTCTGGAAGAATGTCCTGTGGAGAGATGAGACCAAATTAGAGCATTTTGGTGAAGCACATCATCTCTATGTTTACAGAAAACAAAATGAAGCCTTCAAAGAAGAGAACACCTTCCCTACAGTCAAACATGGATGAGGTTCAGTGCTGGTTTGGGGTTGCTGTGCTGCCTTTGGCACTGGGTACCTTGAATGTGTGCATGGCATCATGAAATCAGGAGATTACCAAGGCATTTTGGAGCGCAATGTTCAACCCAGTGTCAGAAAGCTGGGTCTCCGTCGAAGGTCATGGGTGTTGCAGCAGGATGATGACCGCAAACACACTTCAAAAAGCACCCAGGAATGGTTCAAGACAAAACGCTGGACTGTTCTGAAGTGGCCAGCAATGAGTCCAGATCGAAATCCCATTGAACACCTGTGGGGAGATCTGAAAACAGCAGTTGGGAGAAGGCACCCTTCAAATCTGGGAGAACTGGAGCAGTTTGCTCAAGAAGAGTGGCCCAAACTGCCAGTAGAGAGGTGTAGGAAGCTCATTCATGGGTATAGGAAGTGCTTGACTGCAGTTATTTTGTCAACAGGCTGTGCGACCAAATATAAAATCTGGAATGTCAATAATTTTGTCAATGCCATTTTTTTATTTTCTGATTTAAAAGGATAAATTAAGATCTGAATCAAAAACAAAGGTTCTGTAATATTAACAGTAAAATAAATAATTGTGAAGACCAAATACTTTTGTCAATTTCAATTTATTTTTTAAAGAAAATTGTGAATTATTTGAAAAAAGTACAAGGGTGCCAATATTTTTGGCCACGACTGTAACTAGGAGCAACCCATAGTGGCCGTGTACAATTAACTAGGAGCAACCCATAGTGGCGGTGTACAATTAACTAGGAGCAACCCATAGTGGCTGTGTACAATTAACTAGGAGCAACCCATAGTGGCCGTGTGCAATTAACTAGGAGCAACCCATAGTGGACGTGTACAATTAACTAGGAGCAACCCATAGTGGCCGTGTACAATTAACTAGGAGCAACCCATCGTGGCCGTGTGCAATTAACTAGGAGCAACCCATAGTGGCCATGTACAATTAACTAGGAGCAACCCATAGTGGCCGTGTACAATTAACTAGGAGCAACCCATAGTGGCCGTGTGCAATTAACTAGGAGCAACCCATAGTGGCCGTGTACAATTAACTAGGAGCAACCCATAGTGGCCGTGTACAATTAACTAGGAGCAACCCATAGTGGCCGTGTACAATTAACTAGGAGCAACCCATAGTGGCCATTTGCAATTAAATAGGAGCAACCCAGAGTGGCCGTGTACAATTAACGAGGAGCAACCCGTCGTGGCCGTGTACAATTAACGAGGAGCAACCCATAGTGGCCGCGTACAATTAACTAGGAGCAACCCATAGTGGCCGTGTACAATAAACTAGGAGCAACCCATAGTGGCCGTGTACAATTAACAAGGAGCAACTCATAGTGGCCGTGTGCAATAAACTCGGAGCAACCCATAGTGGCCGTGTACAATTAACAAGGAGCAACCCATAGTGTCTGTGTCCAATTAACTAGGAGCAACCCATAGCAGCCGTGTACAATTAACAAGGAGCAACCCATAGTGGCCGTGTACAATTAACTCGGAGCAACCCATAGTGGCCGTGTGCAATTAACTAGGAGCAACCCATAGTGGCCATGTGCAATTAACTAAGAGCAACCCATACTGGCCATGTGCGATTAACTAGGAGCAACCCAGAGTGGCCGTGTGCAATTAACTAGGAACAACCCATAGTGGCCGTGTACAATTAATTAGGAGCAACCCATAGTGGCCGTGTGCAATTAACTAGGAACAACCCATAGTGGCCGTGTGCAATCAACTAGGAGCAACCCATAGTGGCCGTGTACAATTAACTAGGAGCAACCCATAGTGGCCGTGTACAATTAACAAGGAGCAACCCATAGTGGCCGTGTACAATTAACTCGGAGCAACCCATAGTGGCCGTGTGCAATCAACTAGGAGCAACCCATAGTGGCCGTGTACAATTAACTAGGAGCAACCCATAGTGGCCATGTGCAATTAACTAGGAGCAACCCATAGTGGCCATGTGCAATTAACTAGGAGCAACCCATAGTGGCCATGTGCAATTAACTAGGAGCAACCCAGAGTGGCCGTGTGCAATTAACTAGGAACAACCCATAGTGGCCGTGTACAATTAACTCGGAGCAACACTTCGTGGACGTGCACAATTAACTAGCAACAACCCTTCGTGGACGTGCACAATTAACTAGCAACAACCCATCGTGGACGTGCACAATTAACTAGCAACAACCCATCGTGGACGTGCACAATTAACTAGCAACAACCCATCGTGGACGTGCACAATTAACTAGCAACAACCCTTCGTGGACGTGCACAATTAACTAGCAGCAACCCTTCGTGACCATGCACAATTAACGAGCAACAACCCTTCGTGGACGTGCACAATTAACTACCAACAACCCTTCGTGACTGCACAATTAACTAGCAACAACACTTCGTGGACGTGCACAATTAACTAGCAACAACACTTCGTGGACGTGCACAATTAACTAGCAGCAACCCTTCGTGACCATGCACAATTAACGAGCAACAACCCTTCGTGGACGTGCAAAATTAACTACCAACAACCCTTCGTGGACGTGCACAATTAACTACCAACAACCCTTCGTGACTGCACAATTAACTACCAACAACCCTTCGTGGACGTGCACAATTAACTAGCAACAACACTTCGTGGACGTGCACAATTAACTACCAACAACCCTTCGTGACTGCACAATTAACTAGCAACAACACTTCGTGGACGTGCACAATTAACTACCAACAACCCTTCGTGACGATGCACAATTAACTAGCAGCAACCCTTCGTGACCATGCACAATTAACGAGCAACAACCCTTCGTGGACGTGCACAATTAACTACCAACAACCCTTCGTGACTGCACAATTAACTAGCAACAACACTTCGTGGACGTGCACAATTAACTAGCAACAACACTTCGTGGACGTGCACAATTAACTAGCAGCAACCCTTCGTGACCATGCACAATTAACGAGCAACAACCCTTCGTGGACGTGCACAATTAACTACCAACAACCCTTCGTGGACGTGCTCAATTAACTACCAACAACCCTTCGTGACTGCACAATTAACTACCAACAACCCTTCGTGGACGTGCACAATTAACTAGCAACAACCCTTCGTGGACGTGCACAATTAACTACCAACAACCCTTCGTGACTGCACAATTAACTAGCAACAACACTTCGTGGACGTGCACAATTAACTAGCAACAACACTTCGTGGACGTGCACAATTAACTAGCAGCAACCCTTCGTGACCATGCACAATTAACGAGCAACAACCCTTCGTGGACGTGCACAATTAACTACCAACAACCCTTCGTGGACGTGCACAATTAACTACCAACAACCCTTCGTGACTGCACAATTAACTACCAACAACCCTTCGTGGACGTGCACAATTAACTAGCAACAACACTTCGTGGACGTGCACAATTAACGAGCAACAACCCTTCGTGGACGTGCACAATTAACTACCAACAACCCTTCGTGACTGCACAATTAACTAGCAACAACCCTTCGTGATCATGCACATTTAACTACCAACAACCTATCATGGACGTGTACAATTAACTAGCCGCAACCCATCGTGGACGTGTACAATTAACTAGCAACAACCCATCGTGGACGTGCACAATTAACTAGCAACAATCCTTCGTGGACATGCACATTTAACGAGCAACAATCCTTCGTGGACGTGTACAATTAACTAGCCGCAACCCATCGTGGACGTGTACAATTAACTAGCAACAACCCATCGTGGACGTGCACAATTAACTAGCAACAACCCTTCGTGATCATGCACATTTAACGAGCAACAACCCTTCGTGACTGCACAATTAACTAGCAACAACCCTTCGTGACCATGCACATTTAACTACCAACAACCTATCATGGACGTATACAATTAACTAGCAGCAACCTATCGTGGACGTGTACAATTAACTTGCAACAACCCTTCGTGACTGCACAATTAACGAGCAACAACCCTTCGTGACCATGCACATTTAACTACCAACAACCTATCATGGACGTGTACAATGAACTAGCAGCAACCCATCGTGGACGTGTACAATTAACCAGCAGCAACCTATCGTGGTCGTGCACATTTAACGAGCAGCAACCTATCGTGGACGTGCACAATTAACTGGCAACAATCCTTCGTGGACGTGCACAATTAACTAGCAACAACCCTTCGTGGACGTGCACAATTAACTAGCAACAATCCTTCGTGGACGTGCCCAATTAACTAGCAACAACCCATCGTGGACGTGCACAATTAACTAGCAACAATCCTTTGTGGACGTGCACAATTAACTAGCAACAACCCTTCGTGGACGTGCACAATTAGCTCGCAACAACCCATCGTGGACGTGCACAATTAACTAGCAACAACCCTTCGTGGACGTGCACAATTAACTAGCAACAACACTTCGTGGACGTGCACAATTAACTAGCAACAACCCTTCGTGGACGTGCACAATTAACTAGCAACAACCCATCGTGGACGTGCACAATTAACTAGCAACAACCCATCGTGGACGTGCACAATTAACTAGCAACAACCCATCGTGGACGTGCACAATTAACTAGCAACAACCCTTCGTGGACGTGCACAATTAACTAGCAACAATCCTTCGTGGACATGCACAATTTGCTTGCAACAACCCTTCGTGGACGTGCACAGTTAACTAGCAACAACCCTTCGTGGACGTGCACAATTAACCAGCAACAACCCTTCGTGACCATGCACAATTAACAAGCAACAACCCTTCGTGGACGTGCATAATTAACAAGCAACAACCCTTCGTGGACGTGCACATTTAACCAGCAACAACCCTTTGTGACCATGCACAATTAACTAGCAGCAATCCCTCGTGACCATGCACATTTAACGAGCAACAACCCTTGGTGACCATGCACAATTAACTAGCAACAACCTATCGTGGACGTGGACAATTTACTAGGAGCAACCTATTGTGGACGTGTGCAATTTACTCGGAGCAACCTATCGTGGACATGCACATTTAACTAGCAGCAACCTATCATGGACGTGCACAATTTAATAGGAGAAACCTATCGTGGACATGCACATTTAACTAGCAGCAACCTATCGTGGATGTGCACATTTACCGAGCAACAACCGATCGTGGACGTGTACAATTTACTTGGAGCAACCTATCGTGGACATGCACATTTAACGAGCAGCAACCTATCGTGGACGTGTACAATTTAATAGGAGCAACCTATCGTGGACGTGCACAATTTAACTAGCAGCAACCTATCGTGGACGTGTACAATTTAATAGGAGAAACCTATCGTGGACATGCACATTTAACTAGCAGCAACCTATCGTGGACGTGTACAATTTAATAGGAGAAACCTATCGTGGACATGCACATTTACCTAGCAACAACCTATCGTGGACGTGTACAATTTACTCGGAGCAACCTATCGTGGACATGCACATTTACCTAGCAACAACCTATCATGGACATGCACAATTAACTACCAACAACCTTTCGTGACTGCACAATTAACTAGCAACAACCCTTCGTGATCATGCACATTTAACTACCAACAACCTATCATGGACGTGTACAATTAACTAGCCGCAACCCATCGTGGACGTGTACAATTAACTAGCAACAACCCATCGTGGACGTGCACAATTAACTAGCAACAATCCTTCGTGGACATGCACATTTAACGAGCAACAATCCTTCGTGGACGTGCACAATTAACTAGCAACAACCCTTCGTGACTGCACATTTAACTAGCAGCAACCTATCGTGGACGTGTACAATTTAATAGGAGCAACCTATCGTGGACATGCACATTTACCTAGCAACAACCTATCGTGGACGTGTACAATTTAATAGGAGCAACCTATCGTGGACGTGCACATTTAACTAGCAGCAACCTATCGTGGACGTGTACAATTTAATAGGAGCAACCTATCGTGAACATGCACATTTAACTAGCAGCAACCTATCGTGGACGTGTACAATTTAACAGGAGCAACCTATTGTGGACATGCACATTTAACTAGCAGCAACCTATCGTGGACGTGCACAATTTAATCGGAGAAACCTATCGTGGACGTGCACATTTACCTAGCAACAACCTATCGTGGACGTGTACAATTTAATAGGAGCAACCTATCGTGGACGTGCACATTTACCTAGCAACAACCTATCGTGGACGTGTACAATTTACTAGGAGCAACCTATCGTGGACGTGCACATTTACCTAGCAACAACCTATCGTGGACGTGTACAACTTACTAGGAGCAACCTATTGTGGACGTGCACAATTTAACAGGAGCAACCTATTGTGGACATGCACATTTAACTAGCAGCAACCTATCGTGGACGTGCACAATTTACTAGGAGCAACCTATCGTGGACGTGCACATTTACCTAGCAACAACCTATCGTGGACGTGTACAACTTACTAGGAGCAACCTATTGTGGACGTGCACAATTTAACAGGAGCAACCTATTGTGGACATGCACATTTAACTAGCAGCAACCTGTCGTGGACGTGCACAATTTAATCGGAGAAACCTATCGTGGACGTGCACATTTACCTAGCAACAACCTATCGTGGACGTGTACAATTTACTAGGAGCAACC
Organism: Myxine glutinosa; assembly: GCF_964187855.1. Lineage (NCBI taxonomy): Eukaryota > Metazoa > Chordata > Myxini > Myxiniformes > Myxinidae > Myxine > Myxine glutinosa. Next base: position 45,781,728 of record NC_136261.1, read on the forward strand.
TATTGTGGACGTGTATAATTTACTAGGAGCAACCTATCGTGGACATGCTCATTTAACTAGCAGCAACCTATCGTGGACGTGCACAATTTACTAGGAAAAACCTATCGTGGACGTGCACATTTAACTAGCAGCAAGCTATTGTGGATGTGTACAATTTCCGAGGAGCAACCCATCGTGGCTGTGTACAATTAACTAGGAGCAATCGATCGTGGCTGTGTACAATTAACTAGGAGCAATCCATCTTGGCCGTGTACAATTAATTAGGAGCAATCCATCGTGGCTGTGTACAATTAACTAGGAGCAACCCATCGTGGCTGTGTACAATTGCAGTCGTGTCCAAACATATTGGCACCCTTGCACTTTTTTCAAATAGTGCACCATTTCTTCCAGAAAATTGATGAAACTAAAAAATATTTTGTTATCCACACATGTATTTATTTGGTGTGCAGTGGAACAAAACAAAAAATGCTGAAAAATTACGAAATCTTAGATTGTTCCAAACAGAAATACTAAAATGGCCCGGACAATATTAATGGCATCTTTTAGAAGTTGTTAGAAATAATTAGATTTCAAGCAGGTGATTCTCCTTTACTTTGGAATTGAACTCACCTGCGGTGAGTAAAAGATAAAAATATAAATATAATAAGCCTGCAATATAAAAATCACTCATTCTACCAGTTTGAAAAGAGAAAAGGAGTCATTCTGCTGTGTGGTGTCACTGTGTGTACCGCAATGAGCATGGAGAAAATAAATAAAACCAGAGAATTGTCTGAGGATGTCAGACACAAGATTGTAGCCAAGTATGGACAATCTCCAGGCTACAAGTCCATCTCCAGAGACCTTGATGTTCCTGTGTCCACCGTACGCAATGTTATCAGGACGTTTAAGGCCCATGGCACTGTAGCCAACCTCCCTGGGCGTGGCCGCAAACGAAAACTTAATTGAAGATTGCAGCGAAGGATTGTTCGAAAGGTGGAGAAAGCACCTTGATCAACTGCCAAACATATTCAAGTTGATCTTCATAAACAAAGTACGACAGTTTCAACTCACACCATCCGTCGCCAACTAAATGAAAGGGGGTTCTATGGTAGGAGACCCAGGAGGATGCCACTGATAAGAAAGCCTGATTGGAGTTTGCCAAAACACACCTGAACAAGCCAAAATCCTTCTGGAAGAATGTCCTGTGGAGAGATGAGACCAAATTAGAGCATTTTGGTGAAGCACATCATCTCTATGTTTACAGAAAACAAAATGAAGCCTTCAAAGAAGAGAACACCTTCCCTACAGTCAAACATGGATGAGGTTCAGTGCTGGTTTGGGGTTGCTGTGCTGCCTTTGGCACTGGGTACCTTGAATGTGTGCATGGCATCATGAAATCAGGAGATTACCAAGGCATTTTGGAGCGCAATGTTCAACCCAGTGTCAGAAAGCTGGGTCTCCGTCGAAGGTCATGGGTGTTGCAGCAGGATGATGACCGCAAACACACTTCAAAAAGCACCCAGGAATGGTTCAAGACAAAACGCTGGACTGTTCTGAAGTGGCCAGCAATGAGTCCAGATCGAAATCCCATTGAACACCTGTGGGGAGATCTGAAAACAGCAGTTGGGAGAAGGCACCCTTCAAATCTGGGAGAACTGGAGCAGTTTGCTCAAGAAGAGTGGCCCAAACTGCCAGTAGAGAGGTGTAGGAAGCTCATTCATGGGTATAGGAAGTGCTTGACTGCAGTTATTTTGTCAACAGGCTGTGCGACCAAATATAAAATCTGGAATGTCAATAATTTTGTCAATGCCATTTTTTTATTTTCTGATTTAAAAGGATAAATTAAGATCTGAATCAAAAACAAAGGTTCTGTAATATTAACAGTAAAATAAATAATTGTGAAGACCAAATACTTTTGTCAATTTCAATTTATTTTTTAAAGAAAATTGTGAATTATTTGAAAAAAGTACAAGGGTGCCAATATTTTTGGCCACGACTGTAACTAGGAGCAACCCATAGTGGCCGTGTACAATTAACTAGGAGCAACCCATAGTGGCGGTGTACAATTAACTAGGAGCAACCCATAGTGGCTGTGTACAATTAACTAGGAGCAACCCATAGTGGCCGTGTGCAATTAACTAGGAGCAACCCATAGTGGACGTGTACAATTAACTAGGAGCAACCCATAGTGGCCGTGTACAATTAACTAGGAGCAACCCATCGTGGCCGTGTGCAATTAACTAGGAGCAACCCATAGTGGCCATGTACAATTAACTAGGAGCAACCCATAGTGGCCGTGTACAATTAACTAGGAGCAACCCATAGTGGCCGTGTGCAATTAACTAGGAGCAACCCATAGTGGCCGTGTACAATTAACTAGGAGCAACCCATAGTGGCCGTGTACAATTAACTAGGAGCAACCCATAGTGGCCGTGTACAATTAACTAGGAGCAACCCATAGTGGCCATTTGCAATTAAATAGGAGCAACCCAGAGTGGCCGTGTACAATTAACGAGGAGCAACCCGTCGTGGCCGTGTACAATTAACGAGGAGCAACCCATAGTGGCCGCGTACAATTAACTAGGAGCAACCCATAGTGGCCGTGTACAATAAACTAGGAGCAACCCATAGTGGCCGTGTACAATTAACAAGGAGCAACTCATAGTGGCCGTGTGCAATAAACTCGGAGCAACCCATAGTGGCCGTGTACAATTAACAAGGAGCAACCCATAGTGTCTGTGTCCAATTAACTAGGAGCAACCCATAGCAGCCGTGTACAATTAACAAGGAGCAACCCATAGTGGCCGTGTACAATTAACTCGGAGCAACCCATAGTGGCCGTGTGCAATTAACTAGGAGCAACCCATAGTGGCCATGTGCAATTAACTAAGAGCAACCCATACTGGCCATGTGCGATTAACTAGGAGCAACCCAGAGTGGCCGTGTGCAATTAACTAGGAACAACCCATAGTGGCCGTGTACAATTAATTAGGAGCAACCCATAGTGGCCGTGTGCAATTAACTAGGAACAACCCATAGTGGCCGTGTGCAATCAACTAGGAGCAACCCATAGTGGCCGTGTACAATTAACTAGGAGCAACCCATAGTGGCCGTGTACAATTAACAAGGAGCAACCCATAGTGGCCGTGTACAATTAACTCAGAGCAACCCATAGTGGCCGTGTGCAATCAACTAGGAGCAACCCATAGTGGCCGTGTACAATTAACTAGGAGCAACCCATAGTGGCCATGTGCAATTAACTAGGAGCAACCCATAGTGGCCATGTGCAATTAACTAGGAGCAACCCATAGTGGCCATGTGCAATTAACTAGGAGCAACCCAGAGTGGCCGTGTGCAATTAACTAGGAACAACCCATAGTGGCCGTGTACAATTAACTCGGAGCAACACTTCGTGGACGTGCACAATTAACTAGCAACAACCCTTCGTGGACGTGCACAATTAACTAGCAACAACCCATCGTGGACGTGCACAATTAACTAGCAACAACCCATCGTGGACGTGCACAATTAACTAGCAACAACCCATCGTGGACGTGCACAATTAACTAGCAACAACCCTTCGTGGACGTGCACAATTAACTAGCAACAATCCTTCGTGGACATGCACAATTTGCTTGCAACAACCCTTCGTGGACGTGCACAATTAACTAGCAACAACCCTTCGTGGACGTGCACAATTAACCAGCAACAACCCTTCGTGACCATGCACAATTAACAAGCAACAACCCTTCGTGGACGTGCATAATTAACAAGCAACAACCCTTCGTGGACGTGCACATTTAACCAGCAACAACCCTTTGTGACCATGCACAATTAACTAGCAGCAATCCCTCGTGACCATGCACATTTAACGAGCAACAACCCTTGGTGACCATGCACAATTAACTAGCAACAACCTATCGTGGACGTGGACAATTTACTAGGAGCAACCTATTGTGGACGTGTGCAATTTACTCGGAGCAACCTATCGTGGACATGCACATTTAACTAGCAGCAACCTATCATGGACGTGCACAATTTAATAGGAGAAACCTATCGTGGACATGCACATTTAACTAGCAGCAACCTATCGTGGATGTGCACATTTACCGAGCAACAACCGATCGTGGACGTGTACAATTTACTTGGAGCAACCTATCGTGGACATGCACATTTAACGAGCAGCAACCTATCGTGGACGTGTACAATTTAATAGGAGCAACCTATCGTGGACGTGCACAATTTAACTAGCAGCAACCTATCGTGGACGTGTACAATTTAATAGGAGAAACCTATCGTGGACATGCACATTTAACTAGCAGCAACCTATCGTGGACGTGTACAATTTAATAGGAGAAACCTATCGTGGACATGCACATTTACCTAGCAACAACCTATCATGGACATGCACAATTAACTACCAACAACCTTTCGTGACTGCACAATTAACTAGCAACAACCCTTCGTGATCATGCACATTTAACTACCAACAACCTATCATGGACGTGTACAATTAACTAGCCGCAACCCATCGTGGACGTGTACAATTAACTAGCAACAACCCATCGTGGACGTGCACAATTAACTAGCAACAATCCTTCGTGGACATGCACATTTAACGAGCAACAATCCTTCGTGGACGTGCACAATTAACTAGCAACAACCCTTCGTGACTGCACATTTAACTAGCAGCAACCTATCGTGGACGTGTACAATTTAATAGGAGCAACCTATCGTGGACATGCACATTTACCTAGCAACAACCTATCGTGGACGTGTACAATTTAATAGGAGCAACCTATCGTGGACGTGCACATTTAACTAGCAGCAACCTATCGTGGACGTGTACAATTTAATAGGAGCAACCTATCGTGAACATGCACATTTAACTAGCAGCAACCTATCGTGGACGTGTACAATTTAACAGGAGCAACCTATTGTGGACATGCACATTTAACTAGCAGCAACCTATCGTGGACGTGCACAATTTAATCGGAGAAACCTATCGTGGACGTGCACATTTACCTAGCAACAACCTATCGTGGACGTGTACAATTTAATAGGAGCAACCTATCGTGGACGTGCACATTTACCTAGCAACAACCTATCGTGGACGTGTACAATTTACTAGGAGCAACCTATCGTGGACGTGCACATTTACCTAGCAACAACCTATCGTGGACGTGTACAACTTACTAGGAGCAACCTATTGTGGACGTGCACAATTTAACAGGAGCAACCTATTGTGGACATGCACATTTAACTAGCAGCAACCTATCGTGGACGTGCACAATTTACTAGGAGCAACCCATCGTGGCTGTGTACAATTGCAGTCGTGTCCAAACATATTGGCACCCTTGCACTTTTTTCAAATAGTGCACCATTTCTTCCAGAAAATTGATGAAACTAAAAAATATTTTGTTATCCACACATGTATTTATTTGGTGTGCAGTGGAACAAAACAAAAAATGCTGAAAAATTACGAAATCTTAGATTGTTCCAAACAGAAATACTAAAATGGCCCGGACAATATTAATGGCATCTTTTAGAAGTTGTTAGAAATAATTAGATTTCAAGCAGGTGATTCTCCTTTACTTTGGAATTGAACTCACCTGCGGTGAGTAAAAGATAAAAATATAAATATAATAAGCCTGCAATATAAAAATCACTCATTCTACCAGTTTGAAAAGAGAAAAGGAGTCATTCTGCTGTGTGGTGTCACTGTGTGTACCGCAATGAGCATGGAGAAAATAAATAAAACCAGAGAATTGTCTGAGGATGTCAGACACAAGATTGTAGCCAAGTATGGACAATCTCCAGGCTACAAGTCCATCTCCAGAGACCTTGATGTTCCTGTGTCCACCGTACGCAATGTTATCAGGACGTTTAAGGCCCATGGCACTGTAGCCAACCTCCCTGGGCGTGGCCGCAAACGAAAACTTAATTGAAGATTGCAGCGAAGGATTGTTCGAAAGGTGGAGAAAGCACCTTGATCAACTGCCAAACATATTCAAGTTGATCTTCATAAACAAAGTACGACAGTTTCAACTCACACCATCCGTCGCCAACTAAATGAAAGGGGGTTCTATGGTAGGAGACCCAGGAGGATGCCACTGATAAGAAAGCCTGATTGGAGTTTGCCAAAACACACCTGAACAAGCCAAAATCCTTCTGGAAGAATGTCCTGTGGAGAGATGAGACCAAATTAGAGCATTTTGGTGAAGCACATCATCTCTATGTTTACAGAAAACAAAATGAAGCCTTCAAAGAAGAGAACACCTTCCCTACAGTCAAACATGGATGAGGTTCAGTGCTGGTTTGGGGTTGCTGTGCTGCCTTTGGCACTGGGTACCTTGAATGTGTGCATGGCATCATGAAATCAGGAGATTACCAAGGCATTTTGGAGCGCAATGTTCAACCCAGTGTCAGAAAGCTGGGTCTCCGTCGAAGGTCATGGGTGTTGCAGCAGGATGATGACCGCAAACACACTTCAAAAAGCACCCAGGAATGGTTCAAGACAAAACGCTGGACTGTTCTGAAGTGGCCAGCAATGAGTCCAGATCGAAATCCCATTGAACACCTGTGGGGAGATCTGAAAACAGCAGTTGGGAGAAGGCACCCTTCAAATCTGGGAGAACTGGAGCAGTTTGCTCAAGAAGAGTGGCCCAAACTGCCAGTAGAGAGGTGTAGGAAGCTCATTCATGGGTATAGGAAGTGCTTGACTGCAGTTATTTTGTCAACAGGCTGTGCGACCAAATATAAAATCTGGAATGTCAATAATTTTGTCAATGCCATTTTTTTATTTTCTGATTTAAAAGGATAAATTAAGATCTGAATCAAAAACAAAGGTTCTGTAATATTAACAGTAAAATAAATAATTGTGAAGACCAAATACTTTTGTCAATTTCAATTTATTTTTTTAAGAAAATTGTGAATTATTTGAAAAAAGTACAAGGGTGCCAATATTTTTGGCCACGACTGTAACTAGGAGCAACCCATAGTGGCCGTGTACAATTAACTAGGAGCAACCCATAGTGGCGGTGTACAATTAACTAGGAGCAACCCATAGTGGCTGTGTACAATTAACTAGGAGCAACCCATAGTGGCCGTGTGCAATTAACTAGGAGCAACCCATAGTGGACGTGTACAATTAACTAGGAGCAACCCATAGTGGCCGTGTACAATTAACTAGGAGCAACCCATCGTGGCCGTGTGCAATTAACTAGGAGCAACCCATAGTGGCCATGTACAATTAACTAGGAGCAACCCATAGTGGCCGTGTACAATTAACTAGGAGCAACCCATAGTGGCCGTGTGCAATTAACTAGGAGCAACCCATAGTGGCCGTGTACAATTAACTAGGAGCAACCCATAGTGGCCGTGTACAATTAACTAGGAGCAACCCATAGTGGCCGTGTACAATTAACTAGGAGCAACCCATAGTGGCCATTTGCAATTAAATAGGAGCAACCCAGAGTGGCCGTGTACAATTAACGAGGAGCAACCCGTCGTGGCCGTGTACAATTAACGAGGAGCAACCCATAGTGGCCGCGTACAATTAACTAGGAGCAACCCATAGTGGCCGTGTACAATAAACTAGGAGCAACCCATAGTGGCCGTGTACAATTAACAAGGAGCAACTCATAGTGGCCGTGTGCAATAAACTCGGAGCAACCCATAGTGGCCGTGTACAATTAACAAGGAGCAACCCATAGTGTCTGTGTCCAATTAACTAGGAGCAACCCATAGCAGCCGTGTACAATTAACAAGGAGCAACCCATAGTGGCCGTGTACAATTAACTCGGAGCAACCCATAGTGGCCGTGTGCAATTAACTAGGAGCAACCCATAGTGGCCATGTGCAATTAACTAAGAGCAACCCATACTGGCCATGTGCGATTAACTAGGAGCAACCCAGAGTGGCCGTGTGCAATTAACTAGGAACAACCCATAGTGGCCGTGTACAATTAATTAGGAGCAACCCATAGTGGCCGTGTGCAATTAACTAGGAACAACCCATAGTGGCCGTGTGCAATCAACTAGGAGCAACCCATAGTGGCCGTGTACAATTAACAAGGAGCAACCCATAGTGGCCGTGTACAATTAACAAGGAGCAACCCATAGTGGCCGTGTACAATTAACTCGGAGCAACCCATAGTGGCCGTGTGCAATCAACTAGGAGCAACCCATAGTGGCCGTGTACAATTAACTAGGAGCAACCCATAGTGGCCATGTGCAATTAACTAGGAGCAACCCATAGTGGCCATGTGCAATTAACTAGGAGCAACCCATAGTGGCCATGTGCAATTAACTAGGAGCAACCCAGAGTGGCCGTGTGCAATTAACTAGGAACAACCCATAGTGGCCGTGTACAATTAACTCGGAGCAACACTTCGTGGACGTGCACAATTAACTAGCAACAACCCTTCGTGGACGTGCACAATTAACTAGCAACAACCCATCGTGGACGTGCACAATTAACTAGCAACAACCCATCGTGGACGTGCACAATTAACTAGCAACAACCCATCGTGGACGTGCACAATTAACTAGCAACAACCCTTCGTGGACGTGCACAATTAACTAGCAACAATCCTTCGTGGACATGCACAATTTGCTTGCAACAACCCTTCGTGGACGTGCACAATTAACTAGCAACAACCCTTCGTGGACGTGCACAATTAACCAGCAACAACCCTTCGTGACCATGCACAATTAACAAGCAACAACCCTTCGTGGACGTGCATAATTAACAAGCAACAACCCTTCGTGGACGTGCACATTTAACCAGCAACAACCCTTTGTGACCATGCACAATTAACTAGCAGCAATCCCTCGTGACCATGCACATTTAACGAGCAACAACCCTTGGTGACCATGCACAATTAACTAGCAACAACCTATCGTGGACGTGGACAATTTACTAGGAGCAACCTATTGTGGACGTGTGCAATTTACTCGGAGCAACCTATCGTGGACATGCACATTTAACTAGCAGCAACCTATCATGGACGTGCACAATTTAATAGGAGAAACCTATCGTGGACATGCACATTTAACTAGCAGCAACCTATCGTGGATGTGCACATTTACCGAGCAACAACCGATCGTGGACGTGTACAATTTACTTGGAGCAACCTATCGTGGACATGCACATTTAACGAGCAGCAACCTATCGTGGACGTGTACAATTTAATAGGAGCAACCTATCGTGGACGTGCACAATTTAACTAGCAGCAACCTATCGTGGACGTGTACAATTTAATAGGAGAAACCTATCGTGGACATGCACATTTAACTAGCAGCAACCTATCGTGGACGTGTACAATTTAATAGGAGAAACCTATCGTGGACATGCACATTTACCTAGCAACAACCTATCATGGACATGCACAATTAACTACCAACAACCTTTCGTGACTGCACAATTAACTAGCAACAACCCTTCGTGATCATGCACATTTAACTACCAACAACCTATCATGGACGTGTACAATTAACTAGCCGCAACCCATCGTGGACGTGTACAATTAACTAGCAACAACCCATCGTGGACGTGCACAATTAACTAGCAACAATCCTTCGTGGACATGCACATTTAACGAGCAACAATCCTTCGTGGACGTGCACAATTAACTAGCAACAACCCTTCGTGACTGCACATTTAACTAGCAGCAACCTATCGTGGACGTGTACAATTTAATAGGAGCAACCTATCGTGGACATGCACATTTACCTAGCAACAACCTATCGTGGACGTGTACAATTTAATAGGAGCAACCTATCGTGGACGTGCACATTTAACTAGCAGCAACCTATCGTGGACGTGTACAATTTAATAGGAGCAACCTATCGTGAACATGCACATTTAACTAGCAGCAACCTATCGTGGACGTGTACAATTTAACAGGAGCAACCTATTGTGGACATGCACATTTAACTAGCAGCAACCTATCGTGGACGTGCACAATTTAATCGGAGAAACCTATCGTGGACGTGCACATTTACCTAGCAACAACCTATCGTGGACGTGTACAATTTAATAGGAGCAACCTATCGTGGACGTGCACATTTACCTAGCAACAACCTATCGTGGACGTGTACAATTTACTAGGAGCAACCTATCGTGGACGTGCACATTTACCTAGCAACAACCTATCGTGGACGTGTACAACTTACTAGGAGCAACCTATTGTGGACGTGCACAATTTAACAGGAGCAACCTATTGTGGACATGCACATTTAACTAGCAGCAACCTGTCGTGGACGTGCACAATTTAATCGGAGAAACCTATCGTGGACGTGCACATTTACCTAGCAACAACCTATCGTGGACGTGTACAATTTACTAGGAGCAACCTATTGTGGACGTGTATAATTTACTAGGAGCAACCTATCGTGGACATGCTCATTTAACTAGCAGCAACCTATCGTGGACGTGCACAATTTACTAGGAAAAACCTATCGTGGACGTGCACATTTAACTAGCAGCAAGCTATTGTGGATGTGTACAATTTCCGAGGAGCAACCCATCGTGGCTGTGTACAATTAACTAGGAGCAATCGATCGTGGCTGTGTACAATTAACTAGGAGCAATCCATCTTGGCCGTGTACAATTAATTAGGAGCAATCCATCGTGGCTGTGTACAATTAACTAGGAGCAACCCATCGTGGCTGTGTACAATTGCAGTCGTGTCCAAACATATTGGCACCCTTGCACTTTTTTCAAATAGTGCACCATTTCTTCCAGAAAATTGATGAAACTAAAAAATATTTTGTTATCCACACATGTATTTATTTGGTGTGCAGTGGAACAAAACAAAAAATGCTGAAAAATTACGAAATCTTAGATTGTTCCAAACAGAAATACTAAAATGGCCCGGACAATATTAATGGCATCTTTTAGAAGTTGTTAGAAATAATTAGATTTCAAGCAGGTGATTCTCCTTTACTTTGGAATTGAAATCACCTGCGGTGAGTAAAAGATAAAAATATAAATATAATAAGCCTGCAATATAAAAATCACTCATTCTACCAGTTTGAAAAGAGAAAAGGAGTCATTCTGCTGTGTGGTGTCACTGTGTGTACCGCAATGAGCATGGAGAAAATAAATAAAACCAGAGAATTGTCTGAGGATGTCAGACACAAGATTGTAGCCAAGTATGGACAATCTCCAGGCTACAAGTCCATCTCCAGAGACCTTGATGTTCCTGTGTCCACCGTACGCAATGTTATCAGGACGTTTAAGGCCCATGGCACTGTAGCCAACCTCCCTGGGCGTGGCCGCAAACGAAAACTTAATTGAAGATTGCAGCGAAGGATTGTTCGAAAGGTGGAGAAAGCACCTTGATCAACTGCCAAACATATTCAAGTTGATCTTCATAAACAAAGTACGACAGTTTCAACTCACACCATCCGTCGCCAACTAAATGAAAGGGGGTTCTATGGTAGGAGACCCAGGAGGATGCCACTGATAAGAAAGCCTGATTGGAGTTTGCCAAAACACACCTGAACAAGCCAAAATCCTTCTGGAAGAATGTCCTGTGGAGAGATGAGACCAAATTAGAGCATTTTGGTGAAGCACATCATCTCTATGTTTACAGAAAACAAAATGAAGCCTTCAAAGAAGAGAACACCTTCCCTACAGTCAAACATGGATGAGGTTCAGTGCTGGTTTGGGGTTGCTGTGCTGCCTTTGGCACTGGGTACCTTGAATGTGTGCATGGCATCATGAAATCAGGAGATTACCAAGGCATTTTGGAGCGCAATGTTCAACCCAGTGTCAGAAAGCTGGGTCTCCGTCGAAGGTCATGGGTGTTGCAGCAGGATGATGACCGCAAACACACTTCAAAAAGCACCCAGGAATGGTTCAAGACAAAACGCTGGACTGTTCTGAAGTGGCCAGCAATGAGTCCAGATCTAAATCCCATTGAACACCTGTGGGGAGATCTGAAAACAGCAGTTGGGAGAAGGCACCCTTCAAATCTGGGAGAACTGGAGCAGTTTGCTCAAGAAGAGTGGCCCAAACTGCCAGTAGAGAGGTGTAGGAAGCTCATTCATGGGTATAGGAAGTGCTTGACTGCAGTTATTTTGTCAACAGGCTGTGCGACCAAATATAAAATCTGGAATGTCAATAATTTTGTCAATGCCATTTTTTTATTTTCTGATTTAAAAGGATAAATTAAGATCTGAATCAAAAACAAAGGTTCTGTAATATTAACAGTAAAATAAATAATTGTGAAGACCAAATACTTTTGTCAATTTCAATTTATTTTTTAAAGAAAATTGTGAATTATTTGAAAAAAGTACAAGGGTGCCAATATTTTTGGCCACGACTGTAACTAGGAGCAACCCATAGTGGCCGTGTACAATTAACTAGGAGCAACCCATAGTGGCGGTGTACAATTAACTAGGAGCAACCCATAGTGGCGGTGTACAATTAACTAGGAGCAACCCATAGTGGCCGTGTGCAATTAACTAGGAGCAACCCATAGTGGACGTGTACAATTAACTAGGAGCAACCCATAGTGGCCGTGTACAATTAACTAGGAGCAACCCATCGTGGCCGTGTGCAATTAACTAGGAGCAACCCATAGTGGCCATGTACAATTACCTAGGAGCAACCCATAGTGGCCGTGTACAATTAACTAGGAGCAACCCATAGTGGCCGTGTGCAATTAACTAGGAGCAACCCATAGTGGCCGTGTACAATTAACTAGGAGCAACCCATAGTGGCCGTGTACAATTAACTAGGAGCAACCCATAGTGGCCGTGTACAATTAACTAGGAGCAACCCATAGTGGCCATTTGCAATTAACTAGGAGCAACCCAGAGTGGCCGTGTACAATAAACTAGGAGCAACCCATAGTGGCCGTGTACAATTAACAAGGAGCAACTCATAGTGGCCGTGTGCAATAAACTCGGAGCAACCCATAGTGGCCGTGTACAATTAACAAGGAGCAACCCATAGTGTCTGTGTCCAATTAACTAGGAGCAACCCATAGCAGCCGTGTACAATTAACAAGGAGCAACCCATAGTGGCCGTGTACAATTAACTCGGAGCAACCCATAGTGGCCGTGTGCAATTAACTAGGAGCAACCCATAGTGGCCATGTGCAATTAACTAAGAGCAACCCATACTGGCCATGTGCGATTAACTAGGAGCAACCCAGAGTGGCCGTGTGCAATTAACTAGGAACAACCCATAGTGGCCGTGTACAATTAATTAGGAGCAACCCATAGTGGCCGTGTGCAATTAACTAGGAACAACCCATAGTGGCCGTGTGCAATCAACTAGGAGCAACCCATAGTGGCCGTGTACAATTAACTAGGAGCAACCCATAGTGGCCGTGTACAATTAACAAGGAGCAACCCATAGTGGCCGTGTACAATTAACTCGGAGCAACCCATAGTGGCCGTGTGCAATCAACTAGGAGCAACCCATAGTGGCCGTGTACAATTAACTAGGAGCAACCCATAGTGGCCATGTGCAATTAACTAGGAGCAACCCATAGTGGCCATGTGCAATTAACTAGGAGCAACCCATAGTGGCCATGTGCAATTAACTAGGAGCAACCCAGAGTGGCCGTGTGCAATTAACTAGGAACAACCCATAGTGGCCGTGTACAATTAACTCGGAGTAACACTTCGTGGACGTGCACAATTAACTAGCAACAACCCTTCGTGGACGTGCACAATTAACTAGCAACAACCCATCGTGGACGTGCACAATTAACTAGCAACAACCCATCGTGGACGTGCACAATTAACTAGCAACAACCCATCGTGGACGTGCACAATTAACTAGCAACAACCCTTCGTGGACGTGCACAATTAACTAGCAACAATCCTTCGTGGACATGCACAATTTGCTTGCAACAACCCTTCGTGGACGTGCACAATTAACTAGCAACAACCCTTCGTGGACGTGCACAATTAACCAGCAACAACCCTTCGTGACCATGCACAATTAACAAGCAACAACCCTTCGTGGACGTGCATAATTAACAAGCAACAACCCTTCGTGGACGTGCACATTTAACCAGCAACAACCCTTTGTGACCATGCACAATTAACTAGCAGCAATCCCTCGTGACCATGCACATTTAACGAGCAACAACCCTTGGTGACCATGCACAATTAACTAGCAACAACCTATCGTGGACGTGGACAATTTACTAGGAGCAACCTATTGTGGACGTGTGCAATTTACTCGGAGCAACCTATCGTGGACATGCACATTTAACTAGCAGCAACCTATCATGGACGTGCACAATTTAATAGGAGAAACCTATCGTGGACATGCACATTTAACTAGCAGCAACCTATCGTGGATGTGCACATTTACCGAGCAACAACCGATCGTGGACGTGTACAATTTACTTGGAGCAACCTATCGTGGACATGCACATTTAACGAGCAGCAACCTATCGTGGACGTGTACAATTTAATAGGAGCAACCTATCGTGGACGTGCACAATTTAACTAGCAGCAACCTATCGTGGACGTGTACAATTTAATAGGAGAAACCTATCGTGGACATGCACATTTAACTAGCAGCAACCTATCGTGGACGTGTACAATTTAATAGGAGAAACCTATCGTGGACATGCACATTTACCTAGCAACAACCTATCATGGACATGCACAATTAACTACCAACAACCTTTCGTGACTGCACAATTAACTAGCAACAACCCTTCGTGATCATGCACATTTAACTACCAACAACCCATCATGGACGTGTACAATTAACTAGCCGCAACCCATCGTGGACGTGTACAATTAACTAGCAACAACCCATCGTGGACGTGCACAATTAACTAGCAACAATCCTTCGTGGACATGCACATTTAACGAGCAACAATCCTTCGTGGACGTGCACAATTAACTAGCAACAACCCTTCGTGACTGCACATTTAACTAGCAGCAACCTATCGTGGACGTGTACAATTTAATAGGAGCAACCTATCGTGGACATGCACATTTACCTAGCAACAACCTATCGTGGACGTGTACAATTTAATAGGAGCAACCTATCGTGGACGTGCACATTTAACTAGCAGCAAACTATCGTGGACGTGTACAATTTAATAGGAGCAACCTATCGTGAACATGCACATTTAACTAGCAGCAACCTATCGTGGACGTGTACAATTTAACAGGAGCAACCTATTGTGGACATGCACATTTAACTAGCAGCAACCTATCGTGGACGTGCACAATTTAATCGGAGAAACCTATCGTGGACGTGCACATTTACCGAGCAACAACCTATCGTGGACGTGTACAATTTAATAGGAGCAACCTATCGTGGACATGCACATTTACCTAGCAACAACCTATCGTGGACGTGTACAATTTACTAGGAGCAACCTATCGTGGACGTGCACATTTACCTAGCAACAACCTATCGTGGACGTGTACAACTTACTAGGAGCAACCTATTGTGGACGTGCACAATTTAACAGGAGCAACCTATTGTGGACATGCACATTTAACTAGCAGCAACCTGTCGTGGACGTGCACAATTTAATCGGAGAAACCTATCGTGGACGTGCACATTTACCTAGCAACAACCTATCGTGGACGTGTACAATTTACTAGGAGCAACCTATTGTGGACGTGTATAATTTACTAGGAGCAACCTATCGTGGACATGCTCATTTAACTAGCAGCAACCTATCGTGGACGTGCACAATTTACTAGGAAAAACCTATCGTGGACGTGCACATTTAACTAGCAGCAAGCTATTGTGGATGTGTACAATTTCCGAGGAGCAACCCATCGTGGCTGTGTACAATTAACTAGGAGCAATCGATCGTGGCTGTGTACAATTAACTAGGAGCAATCCATCTTGGCCGTGTACAATTAATTAGGAGCAATCCATCGTGGCTGTGTACAATTAACTAGGAGCAACCCATCGTGGCTGTGTACAATTGCAGTCGTGTCCAAACATATTGGCACCCTTGCACTTTTTTCAAATAGTGCACCATTTCTTCCAGAAAATTGATGAAACTAAAAAATATTTTGTTATCCACACATGTATTTATTTGGTGTGCAGTGGAACAAAACAAAAAATGCTGAAAAATTACGAAATCTTAGATTGTTCCAAACAGAAATACTAAAATGGCCCGGACAATATTAATGGCATCTTTTAGAAGTTGTTAGAAATAATTAGATTTCAAGCAGGTGATTCTCCTTTACTTTGGAATTGAACTCACCTGCGGTGAGTAAAAGATAAAAATATAAATATAATAAGCCTGCAATATAAAAATCACTCATTCTACCAGTTTGAAAAGAGAAAAGGAGTCATTCTGCTGTGTGGTGTCACTGTGTGTACCGCAATGAGCATGGAGAAAATAAATAAAACCAGAGAATTGTCTGAGGATGTCAGACACAAGATTGTAGCCAAGTATGGACAATCTCCAGGCTACAAGTCCATCTCCAGAGACCTTGATGTTCCTGTGTCCACCGTACGCAATGTTATCAGGACGTTTAAGGCCCATGGCACTGTAGCCAACCTCCCTGGGCGTGGCCGCAAACGAAAACTTAATTGAAGATTGCAGCGAAGGATTGTTCGAAAGGTGGAGAAAGCACCTTGATCAACTGCCAAACATATTCAAGTTGATCTTCATAAACAAAGTACGACAGTTTCAACTCACACCATCCGTCGCCAACTAAATGAAAGGGGGTTCTATGGTAGGAGACCCAGGAGGATGCCACTGATAAGAAAGCCTGATTGGAGTTTGCCAAAACACACCTGAACAAGCCAAAATCCTTCTGGAAGAATGTCCTGTGGAGAGATGAGACCAAATTAGAGCATTTTGGTGAAGCACATCATCTCTATGTTTACAGAAAACAAAATGAAGCCTTCAAAGAAGAGAACACCTTCCCTACAGTCAAACATGGATGAGGTTCAGTGCTGGTTTGGGGTTGCTGTGCTGCCTTTGGCACTGGGTACCTTGAATGTGTGCATGGCATCATGAAATCAGGAGATTACCAAGGCATTTTGGAGCGCAATGTTCAACCCAGTGTCAGAAAGCTGGGTCTCCGTCGAAGGTCATGGGTGTTGCAGCAGGATGATGACCGCAAACACACTTCAAAAAGCACCCAGGAATGGTTCAAGACAAAACGCTGGACTGTTCTGAAGTGGCCAGCAATGAGTCCAGATCTAAATCCCATTGAACACCTGTGGGGAGATCTGAAAACAGCAGTTGGGAGAAGGCACCCTTCAAATCTGGGAGAACTGGAGCAGTTTGCTCAAGAAGAGTGGCCCAAACTGCCAGTAGAGAGGTGTAGGAAGCTCATTCATGGGTATAGGAAGTGCTTGACTGCAGTTATTTTGTCAACAGGCTGTGCGACCAAATATAAAATCTGGAATGTCAATAATTTTGTCAATGCCATTTTTTTATTTTCTGATTTAAAAGGATAAATTAAGATCTGAATCAAAAACAAAGGTTCTGTAATATTAACAGTAAAATAAATAATTGTGAAGACCAAATACTTTTGTCAATTTCAATTTATTTTTTAAAGAAAATTGTGAATTATTTGAAAAAAGTACAAGGGTGCCAATATTTTTGGCCACGACTGTAACTAGGAGCAACCCATAGTGGCCGTGTACAATTAACTAGGAGCAACCCATAGTGGCGGTGTACAATTAACTAGGAGCAACCCATAGTGGCGGTGTACAATTAACTAGGAGCAACCCATAGTGGCCGTGTGCAATTAACTAGGAGCAACCCATAGTGGACGTGTACAATTAACTAGGAGCAACCCATAGTGGCCGTGTACAATTAACTAGGAGCAACCCATCGTGGCCGTGTGCAATTAACTAGGAGCAACCCATAGTGGCCATGTACAATTAACTAGGAGCAACCCATAGTGGCCGTGTACAATTAACTAGGAGCAACCCATAGTGGCCGTGTGCAATTAACTAGGAGCAACCCATAGTGGCCGTGTACAATTAACTAGGAGCAACCCATAGTGGCCGTGTACAATTAACTAGGAGCAACCCATAGTGGCCGTGTACAATTAACTAGGAGCAACCCATAGTGGCCATTTGCAATTAACTAGGAGCAACCCAGAGTGGCCGTGTACAATAAACTAGGAGCAACCCATAGTGGCCGTGTACAATTAACAAGGAGCAACTCATAGTGGCCGTGTGCAATAAACTCGGAGCAACCCATAGTGGCCGTGTACAATTAACAAGGAGCAACCCATAGTGTCTGTGTCCAATTAACTAGGAGCAACCCATAGCAGCCGTGTACAATTAACAAGGAGCAACCCATAGTGGCCGTGTACAATTAACTCGGAGCAACCCATAGTGGCCGTGTGCAATTAACTAGGAGCAACCCATAGTGGCCATGTGCAATTAACTAAGAGCAACCCATACTGGCCATGTGCGATTAACTAGGAGCAACCCAGAGTGGCCGTGTGCAATTAACTAGGAACAACCCATAGTGGCCGTGTACAATTAATTAGGAGCAACCCATAGTGGCCGTGTGCAATTAACTAGGAACAACCCATAGTGGCCGTGTGCAATCAACTAGGAGCAACCCATAGTGGCCGTGTACAATTAACTAGGAGCAACCCATAGTGGCCGTGTACAATTAACAAGGAGCAACCCATAGTGGCCGTGTACAATTAACTCGGAGCAACCCATAGTGGCCGTGTGCAATCAACTAGGAGCAACCCATAGTGGCCGTGTACAATTAACTAGGAGCAACCCATAGTGGCCATGTGCAATTAACTAGGAGCAACCCATAGTGGCCATGTGCAATTAACTAGGAGCAACCCATAGTGGCCATGTGCAATTAACTAGGAGCAACCCAGAGTGGCCGTGTGCAATTAACTAGGAACAACCCATAGTGGCCGTGTACAATTAACTCGGAGCAACACTTCGTGGACGTGCACAATTAACTAGCAACAACCCTTCGTGGACGTGCACAATTAACTAGCAACAACCCATCGTGGACGTGCACAATTAACTAGCAACAACCCATCGTGGACGTGCACAATTAACTAGCAACAACCCATCGTGGACGTGCACAATTAACTAGCAACAACCCTTCGTGGACGTGCACAATTAACTAGCAACAATCCTTCGTGGACATGCACAATTTGCTTGCAACAACCCTTCGTGGACGTGCACAATTAACTAGCAACAACCCTTCGTGGACGTGCACAATTAACCAGCAACAACCCTTCGTGACCATGCACAATTAACAAGCAACAACCCTTCGTGGACGTGCATAATTAACAAGCAACAACCCTTCGTGGACGTGCACATTTAACCAGCAACAACCCTTTGTGACCATGCACAATTAACTAGCAGCAATCCCTCGTGACCATGCACATTTAACGAGCAACAACCCTTGGTGACCATGCACAATTAACTAGCAACAACCTATCGTGGACGTGGACAATTTACTAGGAGCAACCTATTGTGGACGTGTGCAATTTACTCGGAGCAACCTATCGTGGACATGCACATTTAACTAGCAGCAACCTATCATGGACGTGCACAATTTAATAGGAGAAACCTATCGTGGACATGCACATTTAACTAGCAGCAACCTATCGTGGATGTGCACATTTACCGAGCAACAACCGATCGTGGACGTGTACAATTTACTTGGAGCAACCTATCGTGGACATGCACATTTAACGAGCAGCAACCTATCGTGGACGTGTACAATTTAATAGGAGCAACCTATCGTGGACGTGCACAATTTAACTAGCAGCAACCTATCGTGGACGTGTACAATTTAATAGGAGAAACCTATCGTGGACATGCACATTTAACTAGCAGCAACCTATCGTGGACGTGTACAATTTAATAGGAGAAACCTATCGTGGACATGCACATTTACCTAGCAACAACCTATCATGGACATGCACAATTAACTACCAACAACCTTTCGTGACTGCACAATTAACTAGCAACAACCCTTCGTGATCATGCACATTTAACTACCAACAACCTATCATGGACGTGTACAATTAACTAGCCGCAACCCATCGTGGACGTGTACAATTAACTAGCAACAACCCATCGTGGACGTGCACAATTAACTAGCAACAATCCTTCGTGGACATGCACATTTAACGAGCAACAATCCTTCGTGGACGTGCACAATTAACTAGCAACAACCCTTCGTGACTGCACATTTAACTAGCAGCAACCTATCGTGGACGTGTACAATTTAATAGGAGCAACCTATCGTGGACATGCACATTTACCTAGCAACAACCTATCGTGGACGTGTACAATTTAATAGGAGCAACCTATCGTGGACGTGCACATTTAACTAGCAACAACCTATCGTGGACGTGTACAATTTAATAGGAGCAACCTATCGTGGACGTGCACATTTACCTAGCAACAACCTATCGTGGACGTGTACAATTTACTAGGAGCAACCTATCGTGGACGTGCACATTTACCTAGCAACAACCTATCGTGGACGTGTACAACTTACTAGGAGCAACCTATTGTGGACGTGCACAATTTAACAGGAGCAACCTATTGTGGACATGCACATTTAACTAGCAGCAACCTGTCGTGGACGTGCACAATTTAATCGGAGAAACCTATCGTGGACGTGCACATTTACCTAGCAACAACCTATCGTGGACGTGTACAATTTACTAGGAGCAACCTATTGTGGACGTGTATAATTTACTAGGAGCAACCTATCGTGGACATGCTCATTTAACTAGCAGCAACCTATCGTGGACGTGCACAATTTACTAGGAAAAACCTATCGTGGACGTGCACATTTAACTAGCAGCAAGCTATTGTGGATGTGTACAATTTCCGAGGAGCAACCCATCGTGGCTGTGTACAATTAACTAGGAGCAATCGATCGTGGCTGTGTACAATTAACTAGGAGCAATCCATCTTGGCCGTGTACAATTAATTAGGAGCAATCCATCGTGGCTGTGTACAATTAACTAGGAGCAACCAATCGTGGCTGTGTACAATTGCAGTCGTGTCCAAACATATTGGCACCCTTGCACTTTTTTCAAATAGTGCACCATTTCTTCCAGAAAATTGATGAAACTAAAAAATATTTTGTTATCCACACATGTATTTATTTGGTGTGCAGTGGAACAAAACAAAAAATGCTGAAAAATTACGAAATCTTAGATTGTTCCAAACAGAAATACTAAAATGGCCCGGACAATATTAATGGCATCTTTTAGAAGTTGTTAGAAATAATTAGATTTCAAGCAGGTGATTCTCCTTCACTTTGGAATTGAACTCACCTGCGGTGAGTAAAAGATAAAAATATAAATATAATAAGCCTGCAATATAAAAATCACTCATTCTACCAGTTTGAAAAGAGAAAAGGAGTCATTCTGCTGTGTGGTGTCACTGTGTGTACCGCAATGAGCATGGAGAAAATAAATAAAACCAGAGAATTGTCTGAGGATGTCAGACACAAGATTGTAGCCAAGTATGGACAATCTCCAGGCTACAAGTCCATCTCCAGAGACCTTGATGTTCCTGTGTCCACCGTACGCAATGTTATCAGGACGTTTAAGGCCCATGGCACTGTAGCCAACCTCCCTGGGCGTGGCCGCAAACGAAAACTTAATTGAAGATTGCAGCGAAGGATTGTTCGAAAGGTGGAGAAAGCACCTTGATCAACTGCCAAACATATTCAAGTTGATCTTCATAAACAAAGTACGACAGTTTCAACTCACACCATCCGTCGCCAACTAAATGAAAGGGGGTTCTATGGTAGGAGACCCAGGAGGATGCCACTGATAAGAAAGCCTGATTGGAGTTTGCCAAAACACACCTGAACAAGCCAAAATCCTTCTGGAAGAATGTCCTGTGGAGAGATGAGACCAAATTAGAGCATTTTGGTGAAGCACATCATCTCTATGTTTACAGAAAACAAAATGAAGCCTTCAAAGAAGAGAACACCTTCCCTACAGTCAAACATGGATGAGGTTCAGTGCTGGTTTGGGGTTGCTGTGCTGCCTTTGGCACTGGGTACCTTGAATGTGTGCATGGCATCATGAAATCAGGAGATTACCAAGGCATTTTGGAGCGCAATGTTCAACCCAGTGTCAGAAAGCTGGGTCTCCGTCGAAGGTCATGGGTGTTGCAGCAGGATGATGACCGCAAACACACTTCAAAAAGCACCCAGGAATGGTTCAAGACAAAACGCTGGACTGTTCTGAAGTGGCCAGCAATGAGTCCAGATCTAAATCCCATTGAACACCTGTGGGGAGATCTGAAAACAGCAGTTGGGAGAAGGCACCCTTCAAATCTGGGAGAACTGGAGCAGTTTGCTCAAGAAGAGTGGCCCAAACTGCCAGTAGAGAGGTGTAGGAAGCTCATTCATGGGTATAGGAAGTGCTTGACTGCAGTTATTTTGTCAACAGGCTGTGCGACCAAATATAAAATCTGGAATGTCAATAATTTTGTCAATGCCATTTTTTTATTTTCTGATTTAAAAGGATAAATTAAGATCTGAATCAAAAACAAAGGTTCTGTAATATTAACAGTAAAATAAATAATTGTGAAGACCAAATACTTTTGTCAATTTCAATTTATTTTTTAAAGAAAATTGTGAATTATTTGAAAAAAGTACAAGGGTGCTGTTACATATTTAGGTGAATGTATGTAAATTACCATTCAGGTTGCTTATCCGTGTGTATTATATTAAGGGTTGTTGTGATGGGAGGGTCAGGAGCCCTTCGGAACCAGTGGCCGGAAACGGAAGTGGCCGGAAACGGAAGAAGAAAAAGACACGAGGAGAGAAAAGGACGGTGCTTCTTCTTCCTCGCCCCGCGACGACGAGAAGGTGGAATCGACCTTACGCTGCGCGGAAAACGCGCCGTTGCGAAACGTCTGGCGAGAGGAGTTACCTGGGCGGTAAATACCTTTTGACACGTCCAGTCCCCGTGAGTTCGTGCACGAAACCAAGCGTCCGGGACAGTTTGCCCCGTCTACAAAGACGCGTACGGGTCCGCACGTTGGGCCTCGCTCGCGTCGGAAGCCGCGCTGGGTTTTGCCCCGTCTACAAAGACGCGTACGGGTCCGCACGTTGGGCCTCGCTCGCGTCGGAAGCCGCGCTGGGTTTTGCCCCGTCTACAAAGACGCGTACGGGTCCGCACGTTGGGCCTCGCTCGCGTCGGAAGCCGCGCTGGGTTTTTGCCCATCTACAAGGACGCGTAAGGGTCGCACTTGGGGCCTCGCGCACGTTGGACGCCGCGCTGGGTTTGCCCCGTGGCTTGGCAAGGAGGTGCGCTGCAGCCGCGGCCCCAGTCCGAGACGGCACGTTTAGAGCACGTCCGCCCGGGGCTCGTTCAACCGCCCGTGTGCGGAGAGGAGAGACATTGACCACGGAGGGAGTCAGGAGTGGGGCTCACGTGAGGAATGTATAAGATTAAGATGGCCATCTTAGAGTTTGTGTAGATGAGTTCACATGGTTGTAATATTGATTGTGCATTGTTGATGGTTGTTGATTGCTCAGTGAATATATTCTTGATTATTCCGGATCCTTGGTGTGGGGTTTCTTCTTGACCGGAATTCATATTGATTGCGTTACGAAAGCGTATAAACCATATATCTTTCTGGCGGGGTCCCTCCCACGGTCCGGGGGTCACCAAGACCAGGTAGTTACCGGGAGGACCACGTAACAGAATTGGGGGCTCGTCCAAATTACGATTTGCGGTTTCGCAATTGGGTCTACGTCCGGGATCTAAAAGTGTATAAAATAATAAAATAATAATATTTTTGGTAATTAAAATTTATTAATTAATTATTAATTGGTAATATTTTTTTTTGAGAAATTGGGGAAAGTCTTGGGGTGAAGGTTAACAGGTGTTAACGATAGGCACCATGGCGTTTGTGGCACAGAACTTTGGGGTAACCCCGAGTGAGGCACAGTTCCGAGCATTGCTAAAGTCGGATCTCTTGAAATTGGCCAAACATTTTAACTTGGAGGTCCGAACTAATTTGAGGAAGGCAGAGTTGCAGGCCACGGTGATACAATCTATGGTGGGATTAGGAACATGGGACGAGTTAGCCTGGGAGTGGCTACCCGAAGAACCAGAAGACGTGGAGCTCCGGAAACTGGAGTTGCAATTACGGAGCCAGGAACGGATCAAAGAAGAAGAAAGGAAAGCAGAAAAGGAAAGAGCAGAAGAAGAAAGGAAAGCAGAAAAGGAAAGAGCAGAAGAAGAAAGGAAAGCAGAAAAGGAAAGAGCAGAAGAAGAAAGGAAAGCAGAAAAGGAAAGAGCAGAAGAAGAAAGGAAAGCAGAGGAGAGGAGAGAAGAGAAACAAGCAGAGGAAAGGAGAGTGGAAAGAGAACTCCAGGAAAGAAGAGAAAAGGAACAAGCAGAGGAAAGGAGAGCTGCAAGGGACCTCGAAGCAGAGGAGAGAAAAGCGGAAAGGGAATTAAAGGAACGTGACATGCAGCTTCAGCAAGAAATCAAATTCAAGGAGCTGGAGTTAATGAGAGAACGGGGAGAGGCACCACCCTTGCTGACGGGGTCGACACCTAACCAGAAAACCTGGGATGTGGGCAGACATGTGAGGCTGGTTCCACCGTTCAGTGAAAAAGAAGTCGCGAAATTTTTTCCACACTTTGAGAAAGTGGCTCGACAATTAAACTGGCCGGAGGAGGCATGGACCATACTCGTGCAAAGTGTGCTGGTGGGGAAAGCTCAGGAAATTTATTCGGCGCTACCAATGGACCAATGTGCAGATTATGAGGTACTGAAGAAGCACATCCTCAAAGCCTATGAGTTGGTTCCGGAAGCTTACAGGCAAAAATTCAGGAATGCCAGGAAGAGGGAGAGTGAGACCCATGTGGAGTTTGCCAGAGTGAAAGAAAACATGTTTGATCGGTGGTGTGAGTCAAAAGGAGTCGGGAAAGACTTCGAAACATTGCGGGACTTGATCCTGGTGGAGGAATTCCAGCAGTGTGTCCACGAGGACATCAAAGTGTACCTGCAGGAAAAGAAAGTACCGAAGTTGTGGGACGCAGCCACCATGGCAGATGATTATGCCTTAACCCACCGAATAGGGGTCCACGAACCTAACTCCTCGCCTAGATCTCCGCAGGGGAGGTGGGGAACAGCAGGTGCGGAGAACGACCATACATGGCGGCGGCCTCGAGAGGATTATGGGGACAACTATGACACCCCACCGGTTCGAAATCGGAGGGATGAGGGCCCAAGACAAACTTATAGTTCGGGGGGCCCGAGGCAGACCACGAGTTTTTCCTCCGGGCCTACTTGCGCTTTTTGCAAGAAACCTGGACACTTGATGTCCAGTTGTTACCGCAGGAAAAGCGAAGACCCAGAGCGGAGTCCGACTACTACGACTCCAAACGCAATGGCCATTGTGAGAAATCGCCATCAAAAGGGTTACCAACCCTTTATTTCAGAGGGGTTTGTGTCACGGGATGGAGCCTCGACTAACCGGAAACCGGTTAGGATATTGAGGGACACAGGGGCACATCAATCTTTAATGCTTGAAGGCATTTTGCCATGGTCCGAGGAGACGGCAACGGGGGATAGTGTTCGTTTACAGGGGATCGGGGGCGGTGTTAGTGCTCCCCTTCATGTCATCCATTTGGAGTCCGATTTGGTGTCAGGACCGGTCACCGTCGGTTTACAAGCCACGCTTCCTGTAGAGGGTGTATCTGTGGTTATTGGGAATGATTTGGCCGGGGGTCAAGTTTATGGTAACCTGAGGGTTGGTAAAGAGCCCAGCAGGGAAAATAACGCCACACCAGCTCGGGATGGCGACAAAAGTGCCAAGTTATTTGTAGGGGGACTGAACTTCAAAACAGAGGAAGAAGTTCTGACCTCTGTCTTCAACAGATATGGGCCGCTGGTGGAAGTGCGGTTGGTAAGAGACTGGGAAACGCAACAGTCAAGAGGGTTCGGCTTTGTCACGTTTGCCAGCACAAAAGACGCCAGAGAGGCAGAGAAGAATTGGAATGGCAAGGATTTGGAGGGTCGGACCATAACAGTAGGGAAGGCATTTCGTAGGCGTCGAGAGGTCTACAGGAGAGGACAACTGGGCGGTAGTTTTGGTGGTGGCCGAGAAGGAGACCGCTATTCATGGGACTACAGGGACCAGTGGTCCCACCATAATTATTAGGGAAGTTCTGAAAAGTTGAAGCACTGAAGGCGGCGGAGCCGCCGAGCCAAGATTCCTACACGAATTAACCGTGAACGCCGTTCCTAAAGGCGTCCAGGCAGGGAACTTTTATGCACGGACTAACCGTGAACTCCACGTTCCTCAAGGCGCCCATGTAGAGAACTTTCCTGCACGGACTAACCGTGAACTCCGCGTTCCTAAAGGCATCCATGTAGTGAATACTCGGCTTGGCCTCCCGGAAAAAGTGCTATCGAGTTGCCTAACTTTGGATCTTGGATCAACCCCTTAACCTTCATTCCCAAGAAACTGACGGTCAAAGTCAGAGGGTCATGAGAGGGAGTTTGATTTGGCAGGGACAATGTCGTTGTTGGTACTTAGTCCAGAGGGAGTAATCTGGAGGGTTGAGTGATCTGGTTTGTTTCTCCAAATTGGCCGGCAAAGAAAGTTTTCGCTGGGTTCAAACTTTCTTTCTTGAAGGGGGGGAGTGTTACATATTTAGGTGAATGTATGTAAATTACCATTCAGGTTGCTTATCCGTGTGTATTATATTAAGGGTTGTTGTGATGGGAGGGTCAGGAGCCCTTCGGAACCAGTGGCCGGAAACGGAAGTGGCCGGAAACGGAAGAAGAAAAAGACACGAGGAGAGAAAAGGACGGTGCTTCTTCTTCCTCGCCCCGCGACGACGAGAAGGTGGAATCGACCTTACGCTGCGCGGAAAACGCGCCGTTGCGAAACGTCTGGCGAGAGGAGTTACCTGGGCGGTAAATACCTTTTGACACGTCCAGTCCCCGTGAGTTCGTGCACGAAACCAAGCGTCCGGGACAGTTTGCCCCGTCTACAAAGACGCGTACGGGTCCGCACGTTGGGCCTCGCTCGCGTCCGCGCTGGGTTTTGCCCCGTCTACAAAGACGCGTACGGGTCCGCACGTTGGGCCTCGCTCGCGTCGGAAGCCGCGCTGGGTTTTGCCCCGTCTACAAAGACGCGTACGGGTCCGCACGTTGGGCCTCGCTGGGTTTTTGCCCATCTACAAGGACGCGTAAGGGTCGCACTTGGGGCCTCGCGCACGTTGGACGCCGCGCTGGGTTTGCCCCGTGGCTTGGCAAGGAGGTGCGCTGCAGCCGCGGCCCCAGTCCGAGACGGCACGTTTAGAGCACGTCCGCCCGGGGCTCGTTCAACCGCCCGTGTGCGGAGAGGAGAGACATTGACCACGGAGGGAGTCAGGAGTGGGGCTCACGTGAGGAATGTATAAGATTAAGATGGCCATCTTAGAGTTTGTGTAGATGAGTTCACATGGTTGTAATATTGATTGTGCATTGTTGATGGTTGTTGATTGCTCAGTGAATATATTCTTGATTATTCCGGATCCTTGGTGTGGGGTTTCTTCTTGACCGGAATTCATATTGATTGCGTTACGAAAGCGTATAAACCATATATCTTTCTGGCGGGGTCCCTCCCACGGTCCGGGGGTCACCAAGACCAGGTAGTTACCGGGAGGACCACGTAACAGTGCCAATATTTTTGGCCACGACTGTAACTTGGAGCAACCCATAGTGGCCGTGTACAATTAACTAGGAGCAACCCATAGTGGCGGTGTACAATTAACTAGGAGCAACCCATAGTGGCGGTGTACAATTAACTAGGAGCAACCCATAGTGGCCGTGTGCAATTAACTAGGAGCAACCCATAGTGGACGTGTACAATTAACTAGGAGCAACCCATAGTGGCCGTGTACAATTAACTAGGAGCAACCCATCGTGGCCGTGTGCAATTAACTAGGAGCAACCCATAGTGGCCATGTACAATTAACTAGGAGCAACCCATAGTGGCCGTGTACAATTAACTAGGAGCAACCCATAGTGGCCGTGTGCAATTAACTAGGAGCAACCCATAGTGGCCGTGTACAATTAACTAGGAGCAACCCATAGTGGCCGTGTACAATTAACTAGGAGCAACCCATAGTGGCCGTGTACAATTAACTAGGAGCAACCCATAGTGGCCATTTGCAATTAACTAGGAGCAACCCAGAGTGGCCGTGTACAATTAACGAGGAGCAACCCATCGTGGCCGTGTACAATTAACGAGGAGCAACCCATAGTGGCCGCGTACAATTAACTAGGAGCAACCCATAGTGGCCGTGTACAATAAACTAGGAGCAACCCATAGTGGCCGTGTACAATTAACAAGGAGCAACTCATAGTGGCCGTGTGCAATAAACTCGGAGCAACCCATAGTGGCCGTGTACAATTAACAAGGAGCAACCCATAGTGGCCGTGTACAATTAACAAGGAGCAACCCATAGTGGCCGTGTGCAATTAACTAGGAGCAACCCATAGTGGCCATGTGCAATTAACTAAGAGCAACCCATACTGGCCATGTGCGATTAACTAGGAGCAACCCAGAGTGGCCGTGAGCAATTAACTAGGAACAACCCATAGTGGCCGTGTACAATTAATTAGGAGCAACCCATAGTGGCCGTGTGCAATTAACTAGGAACAACCCATAGTGGCCGTGTGCAATCAACTAGGAGCAACCCATAGTGGCCGTGTACAATTAACTAGGAGCAACCCATAGTGGCCGTGTACAATTAACAAGGAGCAACCCATAGTGGCCGTGTACAATTAACTCGGAGCAACCCATAGTGGCCGTGTGCAATCAACTAGGAGCAACCCATAGTGGCCGTGTACAATTAACTAGGAGCAACCCATAGTGGCCATGTGCAATTAACTAGGAGCAACCCATAGTGGCCATGTGCAATTAACTAGGAGCAACCCATAGTGGCCATGTGCAATTAACTAGGAGCAACCCAGAGTGGCCGTGTGCAATTAACTAGGAACAACCCATAGTGGCCGTGTACAATTAACTCGGAGCAACACTTCGTGGACGTGCACAATTAACTAGCAACAACCCTTCGTGGACGTGCACAATTAACTAGCAAAAACCCATCGTGGACGTGCACAATTAACTAGCAACAACCCATCGTGGACGTGCACAATTAACTAGCAACAACCCATCGTGGACGTGCACAATTAACTAGCAACAACCCTTCGTGGACGTGCACAATTAACTAGCAACAATCCTTCGTGGACATGCACAATTTGCTTGCAACAACCCTTCGTGGACGTGCACAATTAACTAGCAACAACCCTTCGTGGACGTGCACAATTAACCAGCAACAACCCTTCGTGACCATGCACAATTAACAAGCAACAACCCTTCGATGACGTGCATAATTAACAAGCAACAACCCTTCGTGGACGTGCACATTTAACCAGCAACAACCCTTTGTGACCATGCACAATTAACTAGCAGCAATCCCTCGTGACCATGCACATTTAACGAGCAACAACCCTTGGTGACCATGCACAATTAACTAGCAACAACCTATCGTGGACGTGGACAATTTACTAGGAGCAACCTATTGTGGACGTGTGCAATTTACTCGGAGCAACCTATCGTGGACATGCACATTTAACTAGCAGCAACCTATCATGGACGTGCACAATTTAATAGGAGAAACCTATCGTGGACATGCACATTTAACTAGCAGCAACCTATCGTGGATGTGCACATTTACCGAGCAACAACCGATCGTGGACGTGTACAATTTACTTGGAGCAACCTATCGTGGACATGCACATTTAACGAGCAGCAACCTATCGTGGACGTGTACAATTTAATAGGAGCAACCTATCGTGGACGTGCACAATTTAACTAGCAGCAACCTATCGTGGACGTGTACAATTTAATAGGAGAAACCTATCGTGGACATGCACATTTAACTAGCAGCAACCTATCGTGGACGTGTACAATTTAATAGGAGAAACCTATCGTGGACATGCACATTTACCTAGCAACAACCTATCGTGGACGTGTACAATTTACTCGGAGCAACCTATCGTGGACATGCACATTTACCTAGCAACAACCTATCATGGACATGCACAATTAACTACCAACAACCTTTCGTGACTGCACAATTAACGAGCAACAACCCTTCGTGATCATGCACATTTAACTACCAACAACCTATCATGGACGTGTACAATTAACTAGCCGCAACCCATCGTGGACGTGTACAATTAACTAGCAACAACCCATCGTGGACGTGCACAATTAACTAGCAACAATCCTTCGTGGACATGCACATTTAACGAGCAACAATCCTTCGTGGACGTGCACAATTAACTAGCAACAACCCTTCGTGACTGCACATTTAACTAGCAGCAACCTATCGTGGACGTGTACAATTTAATAGGAGCAACCTATCGTGGACATGCACATTTACCTAGCAACAACCTATCGTGGACGTGTACAATTTAATAGGAGCAACCTATCGTGGACGTGCACATTTAACTAGCAGCAACCTATCGTGGACGTGTACAATTTAATAGGAGCAACCTATCGTGAACATGCACATTTAACTAGCAGCAACCTATCGTGGACGTGTACAATTTAACAGGAGCAAACTATTGTGGACATGCACATTTAACTAGCAGCAACCTATCGTGGACGTGCACAATTTAATCGGAGAAACCTATCGTGGACGTGCACATTTACCTAGCAACAACCTATCGTGGACGTGTACAATTTAATAGGAGCAACCTATCGTGGACGTGCACATTTACCTAGCAACAACCTATCGTGGACGTGTACAATTTACTAGGAGCAACCTATCGTGGACGTGCACATTTACCTAGCAACAACCTATCGTGGACGTGTACAACTTACTAGGAGCAACCTATTGTGGACGTGCACAATTTAACAGGAGCAACCTATTGTGGACATGCACATTTAACTAGCAGCAACCTATCGTGGACGTGCACAATTTAATCGGAGAAACCTATCGTGGACGTGCACATTTACCTAGCAACAACCTATCGTGGACGTGTACAATTTACTAGGAGCAACCTATTGTGGACGTGTACAATTTACTAGGAGCAACCTATCGTGGACATGCTCATTTAACTAGCAGCAACCTATCGTGGACGTGCACAATTTACGAGGAAAAACCTATCGTGGACGTGCACATTTAACGAGCAGCAAGCTATTGTGGATGTGTACAATTTCCGAGGAGCAACCCATCGTGGCTGTGTACAATTAACTAGGAGCAATCGATCGTGGCTGTGTACAATTAACTAGGAGCAATCCATCTTGGCCGTGTACAATTAATTAGGAGCAATCCATCGTGGCTGTGTACAATTAACTAGGAGCAACCCATCGTGGCTGTGTACAATTGCAGTCGTGTCCAAACATATTGGCACCCTTGCACTTTTTTCAAATAGTGCACCATTTCTTCCAGAAAATTGATGAAACTAAAAAATATTTTGTTATCCACACATGTATTTATTTGGTGTGCAGTGGAACAAAACAAAAAATGCTGAAAAATTACGAAATCTTAGATTGTTCCAAACAGAAATACTAAAATGACCCGGACAATATTAATGGCATCTTTTAGAAGTTGTTAGAAATAATTAGATTTCAAGCAGGTGATTCTCCTTTACTTTGGAATTGAACTCACCTGCGGTGAGTAAAAGATAAAAATATTAATATAATAAGCCTGCAATATAAAAATCACTCATTCTACCAGTTTGAAAAGAGAAAAGGAGTCATTCTGCTGTGTGGTGTCACTGTGTGTACCGCAATGAGCATGGAGAAAATAAATAAAACCAGAGAATTGTCTGAGGATGTCAGACACAAGATTGTAGCCAAGTATGGACAATCTCCAGGCTACAAGTCCATCTCCAGAGACCTTGATGTTCCTGTGTCCACCGTACGCAATGTTATCAGGACGTTTAAGGCCCATGGCACTGTAGCCAACCTCCCTGGGCGTGGCCGCAAACGAAAACTTAATTGAAGATTGCAGTGAAGGATTGTTCGAAAGGTGGAGAAAGCACCTTGATCAACTGCCAAACATATTCAAGTTGATCTTCATAAACAAAGTACGACAGTTTCAACTCACACCATCCGTCGCCAACTAAATGAAAGGGGGTTCTATGGTAGGAGACCCAGGAGGATGCCACTGATAAGAAAGCCTGATTGGAGTTTGCCAAAACACACCTGAACAAGCCAAAATCCTTCTGGAAGAATGTCCTGTGGAGAGATGAGACCAAATTAGAGCATTTTGGTGAAGCACATCATCTCTATGTTTACAGAAAACAAAATGAAGCCTTCAAAGAAGAGAACACCTTCCCTACAGTCAAACATGGATGAGGTTCAGTGCTGGTTTGGGGTTGCTGTGCTGCCTTTGGCACTGGGTACCTTGAATGTGTGCATGGCATCATGAAATCAGGAGATTACCAAGGCATTTTGGAGCGCAATGTTCAACCCAGTGTCAGAAAGCTGGGTCTCCGTCGAAGGTCATGGGTGTTGCAGCAGGATGATGACCGCAAACACACTTCAAAAAGCACCCAGGAATGGTTCAAGACAAAACGCTGGACTGTTCTGAAGTGGCCAGCAATGAGTCCAGATCTAAATCCCATTGAACACCTGTGGGGAGATCTGAAAACAGCAGTTGGGAGAAGGCACCCTTCAAATCTGGGAGAACTGGAGCAGTTTGCTCAAGAAGAGTGGCCCAAACTGCCAGTAGAGAGGTGTAGGAAGCTCATTCATGGGTATAGGAAGTGCTTGACTGCAGTTATTTTGTCAACAGGCTGTGCGACCAAATATAAAATCTGGAATGTCAATAATTTTGTCAATGCCATTTTTTTATTTTCTGATTTAAAAGGATAAATTAAGTTCTGAATCAAAAACAAAGGTTCTGTAATATTAACAGTAAAATAAATAATTGTGAAGACCAAATACTTTTGTCAATTTCAATTTATTTTTTAAAGAAAATTGTGAATTATTTGAAAAAAGTACAAGGGTGCCAATATATTTGGCCACGACTGTAACTAGGAGCAACCCATAGTGGCCGTGTACAATTAACTAGGAGCAACTCATAGTGGCGGTGTACAATTAACTAGGAGCAACCCATAGTGGCGGTGTACAATTAACTAGGAGCAACCCATAGTGGCCGTGTGCAATTAACTAGGAGCAACCCATAGTGGCCATGTACAATTAACTAGGAGCAACCCATAGTGGCCGTGTACAATTAACTAGGAGCAACCCATAGTGGCCGTGTGCAATTAACTAGGAGCAACCCATAGTGGCCGTGTACAATTAACTAGGAGCAACCCATAGTGGCCGTGTACAATTAACTAGGAGCAACCCATAGTGGCCGTGTACAATTAACTAGGAGCAACCCATAGTGGCCGTGTACAATTAACTAGGAGCAACCCATAGTGGCCATTTGCAATTAACTAGGAGCAACCCAGAGTGGCCGTGTACAATTAACGAGGAGCAACCCATCGTGGCCGTGTACAATTAACTAGGAGCAACCCATATTGGCCGCGTACAATTAACTAGGAGCAACCCATAGTGGCCGTGTACAATAAACTAGGAGCAACCCATAGTGGCCGTGTACAATTAACAAGGAGCAACTCATATTGGCCGTGTGCAATAAACTCGGAGCAACCCATAGTGGCCGTGTACAATTAACAAGGAGCAACCCATAGTGTCTGTGTACAATTAACTAGGAGCAACCCATAGCGGCCGTGTACAATTAACAAGGAGCAACCCATAGTGGCCGTGTACAATTAATTCGGAGCAACCCATAGTGGCCGTGTGCAATTAACTAGGAGCAACCCATAGTGGCCATGTGCAATTAACTAAGAGCAACCCATACTGGCCATGTGCGATTAACTAGGAGCAACCCAGAGTGGCCGTGTGCAATTAACTAGGAACAACCCATAGTGGCCGTGTACAATTAATTAGGAGCAACCCATAGTGGCCGTGTGCAATTAACTAGGAACAACCCATAGTGGCCGTGTGCAATCAACTAGGAGCAACCCATAGTGGCCGTGTACAATTAACTAGGAGCAACCCATAGTGGCCGTGTACAATTAACAAGGAGCAACCCATAGTGGCCGTGTACAATTAACTCGGAGCAACCCATAGTGGCCGTGTGCAATCAACTAGGAGCAACCCATAGTGGCCGTGTACAATTAACTAGGAGCAACCCATAGTGGCCATGTGCAATTAACTAGGAGCAACCCATAGTGGCCATGTGCAATTAACTAGGAGCAACCCATAGTGGCCATGTGCAATTAACTAGGAGCAACCCAGAGTGGCCGTGTGCAATTAACTAGGAACAACCCATAGTGGCCGTGTACAATTAACTCGGAGCAACACTTCGTGGACGTGCACAATTAACTAGCAACAACCCTTCGTGGACGTGCACAATTAACTAGCAACAACCCATCGTGGACGTGCACAATTAACTAGCAACAACCCATCGTGGACGTGCACAATTAACTAGCAACAACCCATCGTGGACGTGCACAATTAACTAGCAACAACCCTTCGTGGACGTGCACAATTAACTAGCAACAATCCTTCGTGGACATGCACAATTTGCTTGCAACAACCCTTCGTGGACGTGCACAATTAACTAGCAACAACCCTTCGTGGACGTGCACAATTAACCAGCAACAACCCTTCGTGACCATGCACAATTAACAAGCAACAACCCTTCGTGGACGTGCATAATTAACAAGCAACAACCCTTCGTGGACGTGCACATTTAACCAGCAACAACCCTTTGTGACCATGCACAATTAACTAGCAGCAATCCCTCGTGACCATGCACATTTAACGAGCAACAACCCTTGGTGACCATGCACAATTAACTAGCAACAACCTATCGTGGACGTGGACAATTTACTAGGAGCAACCTATTGTGGACGTGTGCAATTTACTCGGAGCAACCTATCGTGGACATGCACATTTAACTCGCAGCAACCTATCGTGGACGTGCACAATTTAATCGGAGAAACCTATCGTGGACGTGCACATTTACCTAGCAACAACCTATCGTGGACGTGTACAATTTAATAGGAGCAACCTATCGTGGACGTGCACATTTACCTAGCAACAACCTATCGTGGACGTGCACATTTAACTAGCAGCAACCTATCGTGGACGTGTACAATTTAATAGGAGCAACCTATCGTGAACATGCACATTTAACTAGCAGCAACCTATCGTGGACGTGTACAATTTAACAGGAGCAAACTATTGTGGACATGCACATTTAACTAGCAGCAACCTATCGTGGACGTGCACAATTTAATCGGAGAAACCTATCGTGGACGTGCACATTTACCTAGCAACAACCTATCGTGGACGTGTACAATTTAATAGGAGCAACCTATCGTGGACGTGCACATTTACCTAGCAACAACCTATCGTGGACGTGTACAATTTACTAGGAGCAACCTATCGTGGACGTGCACAATTTACTAGGAAAAACCTATCGTGGACGTGCACATTTAACTAGCAGCAAGCTATTGTGGATGTGTACAATTTCCGAGGAGCAACCCATCGTGGCTGTGTACAATTAACTAGGAGCAATCGATCGTGGCTGTGTACAATTAACTAGGAGCAATCCATCTTGGCCGTGTACAATTTATTAGGAGCAATCCATCGTGGCTGTGTACAATTAACTAGGAGCAACCCATCGTGGCTGTGTACAATTGCAGTCGTGTCCAAACATATTGGCACCCTTGCACTTTTTTCAAATAGTGCACCATTTCTTCCAGAAAATTGATGAAACTAAAAAATATTTTGTTATCCACACATGTATTTATTTGGTGTGCAGTGGAACAAAACAAAAAATGCTGAAAAATTACGAAATCTTAGATTGTTCCAAACAGAAATACTAAAATGGCCCGGACAATATTAATGGCATCTTTTAGAAGTTGTTAGAAATAATTAGATTTCAAGCAGGTGATTCTCCTTTACTTTGGAATTGAACTCACCTGCGGTGAGTAAAAGATAAAAATATAAATATAATAAGCCTGCAATATAAAAATCACTCATTCTACCAGTTTGAAAAGAGAAAAGGAGTCATTCTGCTGTGTGGTGTCACTGTGTGTACCGCAATGAGCATGGAGAAAATAAATAAAACCAGAGAATTGTCTGAGGATGTCAGACACAAGATTGTAGCCAAGTATGGACAATCTCCAGGCTACAAGTCCATCTCCAGAGACCTTGATGTTCCTGTGTCCACCGTACGCAATGTTATCAGGACGTTTAAGGCCCATGGCACTGTAGCCAACCTCCCTGGGTGTGGCCGCAAACGAAAACTTAATTGAAGATTGCAGCGAAGGATTGTTCGAAAGGTGGAGAAAGCACCTTGATCAACTGCCAAACATATTCAAGTTGATCTTCATAAACAAAGTACGACAGTTTCAACTCACACCATCCGTCGCCAACTAAATGAAAGGGGGTTCTATGGTAGGAGACCCAGGAGGATGCCACTGATAAGAAAGCCTGATTGGAGTTTGCCAAAACACACCTGAACAAGCCAAAATCCTTCTGGAAGAATGTCCTGTGGAGAGATGAGACCAAATTAGAGCATTTTGGTGAAGCACATCATCTCTATGTTTACAGAAAACAAAATGAAGCCTTCAAAGAAGAGAACACCTTCCCTACAGTCAAACATGGATGAGGTTCAGTGCTGGTTTGGGGTTGCTGTGCTGCCTTTGGCACTGGGTACCTTGAATGTGTGCATGGCATCATGAAATCAGGAGATTACCAAGGCATTTTGGAGCGCAATGTTCAACCCAGTGTCAGAAAGCTGGGTCTCCGTCGAAGGTCATGGGTGTTGCAGCAGGATGATGACCGCAAACACACTTCAAAAAGCACCCAGGAATGGTTCAAGACAAAACGCTGGACTGTTCTGAAGTGGCCAGCAATGAGTCCAGATCTAAATCCCATTGAACACCTGTGGGGAGATCTGAAAACAGCAGTTGGGAGAAGGCACCCTTCAAATCTGGGAGAACTGGAGCAGTTTGCTCAAGAAGAGTGGCCCAAACTGCCAGTAGAGAGGTGTAGGAAGCTCATTCATGGGTATAGGAAGTGCTTGACTGCAGTTATTTTGTCAACAGGCTGTGCGACCAAATATAAAATCTGGAATGTCAATAATTTTGTCAATGCCATTTTTTTATTTTCTGATTTAAAAGGATAAATTAAGTTCTGAATCAAAAACAAAGGTTCTGTAATATTAACAGTAAAATAAATAATTGTGAAGACCAAATACTTTTGTCAATTTCAATTTATTTTTTAAAGAAAATTGTGAATTATTTGAAAAAAGTACAAGGGTGCCAATATTTTTGGCCACGACTGTAACTAGGAGCAACCCATAGTGGCCGTGTACAATTAACTAGGAGCAACCCATAGTGGCGGTGTACAATTAACTAGGAGCAACCCATAGTGGCGGTGTACAATTAACTAGGAGCAACCCATAGTGGCCGTGTGCAATTAACTAGGAGCAACCCATAGTGGACGTGTACAATTAATTAGGAGCAACCCATAGTGGCCGTGTACAATTAACTAGGAGCAACCCATCGTGGCCGTGTGCAATTAACTAGGAGCAACCCATAGTGGCCATGTACAATTAACTAGGAGCAACCCATAGTGGCCGTGTACAACTAACTAGGAGCAACCCATAGTGGCCGTGTGCAATTAACTAGGAGCAACCCATAGTGGCCGTGTACAATTAACTCGGAGCAACACTTCGTGGACGTGCACAATTAACTAGCAACAACCCTTCGTGGACGTGCACAATTAACTAGCAACAACCCATCGTGGACGTGCACAATTAACTAGCAACAACCCATCGTGGACGTGCACAATTAACTAGCAACAACCCATCGTGGACGTGCACAATTAACTAGCAACAACCCTTCGTGGACGTGCACAATTAACTAGCAACAATCCTTCGTGGACATGCACAATTTGCTTGCAACAACCCTTCGTGGACGTGCACAATTAACTAGCAACAACCCTTCGTGGACGTGCACAATTACCCAGCAACAACCCTTCGTGACCATGCACAATTAACAAGCAACAACCCTTCGTGGACGTGCATAATTAACAAGCAACAACCCTTCGTGGACGTGCACATTTAACCAGCAACAACCCTTTGTGACCATGCACAATTAACTAGCAGCAATCCCTCGTGACCATGCACATTTAACGAGCAACAACCCTTGGTGACCATGCACAATTAACTAGCAACAACCTATCGTGGACGTGGACAATTTACTAGGAGCAACCTATTGTGGACGTGTGCAATTTACTCGGAGCAACCTATCGTGGACATGCACATTTAACTAGCAGCAACCTATCATGGACGTGCACAATTTAATAGGAGAAACCTATCGTGGACATGCACATTTAACTAGCAGCAACCTATCGTGGATGTGCACATTTACCGAGCAACAACCGATCGTGGACGTGTACAATTTACTTGGAGCAACCTATCGTGGACATGCACATTTAACGAGCAGCAACCTATCGTGGACGTGTACAATTTAATAGGAGCAACCTATCGTGGACGTGCACAATTTAACTAGCAGCAACCTATCGTGGACGTGTACAATTTAATAGGAGAAACCTATCGTGGACATGCACATTTAACTAGCAGCAACCTATCGTGGACGTGTACAATTTAATAGGAGAAACCTATCGTGGACATGCACATTTACCTAGCAACAACCTATCGTGGACGTGTACAATTTACTCGGAGCAACCTATCGTGGACATGCACATTTACCTAGCAACAACCTATCATGGACATGCACAATTAACTACCAACAACCTTTCGTGACTGCACAATTAACTAGCAACAACCCTTCGTGATCATGCACATTTAACTACCAACAACCTATCATGGACGTGTACAATTAACTAGCCGCAACCCATCGTGGACGTGTACAA
Organism: Myxine glutinosa; assembly: GCF_964187855.1. Lineage (NCBI taxonomy): Eukaryota > Metazoa > Chordata > Myxini > Myxiniformes > Myxinidae > Myxine > Myxine glutinosa. The sequence goes on from NC_136261.1 coordinate 45,820,668, forward strand.
TTAACTAGCAACAACCCATCGTGGACGTGCATAATTAACTAGCAACAATCCTTCGTGGACATGCACATTTAACGAGCAACAATCCTTCGTGGACGTGCACAATTAACTAGCAACAACCCTTCGTGACTGCACATTTAACTAGCAGCAACCTATCGTGGACGTGTACAATTTAATAGGAGCAACCTATCGTGGACATGCACATTTACCTAGCAACAACCTATCGTGGACGTGTACAATTTAATAGGAGCAACCTATCGTGGACGTGCACATTTAACTAGCAGCAACCTATCGTGGACGTGTACAATTTAATAGGAGCAACCTATCGTGAACATGCACATTTAACTAGCAGCAACCTATCGTGGACGTGTACAATTTAACAGGAGCAAACTATTGTGGACATGCACATTTAACTAGCAGCAACCTATCGTGGACGTGCACAATTTAATCGGAGAAACCTATCGTGGACGTGCACATTTACCTAGCAACAACCTATCGTGGACGTGTACAATTTAATAGGAGCAACCTATCGTGGACGTGCACATTTACCTAGCAACAACCTATCGTGGACGTGTACAATTTACTAGGAGCAACCTATCGTGGACGTGCACATTTACCTAGCAACAACCTATCGTGGACGTGTACAACTTACTAGGAGCAACCTATTGTGGACGTGCACAATTTAACAGGAGCAACCTATTGTGGACATGCACATTTAACTAGCAGCAACCTATCGTGGACGTGCACAATTTAATCGGAGAAACCTATCGTGGACGTGCACATTTACCTAGCAACAACCTATCGTGGACGTGTACAATTTACTAGGAGCAACCTATCGTGGACATGCTCATTTAACTAGCAGCAACCTATCGTGGACGTGCACAATTTACTAGGAAAAACCTATCGTGGACGTGCACATTTAACTAGCAGCAAGCTATTGTGGATGTGTACAATTTCCGAGGAGCAACCCATCGTGGCTGTGTACAATTAACTAGGAGCAATCGATCGTGGCTGTGTACAATTAACTCGGAGCAATCCATCTTGGCCGTGTACAATTAATTAGGAGCAATCCATCGTGGCTGTGTACAATTAACTAGGAGCAACCCATCGTGGCTGTGTACAATTGCAGTCGTGTCCAAACATATTGGCACCCTTGCACTTTTTTCAAATAGTGCACCATTTCTTCCAGAAAATTGATGAAACTAAAAAATATTTTGTTATCCACACATGTATTTATTTGGTGTGCAGTGGAACAAAACAAAAAATGCTGAAAAATTACGAAATCTTAGATTGTTCCAAACAGAAATACTAAAATGACCCGGACAATATTAATGGCATCTTTTAGAAGTTGTTAGAAATAATTAGATTTCAAGCAGGTGATTCTCCTTTACTTTGGAATTGAACTCACCTGCGGTGAGTAAAAGATAAAAATATTAATATAATAAGCCTGCAATATAAAAATCACTCATTCTACCAGTTTGAAAAGAGAAAAGGAGTCATTCTGCTGTGTGGTGTCACTGTGTGTACCGCAATGAGCATGGAGAAAATAAATAAAACCAGAGAATTGTCTGAGGATGTCAGACACAAGATTGTAGCCAAGTATGGACAATCTCCAGGCTACAAGTCCATCTCCAGAGACCTTGATGTTCCTGTGTCCACCGTACGCAATGTTATCAGGACGTTTAAGGCCCATGGCACTGTAGCCAACCTCCCTGGGCGTGGCCGCAAACGAAAACTTAATTGAAGATTGCAGTGAAGGATTGTTCGAAAGGTGGAGAAAGCACCTTGATCAACTGCCAAACATATTCAAGTTGATCTTCATAAACAAAGTACGACAGTTTCAACTCACACCATCCGTCGCCAACTAAATGAAAGGGGGTTCTATGGTAGGAGACCCAGGAGGATGCCACTGATAAGAAAGCCTGATTGGAGTTTGCCAAAACACACCTGAACAAGCCAAAATCCTTCTGGAAGAATGTCCTGTGGAGAGATGAGACCAAATTAGAGCATTTTGGTGAAGCACATCATCTCTATGTTTACAGAAAACAAAATGAAGCCTTCAAAGAAGAGAACACCTTCCCTACAGTCAAACATGGATGAGGTTCAGTGCTGGTTTGGGGTTGCTGTGCTGCCTTTGGCACTGGGTACCTTGAATGTGTGCATGGCATCATGAAATCAGGAGATTACCAAGGCATTTTGGAGCGCAATGTTCAACCCAGTGTCAGAAAGCTGGGTCTCCGTCGAAGGTCATGGGTGTTGCAGCAGGATGATGACCGCAAACACACTTCAAAAAGCACCCAGGAATGGTTCAAGACAAAACGCTGGACTGTTCTGAAGTGGCCAGCAATGAGTCCAGATCTAAATCCCATTGAACACCTGTGGGGAGATCTGAAAACAGCAGTTGGGAGAAGGCACCCTTCAAATCTGGGAGAACTGGAGCAGTTTGCTCAAGAAGAGTGGCCCAAACTGCCAGTAGAGAGGTGTAGGAAGCTCATTCATGGGTATAGGAAGTGCTTGACTGCAGTTATTTTGTCAACAGGCTGTGCGACCAAATATAAAATCTGGAATGTCAATAATTTTGTCAATGCCATTTTTTTATTTTCTGATTTAAAAGGATAAATTAAGTTCTGAATCAAAAACAAAGGTTCTGTAATATTAACAGTAAAATAAATAATTGTGAAGACCAAATACTTTTGTCAATTTCAATTTATTTTTTAAAGAAAATTGTGAATTATTTGAAAAAAGTACAAGGGTGCCAATATATTTGGCCACGACTGTAACTAGGAGCAACCCATAGTGGCCGTGTACAATTAACTAGGAGCAACCCATAGTGGCGGTGTACAATTAACTAGGAGCAACCCATAGTGGCGGTGTACAATTAACTAGGAGCAACCCATAGTGGCCGTGTGCAATTAACTAGGAGCAACCCATAGTGGCCATGTACAATTAACTAGGAGCAACCCATAGTGGCCGTGTACAATTAACTAGGAGCAACCCATAGTGGCCGTGTGCAATTAACTAGGAGCAACCCATAGTGGCCGTGTACAATTAACTAGGAGCAACCCATAGTGGCCGTGTACAATTAACTAGGAGCAACCCATAGTGGCCGTGTACAATTAACTAGGAGCAACCCATAGTGGCCGTGTACAATTAACTAGGAGCAACCCATAGTGGCCATTTGCAATTAACTAGGAGCAACCCAGAGTGGCCGTGTACAATTAACGAGGAGCAACCCATCGTGGCCGTGTACAATTAACTAGGAGCAACCCATATTGGCCGCGTACAATTAACTAGGAGCAACCCATAGTGGCCGTGTACAATAAACTAGGAGCAACCCATAGTGGCCGTGTACAATTAACAAGGAGCAACTCATATTGGCCGTGTGCAATAAACTCGGAGCAACCCATAGTGGCCGTGTACAATTAACAAGGAGCAACCCATAGTGTCTGTGTACAATTAACTAGGAGCAACCCATAGCGGCCGTGTACAATTAACAAGGAGCAACCCATAGTGGCCGTGTACAATTAATTCGGAGCAACCCATAGTGGCCGTGTGCAATTAACTAGGAGCAACCCATAGTGGCCATGTGCAATTAACTAAGAGCAACCCATACTGGCCATGTGCGATTAACTAGGAGCAACCCAGAGTGGCCGTGTGCAATTAACTAGGAACAACCCATAGTGGCCGTGTACAATTAATTAGGAGCAACCCATAGTGGCCGTGTGCAATTAACTAGGAACAACCCATAGTGGCCGTGTGCAATCAACTAGGAGCAACCCATAGTGGCCGTGTACAATTAACTAGGAGCAACCCATAGTGGCCGTGTACAATTAACAAGGAGCAACCCATAGTGGCCGTGTACAATTAACTCGGAGCAACCCATAGTGGCCGTGTGCAATCAACTAGGAGCAACCCATAGTGGCCGTGTACAATTAACTAGGAGCAACCCATAGTGGCCATGTGCAATTAACTAGGAGCAACCCATAGTGGCCATGTGCAATTAACTAGGAGCAACCCATAGTGGCCATGTGCAATTAACTAGGAGCAACCCAGAGTGGCCGTGTGCAATTAACTAGGAACAACCCATAGTGGCCGTGTACAATTAACTCGGAGCAACACTTCGTGGACGTGCACAATTAACTAGCAACAACCCTTCGTGGACGTGCACAATTAACTAGCAACAACCCATCGTGGACGTGCACAATTAACTAGCAACAACCCATCGTGGACGTGCACAATTAACTAGCAACAACCCATCGTGGACGTGCACAATTAACTAGCAACAACCCTTCGTGGACGTGCACAATTAACTAGCAACAATCCTTCGTGGACATGCACAATTTGCTTGCAACAACCCTTCGTGGACGTGCACAATTAACTAGCAACAACCCTTCGTGGACGTGCACAATTAACCAGCAACAACCCTTCGTGACCATGCACAATTAACAAGCAACAACCCTTCGTGGACGTGCATAATTAACAAGCAACAACCCTTCGTGGACGTGCACATTTAACCAGCAACAACCCTTTGTGACCATGCACAATTAACTAGCAGCAATCCCTCGTGACCATGCACATTTAACGAGCAACAACCCTTGGTGACCATGCACAATTAACTAGCAACAACCTATCGTGGACGTGGACAATTTACTAGGAGCAACCTATTGTGGACGTGTGCAATTTACTCGGAGCAACCTATCATGGACATGCACATTTAACTAGCAGCAACCTATCATGGACGTGCACAATTTAATAGGAGAAACCTATCGTGGACATGCACATTTAACTAGCAGCAACCTATCGTGGATGTGCACATTTACCGAGCAACAACCGATCGTGGACGTGTACAATTTACTTGGAGCAACCTATCGTGGACATGCACATTTAACGAGCAGCAACCTATCGTGGACGTGTACAATTTAATAGGAGCAACCTATCGTGGACGTGCACAATTTAACTAGCAGCAACCTATCGTGGACGTGTACAATTTAATAGGAGAAACCTATCGTGGACATGCACATTTAACTAGCAGCAACCTATCGTGGACGTGTACAATTTAATAGGAGAAACCTATCGTGGACATGCACATTTACCTAGCAACAACCTATCGTGGACGTGTACAATTTACTCGGAGCAACCTATCGTGGACATGCACATTTACCTAGCAACAACCTATCATGGACATGCACAATTAACTACCAACAACCTTTCGTGACTGCACAATTAACTAGCAACAACCCTTCGTGATCATGCACATTTAACTACCAACAACCTATCATGGACGTGTACAATTAACTAGCCGCAACCCATCGTGGACGTGTACAATTAACTAGCAACAACCCATCGTGGACGTGCACAATTAACTAGCAACAATCCTTCGTGGACATGCACATTTAACGAGCAACAATCCTTCGTGGACGTGCACAATTAACTAGCAACAACCCTTCGTGACTGCACATTTAACTAGCAGCAACCTATCGTGGACGTGTACAATTTAATAGGAGCAACCTATCGTGGACATGCACATTTACCTAGCAACAACCTATCGTGGACGTGTACAATTTAATAGGAGCAACCTATCGTGGACGTGCACATTTAACTAGCAGCAACCTATCGTGGACGTGTACAATTTAATAGGAGCAACCTATCGTGAACATGCACATTTAACTAGCAGCAACCTATCGTGGACGTGTACAATTTAACAGGAGCAAACTATTGTGGACATGCACATTTAACTAGCAGCAACCTATCGTGGACGTGCACAATTTAATCGGAGAAACCTATCGTGGACGTGCACATTTACCTAGCAACAACCTATCGTGGACGTGTACAATTTAATAGGAGCAACCTATCGTGGACGTGCACATTTACCTAGCAACAACCTATCGTGGACGTGTACAATTTACTAGGAGCAACCTATCGTGGACGTGCACATTTACCTCGCAACAACCTATCGTGGACGTGTACAACTTACTAGGAGCAACCTATTGTGGACGTGCACAATTTAACAGGAGCAACCTATTGTGGACATGCACATTTAACTAGCAGCAACCTATCGTGGACGTGCACAATTTAATCGGAGAAACCTATCGTGGACGTGCACATTTACCGAGCAACAACCTATCGTGGACGTGTACAATTTACTAGGAGCAACCTATTGTGGACGTGTACAATTTACTAGGAGCAACCTATCGTGGACATGCTCATTTAACTAGCAGCAACCTATCGTGGACGTGCACAATTTACTAGGAAAAACCTATCGTGGACGTGCACATTTAACTAGCAGCAAGCTATTGTGGATGTGTACAATTTCCGAGGAGCAACCCATCGTGGCTGTGTACAATTAACTAGGAGCAATCGATCGTGGCTGTGTACAATTAACTAGGAGCAATCCATCTTGGCCGTGTACAATTTATTAGGAGCAATCCATCGTGGCTGTGTACAATTAACTAGGAGCAACCCATCGTGGCTGTGTACAATTGCAGTCGTGTCCAAACATATTGGCACCCTTGCACTTTTTTCAAATAGTGCACCATTTCTTCCAGAAAATTGATGAAACTAAAAAATATTTTGTTATCCACACATGTATTTATTTGGTGTGCAGTGGAACAAAACAAAAAATGCTGAAAAATTACGAAATCTTAGATTGTTCCAAACAGAAATACTAAAATGGCCCGGACAATATTAATGGCATCTTTTAGAAGTTGTTAGAAATAATTAGATTTCAAGCAGGTGATTCTCCTTTACTTTGGAATTGAACTCACCTGCGGTGAGTAAAAGATAAAAATATAAATATAATAAGCCTGCAATATAAAAATCACTCATTCTACCAGTTTGAAAAGAGAAAAGGAGTCATTCTGCTGTGTGGTGTCACTGTGTGTACCGCAATGAGCATGGAGAAAATAAATAAAACCAGAGAATTGTCTGAGGATGTCAGACACAAGATTGTAGCCAAGTATGGACAATCTCCAGGCTACAAGTCCATCTCCAGAGACCTTGATGTTCCTGTGTCCACCGTACGCAATGTTATCAGGACGTTTAAGGCCCATGGCACTGTAGCCAACCTCCCTGGGTGTGGCCGCAAACGAAAACTTAATTGAAGATTGCAGCGAAGGATTGTTCGAAAGGTGGAGAAAGCACCTTGATCAACTGCCAAACATATTCAAGTTGATCTTCATAAACAAAGTACGACAGTTTCAACTCACACCATCCGTCGCCAACTAAATGAAAGGGGGTTCTATGGTAGGAGACCCAGGAGGATGCCACTGATAAGAAAGCCTGATTGGAGTTTGCCAAAACACACCTGAACAAGCCAAAATCCTTCTGGAAGAATGTCCTGTGGAGAGATGAGACCAAATTAGAGCATTTTGGTGAAGTACATCATCTCTATGTTTACAGAAAACAAAATGAAGCCTTCAAAGAAGAGAACACCTTCCCTACAGTCAAACATGGATGAGGTTCAGTGCTGGTTTGGGGTTGCTGTGCTGCCTTTGGCACTGGGTACCTTGAATGTGTGCATGGCATCATGAAATCAGGAGATTACCAAGGCATTTTGGAGCGCAATGTTCAACCCAGTGTCAGAAAGCTGGGTCTCCGTCGAAGGTCATGGGTGTTGCAGCAGGATGATGACCGCAAACACACTTCAAAAAGCACCCAGGAATGGTTCAAGACAAAACGCTGGACTGTTCTGAAGTGGCCAGCAATGAGTCCAGATCTAAATCCCATTGAACACCTGTGGGGAGATCTGAAAACAGCAGTTGGGAGAAGGCACCCTTCAAATCTGGGAGAACTGGAGCAGTTTGCTCAAGAAGAGTGGCCCAAACTGCCAGTAGAGAGGTGTAGGAAGCTCATTCATGGGTATAGGAAGTGCTTGACTGCAGTTATTTTGTCAACAGGCTGTGCGACCAAATATAAAATCTGGAATGTCAATAATTTTGTCAATGCCATTTTTTTATTTTCTGATTTAAAAGGATAAATTAAGTTCTGAATCAAAAACAAAGGTTCTGTAATATTAACAGTAAAATAAATAATTGTGAAGACCAAATACTTTTGTCAATTTCAATTTATTTTTTAAAGAAAATTGTGAATTATTTGAAAAAAGTACAAGGGTGCCAATATTTTTGGCCACGACTGTAACTAGGAGCAACCCATAGTGGCCGTGTACAATTAACTAGGAGCAACCCATAGTGGCGGTGTACAATTAACTAGGAGCAACCCATAGTGGCGGTGTACAATTAACTAGGAGCAACCCATAGTGGCCGTGTGCAATTAACTAGGAGCAACCCATAGTGGACGTGTACAATTAATTAGGAGCAACCCATAGTGGCCGTGTACAATTAACTAGGAGCAACCCATCGTGGCCGTGTGCAATTAACTAGGAGCAACCCATAGTGGCCATGTACAATTAACTAGGAGCAACCCATAGTGGCCGTGTACAATTAACTAGGAGCAACCCATAGTGGCCGTGTGCAATTAACTAGGAGCAACCCATAGTGGCCGTGTACAATTAACTAGGAGCAACCCATAGTGGCCGTGTACAATTAACTAGGAGCAACCCATAGTGGCCGTGTACAATTAACTAGGAGCAACCCATAGTGGCCATTTGCAATTAACTAGGAGCAACCCATAGTGGCCGCGTACAATTAACTAGGAGCAACCCATAGTGGCCGTGTACAATAAACTAGGAGCAACCCATAGTGGCCGTGTACAATTAACAAGGAGCAACTCATAGTGGCCGTGTGCAATAAACTCGGAGCAACCCATAGTGGCCGTGTACAATTAACAAGGAGCAACCCATAGTGTCTGTGTACAATTAACTAGGAGCAACCCATAGTGGCCGTGTACAATTAACAAGGAGCAACCCATAGTGGCCGTGTACAATTAACTCGGAGCAACCCATAGTGGCCGTGTGCAATTAACTAGGAGCAACCCATAGTGGCCATGTGCAATTAACTAAGAGCAACCCATACTGGCCATGTGCGATTAACTAGGAGCAACCCAGAGTGGCCGTGTGCAATTAACTAGGAACAACCCATAGTGGCCGTGTACAATTAATTAGGAGCAACCCATAGTGGCCGTGTGCAATTAACTAGGAACAACCCATAGTGGCCGTGTACAATTAACTAGGAGCAACCCATAGTGGCCGCGTACAATTAACTCGTAGCAACCCATAGTGGCCGTGTACAATTAACTCGGAGCAACCCATAGTGGCCGTGTGCAATCAACTAGGAGCAACCCATAGTGGCCGTGTACAATTAACTAGGAGCAACCCATAGTGGCCGTGTACAATTAACAAGGAGCAACCCATAGTGGCCGTGTACAATTAACTCGGAGCAACCCATAGTGGCCGTGTGCAATCAACTAGGAGCAACCCATAGTGGCCGTGTACAATTAACTAGGAGCAACCCATAGTGGCCATGTGCAATTAACTAGGAGCAACCCATAGTGGCCATGTGCAATTAACTAGGAGCAACCCATATTGGCCATGTGCAATTAACTAGGAGCAACCCAGAGTGGCCGTGTGCAATTAACTAGGAACAACCCATAGTGGCCGTGTACAATTAACTCGGAGCAACCCATCGTGGCCGTGTGCAATTAACTAGGAACAACCCATAGTGGCCGTGTACAATTAACTAGGAGCAACCCATAGTGGCCGCGTACAATTAACTCGGAGCAACCCATAGTGGCCGTGTACAATTAACTCGGAGCAACCCATAGTGGCCGTGTGCAATCAACTAGGAGCAACCCATCGTGGCCGTGTACAATTAACTCGGAGCAACCCATAGTGGCCGTGTGCAATCAACTAGGAGCAACCCATAGTGTCTGTGTACAATTAACTAGGAGCACCCCATAGTGGCCGTGTGCAATCAACTAGGAGCAACCCATAGTGGCCGTGTACAATTAACTCGGAGCAACCCATAGTGGCCGTGTACAATTAACAAGGAGCAACCCATAGTGTCTGTGTACAATTAACTAGGAGCAACCCATAGTGACCGCGTACAATTAACAAGGAGCAACCCATAGTGTCTGTGTACAATTAACTAGGAGCAACCCATCGTGGCCGCGTACAATTAACAAGGAGCAACCCATAGTGGCCGTGTACAATTAACAAGGAGCAACCCATAGTGTCTGTGTACAATTAACTAGGAGCAACCCATCGTGGCTGTGTACAATTAACAAGGAGCAACCCATAGTGTCTGTGTACAATTAACTCAGAGCAACCCATAGTGGCCGTGTGCAATTAACTCGGAGCATGCAAGTTCGCATTTCAAAGCTTCAGTCTAGTGAACACGTATTTGTTTTTCTGGCATCATCATCAATAAATGCAAGGATTTTGCCCAAACTTGTCGAGGGATTCTGGTTCAAACGTAGTAATGACCGTTCATTTGTACCATAAACAAGGTCTGAGTGAACTTAACAGATCATTATTTTCCTGGAAATTGCTAAATTACCCGAATGCCTTCACTTAGTACATCTCCATCACGACAATATTGCACAGCTGTAAACACAACAAAAAGCAGCTACGTGAAACATTCACAATCCATAGGAACTGGTCCTATTCCAACTGTCCATCCCATCAGTCCTATTATACACTTCCTCATGTCTCTTTCATATGCCCTTCATAGATGGTCAACTGCTTCCATCTTGGAAGATTGCAACAACACATCTATCCATGAGAAAGGGTCCAAAAGTGATTTCCTCATCTACAGACCTCTCAGCATTCTCTCAATCATAAGCAAAGCAATAATTGCACCTGACCTCATACACAATTTCCCCTCTAACTCGATAATCTCTGACAACCCTAGTTTGGCTTCTGAACCGGCCATTCCACCTATGGTACGTTTCTCCTAACACAGCTGTGGATGGATGCTCTGAATCTAGAACATTCTCTAATAAAAGGAAATTCAAATGCCTTTGTTGGATCTAATCCAGATATGATACACACAAGGATATGCAAGGAACTTCAACGTGGGAGGAGGACATTTGACCAATGAAGCCTGCAATTAAATTTGGGCTTCATGCGTAACGCTTCATTTAAGCACCTTTATTAACTAAAGATCATTGCGGCCTAGCTAGTGGCCTACAGAGAAGCCAACCTGGTTGAGGCGGCTCCAGTCCGTTCGTCTGTTGGGGATGCGATAAACATCAGATGCCTCAAGAACGAAGAGTGTCCTCCAAATTTATTTCAATCTACTGTTAAACAACATTACATAGCGACTGTTTAAGAAGAATGTTGGACAGAATTGACTGATTAGTTTGGGTATAATATTTTTTAACTTCAGGTTTGTGGGTTTGTTCCTCACAAACCTTCATGATGAGCTATTTACAGTAGCCTGCAAAAGTATTCACCCCCTTCCAATAATTGCACCTTTAGTTGAATGAGGAATTATGGAGAATTTTTTTCCCAAATTAACTTTTTTATTGATAACTGAAGAGATCAAACTAAATACATAGTTGAAGAAGGTTGCATGTCAGCACTATCTGCAAAAAACATGTACAAACAAAATACAATCAAAATTCACTGGTTGCAAAAGTATTCAAACCCTTCGGTCAGTACTTGGTGGAAGCATATTTTTCAGCAATGACTGTAATGAGTCTTTTTGAGTATCAGGTCTCTACCAGCTTTTCACAGTGAGATGGTGAAATCTTTCCCCATTTTTCACGTGAAAATTGCTCAAGTTCTGCTAAGTTTGATGGGAATCATCGATGGACTGCAATCTTCAAGTCTCGCCATAAATGTTGAATTGGGTTCAAATCAGGACTTTGACTGGGCCACACAAGAACATTTATTTTCTTCTCATTCAGCCACTCTAATGTGGCTTTAGCATTGTGCTTCGGTTCATTGTTGTGCTGAAATGTGAATCTCCTACCCAGTTTCAGATTCATGGCTGACTAAAGCAGGTTTTCATCAAGGATTCGTCTATACTTTGCACTGTACATTATTTTCTATCCTGACAAGCTTGCTAGTCCCTTTTGATGAAAAGCAGCCCCATAACATGATGATGCCACCACCATGCTTGACAGTAGGTGTTGACTGGGTGATGGGTGATGTGTTGTGTTGAGCTTGCACCAAACATAACGCTTTGAATTTAGACCAAAAAGTTCATTTTTGTCTTGTCCGACCACAAAACTTTTCTCCACATGCCTGCAGTATCATTAGGATGTTTTTTCACAAACTCCATGCGAGCTTCTAGATGCGTATTTTTCAGTAATGGCTTTTTTCTCGCCGCCTGTCCATAGAGTCCAGTTTTGTGAAGGAAACGGGATGTAGTTGATTAATGAACACTGATCCCCATCTTGGACATAGAGCCTTACAGAACTTTCAAAGTCTTTGTTGGATTTACATTGACCCCCCAAATCAGTGTCCTACTTGCCCGGCTGCTGAGTTTGGATGGGCGACCTGATCTTTGTACAGTCTGGGTGGTATGATGTGTCTTCCACTTCTTAATGATGGATTTCACGGTAATCAAAAGGATAATGAGTGACTGAAATCTTCTAATAACCCTCTCCTGAATGGTGCTTCTCCACCACTTTATGTCTGACTTGTTTGAAGAGCTCCTTGGTCATTATGTTTGCCTTATTCATGGACCAAGTGAGTTGCACCTAAAAACTCCTTAGATAAGTGGCGGGGGGGGGGGGCTTTATTTTTAAGTTAACCCACTGATTACATATATGTGAACAGTGTTACACTTACTTTTTAACCTTTCGAACAAATAATTTCCTCCTGAAGTGATTTAGGGTTCATTTGGCAAAGGGTGTTTAATTAATTTGTAAAAAATTTCAAAAGAAAAAAATCCACTTTAGCATTGTGGGGATCAGTGACAAAAAATCTCAATTTAATCCATTTTAAATTCAGGCTGTAACACAACAAAATGTAAAAAAACGTCAAGGGGTGTGAATACTTTCTGAAGGCACTGTACTTTCTTACCAATTCTCGAAGACTTTCACTCATACAATCGTCAAAGACTTTCACTTTCCTAACAATCCTCCAAGACGTTCACTTAGAGTAGTCATCCAAACACCTCCTGGAGTAGTCACTCAGTCATTTGGGCCTCACGATCAGTCTTCATCTTTCTTGGGCAAACAACACTTCCCAGTTGATCTCCAAAGCCAGTCAACGACTGTGCATCCTCTGTTATACAAAGTCCTTCCTTGGCACACCTGAACTTCTTATACACACCTACAAGGTCATCATCCACAGTCTGGTGGAGTACTGCTCTCCTCTCTGGGCAGGTGCCCCTGCCTCACACCTTACTCCATTTGATGCTGTGGAAACCACGACCTTCAAGATCATGGGGATCTCCTGCGATAAAGCCTAGTAGATTGGTGGATCACTTTCACATCACAGACAGTTCTTTTTTAACATTAAATACTCCAGTAATGGATCATCCTCATGGAGGTCAAACCTTAAATGAAACAAAAAGACCTGAAGAAATAGAGAAGTGAAAAGAATGAAAAATAATCTAAGAATAAGAAAAAATTGAGAGTAAAGAGCAAGCATGGAGTGAAAATGAGGATAAGTGCATGGTGCATAAGAGAAAGAGTAATTAAAGCAAGGCTGGTAGCTTAATTTGCATGAGACAGAAAGTAAGACCAGTAATCCTGACACTTAGGTAGTAGGTTGTAGACAGCAACCGCCCAGGGTAGTATTACCGTCCTGACTTAGGAGCGTTAAAGTGGTGCCCGGAACCATCTTACACTCTCCATGTCATGATTGCTGGTTTTACTTTCTGTCTCACTCAAACTATCGCTACCGGGCCGGCTTCAATCTCTCTTTCTCACAAACAAACATCACACACTTTTTATCACAAACTTTTCTTCTCTTCTATTTAAGGCCTGGCCTCGATGAGGGCTACATAGTCCGTGCCTGGAGCCTCCAACATAAAAAATAAATAAATAAATAAACAGTGTATGATGGTTTATGGGCACCACTTTAATGCTCCTAAGTCAGGGAAGTAGTAACACCCTGGAGTTCGTTGCTGCACAACCCGCTACCTAAAATCACCTACATGGTCGGTTTTGCCATCCCATGAGCATCGCAGATAGGTCAGTGGGCTCTCTTGTGCCATCTCCGTTCTGGTCTTGCATCTGCAACCTACCCGAGGTGCACTAGGTATGCCAGCAACCCTCTTCTGGTGAAACTCTCGAAATCCAGAACCACTTCCCACCTCCACTCATTCGTTCCTCTATTTTCCCACCTGTGCCTGCAGAACCAACTTCCTCATTCTCTTCAATCCCATTCTTTCCGCGAGGGCTTCAAGACAGCTGTTCACTCCGACCCCCATGCCTACTCATCATCTCTTCTACCACAAATGACCCAGTTTCCAAGCACTCTCCCCCCTCTCCCTCAACTCTATTCGTCTTTCTCTCTCAATCATGATCTTTTCGACCCCCGTTAACCCCATTTCCCAAGCTCACCTCTTTCCCAGTTTACAGTTTTCTTTCCTTAGAAATGGTGGCTGCATCCATATAGTTCACCCCCCCCCCCCCCCCGTGTCCTCCCTTATCCCTCATTATTCCCCACATCCCTTGCTTCTCCAAGTCCCCCTCTATTTGTCCCTCAACCCTGCTGTTGGTGTGTTCCCCCCTGTCTTTCTGCTGTTCTTCTATTGCATCATGCTCCGTTCTATGTTCTAGCTCTTCCACGAGCCTCATTATTGCAAACTAAAACTAGAAAGAGCCATCAGAGATTGCAGACCCTCGCAAGGCTTTTTGCGTTAAAACAAATATGGTGGCTGAACCATGTGACCGATGATGTCATCATTATTCTTTTTTTCTCCACCATTTATCCCTAGATGATGCTCAAGAAATTTCATCTTGATCGGATGAAGTTTTGTACTTGTCGAATTATGACATCATAATGGAGGCACCTATGACATGATCACTAACATATGTTATTCCACATGGAGAGTTCTTTACAATGAGCCATGTCTCAATTTTTTATATGCAGGGCTTTTGGAGATATAGAGGTGCAATTTTTTTTGGGTTTTCCAAGATGGTGGCCATACCATGTGACCTATGACGTCATAATTATCATATATCCTACAGGTGGAGATGAAATTTTGTTTCACCTGTGGTGAAAATTTCCTGTCAATCGGACCAACGGTTGTAGACAAAATCATATTTATTCTGTGCAGACAAACAAACAAACGGACTCAAATGCAATACCCTCCCCTCTGGTGAGAGTAAAAATTAAGAAATACCATAGTTTTTTTTTTGAGGGTTTATATCAAAAAATGATTCGATGAATCTTCAAATTTTGATATCAGGCAACGCATATATATTTTTGACCCATCACAACTTTGTAATTACATATTCTGAAATCTATTTTATCAGTGCTGGTTGGACACAACTTAGCTCCCAGCATTTTATCTTTTGTGGGATTTCCTAACCTATCAGCCGTTTCCAGAAAACTCCTTGTTCACTGGTACGTTCCCTTTTCTCTGGCCTGAATGTTCAAACAAAAAAAAGTTCCTGCCTTGATCGACACATTCCTCTTACATTTCTTTTTGCCACATCCAGTATAATTTCTGGCTTGATTATGCAAATTAAACGTTGTGGAATTGCCCTTTTTCTGAAGTAAGCTATCTTTTTCCTAACTTTGGATTTGCCCCTTAAATGGAATATAAAGAAGCCAAACTTGGTCGTTATGCTACTTGTCAACATTATTTTTCTACAACTCTTTATTTAGAATTAGACAGTTCCAAATTCCTTCATAATCTGTACTTTTAATAATAAAATTCTGCTATTCTGCTCCTGTCAATCTCAAGAAAGCACAGCTTTAACAATCACTGGATTAGAAATACCCTCCTATGCCTGCAATTTAAAAATCATTTTAACAAACATATTGAACACAGAACTCTCTCGGTTGGACCGCACTACTCGACAAAGTTTCTCGCTCAGCAAGACTTCAACACCGGACGGACGTATGTCTCAAAACCAGCTACCGAGGCAGGAAGTTATGGTTTTTTTTCCATATTCTGGTTCATTATTTAGTAGTGCATACAGCTTCCAATGAATTGTTTTTTTTTTTGTTTTTTTTTTACAACTTTGTGTGCGTGTGCAAAATGTGACCGGATGCATTTTCCTTATCACAAGTTTTTGTTTGACCACACACCATACATCACAGTAAGGTTCTAAAGGTCTTAATGAAAATGTTCATTAATGAAAATGTTCCTTCATGTAAATGTTTTGCATGAGAATGTTCCTTGGCATCAGAATTGCCTCATCATTAAATGTAGACTTTCATGATCATATTATCAGTGGATTTTTTGTCTTACATGTCACAAAACATTAAATGGAACAAGTGATTATGCACATTGCCTAATCTCAGAAACAAGTTTCCACTTGAGGTTTTATAAGGAACCGCAGTTACCTTTCACATTTAACTTGATTTTATTGCAAGATAAATATAGGTATTTAATTTAAAGGTTCATACCAAAAGTATTGATTTTACTGTTGCATTACCTTATCAAACATTAATTTATAGTGTTGTTCTTTGACATAATTTAAAAAAAAATAGTCAATTGAAAAAACAGCTCAATTGAAGTACATCTATATTATTGTCCCCCGTCGCACAGCGGAGCGAAAGGGGGACGATGGTTTTCCCCTCTGTCCGTGTGTGCGTCCGTCCGTGCGTGCGTGCGTCCGTCCGTCCATGTGTGCGTGCGTGAGTAAGCGAAGGACCGAATTCTAATTGGGTGTGTAGGTGCAACCCACGTCAAAATCCAAGATGGCCGCCACCATATATATATGTCTGAACCTTGTGAGCGAAATATCCTGAAAAATAAACGAACTACTAACTTCTAATCTGGTGTGTGGGTGTATCTACGCATAAGGGAGAACGCTATTGAAAATTGGGTCGCCACGTCAAAATCCAAGATGGCCGCCGCCATGTATGTCTGAACCTTGTGAGCGGAATATCTTGTAAATAAGCGAAGTACCAACTTCTAATCTGGTGTGTGGGTGTATCTGCGCATAAGGAAGAACGCTATTGAAAATTGGGTCGCCATGTCAAAATCCAAGATGGCCGTCTTGCGTCTTCCACTTTGTCAACTCACATAACTTCACCGACAGGGGACCTAGGCATAACGCTTGTTAAAGATAAACTTCTTCTGAACAGGTTTATCTTTTTTTAATTAACAAGATTTATTGCGCATTACAATCGAATGTATTGAAAACCCATTTTCTACCAAAATAGCCCAACAAAAAAGACAAATATAAGGATTTATGTTTGATAATGTCTCAAAAACGATGGCAGGTGTAAAACAAAGAACTTTCACTTAATTCTTACATCTGTTTTGCAACTATAGTTCAGAGAGTTAGCCTAATATCTGACAATTATGACAAATCTAGATCTCCATCAACTGTACTGAGAAAACGATTTCAAAAATTACACAATTGGAGAGAGATTGTTAGAATAGCCAAATGGATCAATCAAAGCACCAGTCAACTGAGGGAATTACCCCATGCATTAAAACCACAGATCAAATGACCTGTTGAAGTTTCATTGCATGTATGAAAATATTTCCTCCAAATTCCCCTTCCTTCAGAAAGTAAATAAACCATTCCTTTCACGCTGTGGGCATAGGGCTGCCGAGGGCAGCAAAGGGCAGTTTCTTTGGCTAAGGAATACAATTCTGGACAGGTAGCCACTCAGAAACAGGATACTCGGATGGCTTATTACCCCAGTAAGCTGCTGTTCATTTTGCCGACCTCAGAAGGATGACAGGTTGAGGCAATCCACCTGGTGTTATTTCAATGGCATGACAGGGGCTCAAACTCAAGGCCCTAAGAAACTAAGCCAGCAATCTTAACCTTTAAGTCGATACCAGGCTTCCTTCAGAAAGTATGCGTGGTTTATTAAAGAAACGTAATGATGGTCACGGTACTCGATCGGGGGGCTTCAATGCTCAATCAAAAAGCAAACCTGACGCAAGGCCAAGGCTTCAGACTTTGGCACGCTAACGAGGCTGCACCTCCCATCATTTTTGACAGATTTCATACTAGTATAGTGCAAACTTCAACATAAAAACGTACATCATAAAAACAACATTATATTTATATTCTTTGGAAACACCAAATTAATAATTTAAATACAGCAGATCTCCAACAGCAACACATTCAGTAGACTCCAGAAAAGGGGTCATTGTATTTCCTCGTAGCACAAAGCAAAATATCATTTCTGAATATACTGGTTTTAACCCATGGAAGTTGAATTCTTCATAACATATGGAAAATGATACAAGAATGGACATGGTGATTTACATCTATCTTCTATAATAATAAGTGTGTGTGTGTGTGTGTGTGTGTGTGTGTGTGTGTGTGTGTGTGTGTGTATCTATATACAGTCACGTGAAAAAGTAAGTACACCCCATGTAAAGTTTTGACTTTTCCAACAGATATCAACATACAGCTATTTGATCTTCATTTCAACAATATTGACAGATAAAGGTGATATAATATAACAAATATCATGAAACATTTACATTTTGTAGTCCATTGTATAATAAATAAACATAAATGCAAATTTCGCATGTGGAAAAAGTAAGTACACCCCATGTAAAGTTTTGACTTTTCCAACATATTTCAACATACAGCTATTTGATCTTCATTTCAACAATATTGACAGATAAAGGTGATATAATATAACAAATATCATGAAACATTTACATTTTGTAGTCCATTGTATAATTTAAATAAACATAAATGCAAATTTCGCATGTGGAAAAAGTAAGTACACCCTTGGCTCTAATAGGTGGTATTGCCCCCTTTGGCAGAAACACCCTCAAGTAGGCGTTTCTTATAACTGTCTACCTGTCTCTGACATCGACTGGGAAAAATTTTTGCCCACTTCTCCATGCAGAATTCTTTCAGCTGTGCGATGTTTGAGGGGTTTCTTGCATGCACAGCTCGTTTCAAATCCCCCCACAACATCTCGATGGGATTTAGATCCGGGCTTTGCCTTGGCCATTCCAGAACCCTCCATTTCTTTATTTTCAGCCATTTCTTGGTGGATTTACTGGTATGTTTAGGGTCATTGTCATGTTGCAAGGTCCACCTTCGGTTGAGCTTCAACTTGCCGACAGATGGCCTCACATTATCCTCAAGCACCCTCTGGTATAATGAAGAATTCATCGTGGATTCTATGATGGTGAGCTGCCCAGGCCCTGATGCAGCAAAGCTGCCCCAAACCATAATATTTCCACCACCATGCTTTACAGTTGGTATCAGGTTCTTGTGGTCAAATGCTGTCTTTGGTTTTCGCCAAACATGTCTTCTGGTACTGTGGCCAAATAGCTCTCCCTTTGACTCATCTGTCCAGAGCACTTTGTTCCAGAAGTGCTGGTCTTTGCCTAGGTGTTCATTGGCAAACTTTAGTCTTGCCCTGATGTTCTTTCTGGACAGCAAAGGTTTCCTCCTGGCACACCTCCCATGTATATCAAATTTGTGCAGCGTCTTTTTAATGGTAGACTCGTGCACTTTGACATCAACAGTGGCAAGAGCTACATGTAGGTCCCGTGATGACATTCTGGGGTTCTTAGAGACGTCTTTGAGCATCTTGCGGTCTGCTCTCAGGCTGAACTTGCTGGGACGGCCTGGCCTGAGCAAGTTGGCAGTTGTTTGGAATCTTCTCCACTTGTGGATGATCTTCCGCACAGTCGAATGATTGATTTCAAATTGTTTGGAGATCTTTTTAAATCCCTTCCCAGACTCGTAGGCATCTATAACCTTCTCTCTGAAGGCCTCAGAGAGCTCTTTTGATCTCGGCATGGTAATGCCGCACACTTCAACAACAATGAGAAAACCAAACTAAATGTCTGAGGTTTAAACAAGACAGGTTCCTCCAAGATTCTCTCTAACGATGTTCTAATCATTTGCAACTGAGCTGGTGCACCTGATTCTAATTTTAGGTATTTGAAGTAGTGATAAATGTAGGGGTGTACTTACTTTTTCCACATGCGAAATTTGCATTGATGTATATTTAAATTATACAATGGACTACAAAATGTAAATGTTTCATGATATTTGTTATATTATATCACCTTTATCTATCAATATTGTTGAAATGAAGATCAAATAGCTGTAAGTTTAAATATGTTGAAAAAGTCAAAACTTTACATGGGGTGTACTTTGTTTTTCACGTGACTGTACGTATATGAAAGAAAGTATTTGTTTGTTTGTTTGTTTGTTTGCACATGCTAATCTCCTGAACGGTAAAAGATAGGAGGAAACCTCTAAAACAAAAAATGTCGGGACGGGCCCCCGGAAGGTTATGGGCTAGGTGGCGAGGCCGTCGAGGCCGCTTCGACCGGGCTGGGCCCATTTCGCAATTAAAAGCTGAGCTGAATAAAACTAGTCAGTCTTCTACGGCCGTGAGTAAAAGCTGAATTATAGCAGTAAATTCATTCAAAAAGAACCAAAAATGTCGGGACGGGCCCCGGGAAGGTTATAGGCTAGGTGGCGAGGCCAGTCGAGGCTGCTTTGGCTGGGCGGGGCCCATTTCACAATTAAAAGCTGAGCTGAATTGCAGTCGTCAATCTTCTACGGCCACGAGTAAAAGCTGAATTATAGTATTAAATTCATTCAAAAAGAACCCGGGCAACGCCGGGTGCTTTCGGCTAGTATATACATACATACATATATATGTATATGTATATGTATATGTATATGTATATGTATATTGTTGCGGATATGGGATTTGGCCTCCATCCATATCCGCTTGTAAATATTCCCCTATTTCCCCAATACTTCCCAACTATCCCCAATCCCCCATTCCCTAGTCCCATTTTCTGTAAACACCACTCTGTAGACCCGACCTCCCCCTTTTTCCCCCATTAAATGTCGCACCCAGGTTCACCGCATCTCACGTAGACAACTATAGGACATCTTGCTAGTTATTCTTAGTCTATGTCAGTTAAGGACTCGTTTCCATTAATTCTGACTCTTCGTTGCACCAGAATGTGATTGTATGGCACCGTTAGAAAGTTTAGGACCTCCCAATACCTCCCCGCAGCTCTTCCTCATGGTACAACAACAACTACAACAACAGCGGCGGCGGCGCGGGGAGTGTGCGTCCTCACTCCGGCTTGGTTAGCCGCCATTGAACATGTGCTCCGACGGGGTTACCACGCAGGGGCTCGCTGTCAGCCCCTCGTCAAGGGCGGAGCCCGGTAACCCCCCCGCACCCAATAGAAACGGCGGACCGATTCCATCTGGGGCGGAGACAACGAGCCGAGGGCGTGTCACTCCCCGCTGGACATGCGCAGGAAGAGGGAGGTGACGTGAGATGCGCCCCCAGCTTGGAGAGAGAAGACGCCACCTCCTAGAGCTGAGAAATACCTCCCCGCATCTCTGGACCGGACCGGGTCGATTCTGCCCCTGAGCCAAGGTGCACCTTGAGCTATCGACTGCCTGTCCTTCCCTGCCATCATCCCTGTGTAAGTCAGTCTTGTCCCGTTTGTCTGTGGTCTGTCGGGAATAAGATAAGACTGTGTCTAAGTGCCCATCTTGCTGTGCTTTACCTCTTACCATGTAATCTACCCGTTTCTGCATCACCAATTATATCCTCCTCCGGAGGTCTTGAGAACTGTACCCCTTGTGTCGTTACATTAATCCCAGCCGTTGTGTCCTTTCCTTCATTGATTTAGCATAGCGCGATTTGGCCAACGTTCGAGTGGAATCGGGCGGGATAGGGTTCTAATCGGGGAGTACCTGTGCGGACGCGGTAATACTAAACCGCTCGGTAAACTAACATCTAAAACCGCGTCTGTAACAATTGGTTGTCAGGAGTTGGATTCGGACCTGGGACTAAATTTGTTAGGCCCAAATTTTGGAACACCAATTGTACTATTAGAGTAACAATTTGTGTCGGGAAGTGAGATCGGACCCGAAGCGCGTTTCACGCGCTAGAAATTATTAAAGGCGAAATTTGATTTTGTTTTACAAAAAAATAAAAACCCGAATTTTGAAAGTCGCGCTATGGCGGATCAAGACGGCTGGGTTCCGGTAGAGGAGAGTGAGGCAGGGTCGATCCAGGACCAAATTGAGGGACATGAGGAGAGCGAAGCAGTGAGGGTGGCAGGTTCGCAAAATAGCGTCGTCGCGCATGAGGGTACGGGCGCGCAAAATGGCGCCTCGCACATGGCCACGGCGACCGCGCCCGCGACCGTAGTAGCGCCGCTGGTAGATTTGAACCTTTTTTTAATACAAATGAAGGCCCTTATGGCCCAGAATAGCGAGAAATTGAGGGAGGACATGGGGTCCAATAGCGAGAAAATGAGGGAGGACATGGGGGCCAATAGCCAACGGTTAGAACAAAGGATGGGGGCCCAGATCGGAGGGTTAGGGAGTAGAATAGAGGGATTAGACAATAGATTAGGGTAAATACAGGAGGGGTTAATGGGGGTAGAAAACAGAATGGCCGCTCAAGAGAATCAAATGGAAGGGATGCAAAAGGGGTTAGAGGGGTTAGAAAACAGTATGGAAGGCAAATTGAGGGACATGAGGGACCAAGCGGAAAGGGAAGTTAAACAAATGGGGCAGCAGATAGAGGGGGTCAGAATGGGGGTAGAAATTAAATTGGATGCTCACAGGGAGGAAATGGAGCAGATGAGGGTGGCATCTGGGCAGGTGATGCAAGTGATGGGAGAAGAGATCAGAAGAGGTGTGAGTGAGGAGGTCGGAGGAGTGCGCGAGGCGGTGAGGCACTGTAAGGAGCACATGGAGAAGGAGGTGAGAAAGGGGACTGTAAAGTTACAAGGTGGTATAGAGGAGTTGACGCTGGGGGTAGAACAACTGACAGTGGGACAAAAGGAGTTGGGGGACCAGGTAAAGAAGAACACAGCGGTAATAGAGGGTTTAAAATCGACACAGAAGGAGATGAAAAAGGACGTAGGGGTAATTAAAAAAGAGTGTCAGACGGTACATGAGGACCTGACGAGGAAAATGGACAAGGTGGTAGAGGTGATGGAGGTTAAAGAGCGGGAGGTGCGGGAGCACATAGAAAAAAATAAAGTGGAGTTAGAGGAAGAACTTAAAGGGGCGCACGAGGAGATGAAGGAGGTGAAGCAGTAATTAGAAGAAGTGGAAGAAGGGGTGAGCGAAATTAAGAAGCGACGGAGAGAGGTTAAGAAAGAGATAAAGGAGGAAGTAAAATAATTGGTCCAAAGTCTGTGTTCGGATCGTGATGATGTGCTCATTAACCGGATGAGGGATTCGCAGGTGATGGAGGAGAAGCGAAGAGAAAGAGGACCCGGTGTAAGTGGTGACCAATATGGTCGTGCGTATGATGCGCCAGGTGATTTAATAAGCTTGGGGGTCGAGATAGACCCAGATGTTCGTGAGAGGCCAAGAGTGAGGTGTATGGCTGGTCCGGAGGGTATGGAACGAGAGGTGCGAGGTGTGGGTGAGCAAGGTTGTGGTGGTATGGAATGGGTAGCGGGTTGCGGAAGTGTGACCCATGCATCGACACCAACAGGGGTAGTTGTTAGAGGGACAGGGGAGGCACGAGAGCCCCTTGGGGGTAATGTACTGTGGGGGCCCGGCCGGTTCGGCCCCGCGCTGACCCCGAAAGGGGCGACGCACGGGGTCCGGCAGGCGGGCAACGACTCGCATACGAGGTGGTCCCACAAGGTCCCACTCGCGCCGTATGACGGCAAGAGTGATCTACGCGCGTACCTGGCGCAGTTTGACTGTGTGTGTAAGGGCAACGGTTGGGGTGAGGACGAAGGTGGAGTACACCTGGTGGCCGCATTGCGCGGCGCGGCGGCGGAGGTGCTGACGGCATTACCAGCGGGTGCTCTCACCCTGCCAGCCCTCCGCGACGCCCTAATTAATCGATTCGGCATTGACCAGCAGAGCGAGCTTGTTAAAGCTCAGCTCGCGCTGCAAAAATGCAAGCCCCAGGAAGCCATCGGGGAACTTGCCCACGACATTCGCCGCGCAGTGGGGATCGCACATGCTAGCATGGCAGCGGATTCCCGGGAAAGCCTGGCGCTGGACCATTTTATCCAGGCCCTCCCGGATATTGAGCTCCGGCAACAGCTCGCCATGTGGCGCCCGCAGACTCTGAGCCAGGCGGCTGACGCTGCGGCCCGTTGGGAAGCAGCGAGGCCCCTGGCCCGGGGGAGCGAGCGTCACGCAATGGCGGTCCGCCAGGTGGGACCTCCGATGGAGGGCGGACCCCTTAGGGGGCCCGCCCCCGACGTGAGTCCTGACCTGGCGGGCATGGTCCGGAGGCTGGTGGACCAGCGCCTGGCGGGACCTGGACCATGGCAGACGGCCCCGGAGGTGGGCCGCGGTGGACCACGAGCGGGTAATCCAATTCGGACCTTCAGGGGGGAAAATTTGGAGTTCCGGAGACAAGCACCTTATCAGGTGAGGTGCTATACCTGCAACCGTCTGGGTCACCTGGCGCGGCACTGTCGAGCCACGCGCCGGGATGATCCCCGGCGGTTGAGGTCCTTAACTCCGCCCAGGGGGGAGCGGGTTAGCCGACCCCAGACATCCCCCCGCCAGACCCCGGTAAACTAGAAGGCCTTACACCGGCGAGCAGGCGCCCCCGTGGATTGCCTCGGCTTTAGATGCCGAGGCGGGACCCAGTACCTCTGAATAAGGGGGGCTTATTAGTGCCAGAGGACTGGGGGATTGATGAGCGATGGGCCCGGTGGGTAAGGGTGGCATCCCTGCCACCCTTCCCATGGTGGGGCAAAGGAGCTATAGTTTATGGGGTGTATGGCAGTGAAAACTAGCCCGGGTGGGTTAGGTTATATTGATAGGGATCTAGCGAAGATGACATTAGGTGACGTTAAGGTTAGATAGTGACTGATACCTGTAGTGGGGACGTAGTAGCTTCGTGGATTATAATGACTTGGGAGCGCAATAGTTTAAAGGGACGACTGGGAAGCGCAAGTTTCAGAGGGGAGTAGTTAGATGAGATGATGCTGTGTGAGAACTGGACAGGAGTGTGGAGCAGTGTGGAGCAGTGTATGAGTAGTGAGTGTTGTGGATCAGCGCGAATGCGCTTGGGGAGAGAAGGGTGCAGGTGGCACCAGGTGTGAGAGCACAGGTGTGCAAGTACAGGTGTGTGGAATACATGGAGCAGGGAATGAGTGGTGTGGAGAGAGTTGGAGTAAGTGGTACGGAGTGGTGTGCATGGTGCGAAGGTGTGGATGGGGGAAGAGTGGACCCCTTTCACGAGCACCCGGGGCGGGTAGTGTAAGTGTTAGGTAGAGGGTATAGGTAAATTGTGGTTGGATATTGGCATTTGTGGTGCGGTTGCAGAATGGTATTGTGGATGGGTGCATTAGTGTTGTGGAAATGGCTGGGCGTGTAGCCTGTTAGTGTGTGTAGTTGGTTTGGGCACTCCACCACTGTGAGGATGTCGGCCAGGTGAGGCCGCAGGTGGGCTCTGGGAGCCGGTAGTTGTGGATGGGGCCCGAGGATCCGGAGGACGGACCCGGGTAGCCCAGTGCCAGAGGGCACCAGGGGGTGACAGAGCCAGGAGAGGGCCTTCCCCAGTTAGTTAGGTTAGGGTGAGGAGCTAGGTAAGCTCGGGTGGCAACTGCAGTGGTGGAGGTGTGCAGGTGGGTAGACCTGCTGGGAGAGCTACACGTCACAGCCCAGAAATAGTGCGAGGGCACCGGGAGATGAATCGAGGGAGTGAGACCCCAAATTGAAAAGCACCACAGTTTGGTCAATGGGAATTGGTTTTTAGAACCCATAGTGTAAGAGGGCCAATGGTTTGGCAGGAGAAAGACCCCGGGTAATGTAAAGTTGTTAAAGTCATTTAGGAAATAGTTAGGATTGATGAACCTGTCGCACCATACGCAGCCACTTACCTGTGGTGATGATGACCCCACACCTGTGTTCCTTTGTTTTGTGTTGCAGGAAGTGAGAATTGCTGTGTGGATTTGTGAGACGCATCACGACGTGGATGAGACATTGGGGTGATTCCATCTCTCCCTCCTTAGGAGGGACTGATGATGAATTGGTGATGGCAAATTTTGATGTTGAGTTGGAGATGGCAAATTTTGATGAGGGTTGGAAATGGCAAATTTGATTGGTTAGGAGGGAGAGAAGACGAATTTGGTTTATGGGAGGAACGGGGAAGACAGTAGGGACGTTGTTGATTTGTAAAGTAGATGTTTATGGGTAGTGTTGTGTTTTGTGGATACAGTAAGGGGTAAGGGAGGGGCAATGTAGGTTACCTGGTGGGGGGAGGGGCGTACGGTAGGAACGTACCTGTCTCACCTGGTTCCCATGTGCCCCTAGTGTGCATTACCTTGTATTGCGTGCACTTTTGCGCCCTTACCACCTTACTCAATTGTCTTCTTTTGTCTCCCACCTCCGAGGATCTGGCTTTGGGGCAGAGAGAGAGGAGAGAGAGGTGCTGGCCCCGCAGTTGTGGGCCTGTACTTTCGCTGCTTGCTGCCTGGATCGATACACCATATGGACCGCAATTTTTGTGGCCGCCCACCATGGACCGCAGTTCTTTTGCGGGCAAGCACCACCCGTTGATGGACCTCTGGGTCAACGTGGCACCTATGCCATAGAGGTGAACCACTATAGTTGGCCCCCTGACGGCCACAATTTAGAAATGGACGCGGTTGGCGCCTTTCTTTATTTCTAGGGAAGCCAGAACACCAAGTGGGCTCCAAGGCAAGACCAGCGGCAGAACATCGGCCGGCTGCGACACCACCGGTGATTATTGAACACTTTATTGGTGCACCGGATGGTGCTGACTGTACATGATGGGGTGGTGCTTTTGGTGCTTGGAAGGGGTGCTCTGCACATTATTAAAGGCCGTAAGGCCACAGGGCACTCGTGGGTTGGTGTATCGATGCTGGCATGCGTGCTCTCTCTCTATGCATAACATCTGCATGTGTTCCTCCAAAAACAGGTCCTGGATCGTAGTGTAAATATCAGTGTAGTCTTGTGTAAATGATGCTCCCTACCGGCTGTATGTTTAGTTTGAGGATTCTTTCCGCGATTCGGTTATCCTGTGGGTGTGTTTCTGTGAGGAGAAGGGTGCAACGTCGCAGGGGGACATATTTACTCATTTGTGAACATCTGTAAAACTGTCGCACTCAGGGTTGAGTTAATAGTAGAGGGAACTACATCTGAGTGCCACACTAAGGTAAGGAAAAATTTATCGGGTCGGGACGCCCCGAGGTAGAGAAGGGTGCAATGTTGCGGATATGGGATTTGGCCTCCATCCATATCCGCTTGTAAATATTCCCCTATTTCCCCAATACTTCCCAACTATCCCCAATCCCCCATTCCCTAGTCCCATTTTCTGTAAACACCACTCTGTAGACCCGACCTCCCCCTTTTTCCCCCATTAAATGTCGCACCCAGGTTCACCGCATCTCACATAGACAACT
This sequence comes from Myxine glutinosa, assembly GCF_964187855.1. Classification (NCBI taxonomy): domain Eukaryota; kingdom Metazoa; phylum Chordata; class Myxini; order Myxiniformes; family Myxinidae; genus Myxine; species Myxine glutinosa. Next base: position 45,848,051 of record NC_136261.1, read on the forward strand.
ATAGGACATCTTGCTAGTTATTCTTAGTCTATGTCAGTTAAGGACTCGTTTCCATTAATTCTGACTCTTCGTTGCACCAGAATGTGATTGTATGGCACCGTTAGAAAGTTTAGGACCTCCCAATACCTCCCCGCAGCTCTTCCTCATGGTACAACAACAACTACAACAACAGCGGCGGCGGCGCGGGGAGTGTGCGTCCTCACTCCGGCTTGGTTAGCCGCCATTGAACATGTGCTCCGACGGGGTTACCACGCAGGGGCTCGCTGTCAGCCCCTCGTCAAGGGCGGAGCCCGGTAACCCCCCCGCACCCAATAGAAACGGCGGACCGATTCCATCTGGGGCGGAGACAACGAGCCGAGGGCGTGTCACTCCCCGCTGGACATGCGCAGGAAGAGGGAGGTGACGTGAGATGCGCCCCCAGCTTGGAGAGAGAAGACGCCACCTCCTAGCGCTGAGAAATACCTCCCCGCATCTCTGGACCGGACCGGGTCGATTCTGCCCCTGAGCCAAGGTGCACCTTGAGCTATCGACTGCCTGTCCTTCCCTGCCATCATCCCTGTGTAAGTCAGTCTTGTCCCGTTTGTCTGTGGTCTGTCGGGGATAAGATAAGACTGTGTCTAAGTGCCCATCTTGCTGTGCTTTACCTCTTACCGTGTAATCTACCCGTTTCTGCATCACCAATTATATCCTCCTCCGGAGGTCTTGAGAACTGTACCCCTTGTGTCGTTACATTAATCCCAGCCGTTGTGTCCTTTCCTTCATTGATTTAGCATAGCGCGATTTGGCCAACGTTCGAGTGGAATCGGGCGGGATAGGGTTCTGATCGGGGAGTACCTGTGCGGACGCGGTATTACTAAACCGCTCCGTAAACTAACATCTAAAACCGCGTCTGTAACAATATATATATATCTATATATATATATATATATATATATATATATATATATATATATATATATATATATATATATATATATATATATATATATATATATATATATATATATGAAGAGTTCAGATGCAAAAACAGATATATCCATTTTTGCTGAAATGAGAAAATCAAGATTTTCTGCTGTGCATTCCAGGTGAAACCCATCAAAATGACATGGGCTGTATCTTAAAATACGTGGACGCGATCGGGTTTTGGGAGAAAATGATTTGCCTACTGAAACGGAGGTATTGAAACATATACTTCGGTAAACATAGTTCAGTTTCATCAAAAATGGCGTTTATCGGTTTTTGCGCCTGAACTCTTCATATATATACAGGTGGCTGCAAAAGTAGGTATACAGTAATGAAAAACAAAACGTGCGCACAAAACGTATTTTATTGATTATACAAGCATATCAATAATAACATATCAATAATAAACATATCAATAATAAACATATTAATCCCTAAATTACATATTACAAATAATTACATTTACCTAAATTACAAATTATTACATAAACGTAATACTGGTATAATCCTTACTGTATACCTACTTTTGCAGCCCCCTGTATATATATATATATATATATATATATATATATATATATATATATATAACTGTAAGAAATAGTAGAAACTCCAAAGTACGAGCAGGGCGTCTCATTTGTATTGAATAAATAATCGTTAGATTAAATAAGACGCGGACGTAGCTTCAGGACGTCGATCTTTAATTGTCGACAAGCTTTCGACCAACAAAGGTCTTCTTCTGAGTCAGCCCCAAGTTCAACGGAAGAAGTCACTTCCGTTGAACTTGGGGCTGACTCAGAAGAAGACCTTTGTTGGTCGAAAGCTTGTCGACAATTAAAGATCGACGTCCTGAAGCTACGTCCGCGTCTTATTTAATCTAACGATATATATATATATATATATATATATATATATATATATATATATATATATATATATATATATATATATATATATATATATATATATATTTGTTTGTGTGTCAGTCAGTGTGTCTCCTTCATAACTCCAAAATCATTAAACTTAGTCACCTGAAACATTGCATGCATACCAAGGGAACTCCAAGGGAGTGCATGAATGAAAGGTGGGTGTTTGGGTAAATTTAAACACCCCTTTAGAAGATAATTTAGGGGTGCGCATCACAAAAAATAAGCCTTACCAAAATGGTGGTGCATCATCTTTCTCAGCCCTCTGTCACATCCCAAGCTTCTTTAGCCACCATTTTGTTCTGCCTGCTCATAAATGCCTTGCATTGGAACCACGATGACCCCCATGGACTAAATAAAGTATACAAGTCAGGAGACGACGATGGTTCACGAGCGAGCGGTATTCAATGACAAAGGACGGACTATAACCGAAACAGGCCCGGACTGGGCGGTTGGGGGCCCACGTGGCAGGTGTCGGCCCCCGACTTACGGTGTACAAGCCTATTTACAAAGGGCCCCAATGCGCTGCATGCGCAGGCCTTTAAGAGCCAGCTGTATGTAATTGTGTGTGGTGCTGGCCTGGAAATGTCAAAACGAAGGTTACTGACCTTGAAATGAGATAGAAAATAATGTATAATCAGTTATGAGGTTAGTTAGCTACACAATACCGAAAATTCGGTTCGATTCCGACAACTTTGAAAATTTGACCTTAGTGACCTTCAAAGGTCAAATGTTGAAGATTCTGAAATTTGTTGGAAAACTTGGATTTCATGATGTATGTGATAATATAAAAACATGTACGACATTTCACCCTATCAGGAAGCGAACAATTTAACAAAACCATCAAAAATCGACTTTTCTAAATTTTGTGACCTTGTGACCTTGGCCCTGGGGGGGGGGGGGGGGGGGAATTAAAAATCGAGCTCCGTGGGGCTAGACACATGACATTGGCCTAACGAAATATCGAAACCCCTGTCAGATTCCACCAAACCCCTCGGAGAAGATGTAGCGAACTCGATTACCCCCTAAAAAGACATCTTTTTCGGGTGTGGCTCCGCCCACAATGCGTCCACTCTAGGCAGGACACAACTAGATCATGATATCAACCTCCCACCCATGTTTCAGCAAGATTGGATGATATCATCGGGTAGTTATGCTGCGGACAGACAGACAGACAGACACACACACCCATGACGAATATAGGGGTCACTCTGTTTGATAACTCGTGAACCAATAATTGAAATCTGGCTTCGGATTTGAGGATTGGATGTCGTGGACTAAATAAGTGTCGAAATCTGGAGTAAAATCTGAAAATATTAAGAAATTAGCGATTCTTATAACTAAGTGTATTTATTTAAGCAATGCTGTCATCCCTCATTCTGCAGTCGTTGTGATTCATATCTCCACAGGATATGGTATCATTCTACTGGGACCGGTGACACATGGAGGAAACCCAAAGATTTGACGCATCTGTTTTTAAAATTCCCTCTATATGACGGACCCAGATTGAGTCTATTTCAGAGTATGAAAGAGGGGGGTGGGGAGGGGGGGGGTTGGATGGGGGGGATTGGCGTGTTGGATCTGCCGAAAATTTTCTGTCATTTGAACCAGAAGCATTCCCAACTCTGGAAGGCGGCTCTGAGGGATTGTTAAAATAGACCGGGAAATCCACATAGTATTATGGATTCCCAAAACACTCCTTCATTCGCTGCTGTAATGTCTGGGCGCGTGGCGTGTACAGAGCTTCGCAGCTTTGAAAACGCCATAAAACGTAAAAAAAAAAAGAAGAAGATGATGATGAACCCTCCTTCTCCATATTCAAAGAAGCCACGGGTGGAATTTTGAGAGAGACCTGCGGTGCATCCCCACAATGTTCACACACATCTTTTTTCGATGCGGAAGTGCTGAGCGAGCGACGTGATAAAGTGAAGTGGACGAGGTATTACGTACGCAGTTCAGTCACCTGTGCTACGTTCGTGTTAATTCACTGGCACAAAAGTGTAAAATAATTTTATAAAACATAATTGGCTTTAATTGAATCCTTTTCTCTGCTATGTTGACCCCCAATTCAGTTATATTGCAGCTTATAACACTGCCATAATTGCCTCCGTGTGAGGTATGTCGCCTGATGTGTAAAATCATAAAAATACGTGGTGCAAAGTAATTTTCGAAAAGGTTGTCGCTGCCTGTGACATCATTAACTTTAATTGAATACCGGTACTTCTATTCCACTCCTTTTATTTGTTAGAGTCCAGAGGGTTGGGGTGGGGTGGTAAGTGCTAGGGGAATGGGTGGGGCGGGGGTCCGGAGAGAGGGGAAGCTTGGGATGGGGTGTGTGGGTGTCTGGAAGGGTGGGGTGGAAAGAGGGTGGGGAGAAGTTGGGAAAAGGGAACTGGCATTACCCTTGCTAGTCATCAATAAATAGACTGAAATTTCCTATTTATAGCATACTTATAGTGCCTTCAGAAAGAGTCACACCCTTTGACATCCTTCACATTTTGTTGTGTTCCAGATTGAATTTAAAATGGATTGAATTGATCTACACATCATACTCCATAATGTCAAAGTGGATTTTTTTTTTTTTAACCCTCGCTAGAGGAGAGGGTATTGCATTTGAGTCCGTTTGTCTGTTTGTTTGTCCGCACAGAATAAATATGATTTTCTCTGTAACCGTTGGTCCGATTGACAGGAAATTTTCACCAAAGGTGCAACTCCACCTGTAGATTTCTAAAATGATAATTATGACGTAATAGGTCACATGGTTTGTCCGCCATCTTGGAAAAGTCGAAAAACTTTGCACCTCTATATCTCGGAAAGTGCTGAATATAAAAAATTGACACATAGCTCATTGTAAAGAACTCTCCATGGGGGATAAAATATATTAACGACGATGTCATAGGTGCCTCCATTATGATGTCATAATTCGACAAGTACAAAACTTCATCCGATCAAGATGAAATTTCTTGAGCATAATCTAGGAATAAATTAGTTTAGAAAAAAAAAATGAAAACGTCATCGGTCACGTGGTTCGGTCGCCATATTTGTTTTATCACAAAAGCCTTAAAAAACACTGAAAATACATCCTGGCGAGGGTTTGCAATATCTGATTGCTCTTTCTAGTTTTTAGAAATGTTTACACAATAAAAATGAAATAGAGAAATATCTAATTTACATAAGTATTCAACCTCTTGGCTATGACACTCCAAATTGAGCTCAGATGCATCCAATTTACTTTGATAATCCTTGAGATGTCTCTACAACTTGATAGGAATCCACCTGTGGCCAATTCAATTGATTGAACATGATTGATAAAGAAACACACCTTTCTATATGAGGTCGTACAGTTGACTGTGCATGTCCGAGCAGAAACTCTAACATGAAGTCCAAGGAACTGTCCGTATAACCATGAGATATGTGAGGAGTCATAGATATGCAGCACTTCACAAATGTAGGCTTTATGGGAGAGTAGCCAGATGGAAGCCACTCCTGAGAAAATGGCACATGGATTCACGCTCGGAGTTTACAAAAAGACACGTGAAAGCCTCTGAGATCAGGAGACAAAATATTATGTGGTCTAATGAGATGAAATATGAACTATTTGGCCTGAATGCAAAGTGCTACATCTGGCAGAAACTGAGCACAGCTCATCACCCATCTAACAGCATCCCTACCATGAAGCATGGTGTTGTCAGCATTATGCTATGGTGATGCTTTTCAGTGGCAGGGACTGGGGGACTTGTAAGGAACACTGAATGGAGCCAAATACAGGCAAATCCTTGAGGATAACCTGCTTCATAGTGCAAAAGACCTTGGACTGCGGAAAAGATTTAGGTTCCAACAGGACAATGACCCCAAGCATACAGCCAAAGCATCACTGGAATGGCTTCAGAACAAAATGTTAAAAGTCCTTGAGTTGCCCAGCCAAAACCCAGACTTGAATCCCATTGAGAATCTGTGGAAAGACTTGATGATTGCTGTTCACAAACACTCCCCATCCAACTTGACCGAGCTTGAGCCAATCTGCAAGGAAGAATGGGAGAAACTCCCCAAATCCAGATGTGCAAAGCTGATACAGACACACCCAAGAAGACTCGAAGCTGTAATCGCTGCCAAAGATACTTCTGCGAAGTATTGACTCAGGGGGTTCAAAACTTATGTAGACCAGATATATCTGTATTTCATTTTTAATCATTTCGTAAAAATTTCTAAAAATAAAATTCCACTCTGACATTATGGAATTGTTTCACATGGTAACACAGATGGTAACACAAAAGGATGGTAACACAAAATATTATGTGTCGTGTAGACCAGTGACAAAAAAAAATCTCAATTCAACCCATTTTAAATTCAGACAGTAACACAAAAAATGTAAACAAAGTCACTAGGTGTGAATACTTTCTGAAGGTATTGCACATGAAACTTCAAAATATTTAACATCCATGCCAATCACTATACGAGCTCTCCTCAATATTCTATCTAATTTCATTCTGTTGTCTCGATAGTGCAGTGCATGCGTTGTTTATATTTTGAACTTACTTTCCCTTTATTACTCTTCCAATTTAATTTACTAACGGGATTTCCTTTTTAATTGTTCAGGATTCGTTTAATTATTGTTCAAGCAAGGTTTCACCCATTGGATGCAAATGCATTTTGTACTGTTAACCATATTTCCCTGATCAAGACTTTTGTTGTTCCTCTTTTGCTCCATACTTTCCCTTTCCTGACCGATACTTTGATCATAATTGGAAGCTTTCCTGTTCCTTTGACCTATATAGCTATACTGGCGGAAGCCTTGCTCCTGGTTGGTCCTACCAAGCAGTGTGGCAGGTCTTAAAAGTAGTCACATCTGCAGGACAGATTGAGTTTCTTCAGCTTTTTAGCAGCTCATCTCATGGAAGCTACCATGATTTCAAACCACTAAATTAAAATTTCACTAAAATGAGTGGTGACCATTTGTGTAACCCCAAAAGTTATATGGTAGGAAAGCAAACAAAGATATGATGATGAGATTACATTGTAGCACAAGGGTTAAAGCCCCCCTGTAAATAAACACATGGTAAATACTCTTTCCGTCAACATCAGTAATGATAATGATGTGCTTATCCTACATCAAAATGGACGAGTGAGTGTTGAAGATGAGAGAAAGAGTATTCATACTCAAACAAAACTAGTCGCTAAATTTAATGTAGGAACTCTCAACACAGATTTGAAGCAAAGAGATCTAAATAACTTTTAATTCCGATATGAAACAAGGAAAAATTGTACTACTTGCTGAATAAAAATTAAGATTGATATAATATGCATTCAGGAGCACAGGTTTGTTCATGAACAACAACAACAACAACAACATGCATTTTAAGGCCATTTTCCCTGCTAGAGCGGGGGTTAGCCTTGCGGTCCCCATGACAATCTTCTCCATTTTGCCCTATTTTCTGCATCTCTCCTTGTTAACCCCCTTGCCCGCATTTCTTCTTCCACCATCTTTAGCCAAGTCTTTCTCGGTCTTCCCCGTCCTCTACTTCCTTCTACATTAACTTCCATCACTCTTCTCAACCAGTCACTTTCATCCTTCCTCAATACATGACCAAACCATCTCAACCTGTTCCTCTTCACAGCATCAATCACAGGCAATATTCCCATCATCTTTCGCAATTCATCATTTGTCTTCCTCCCTCTCAACGATACTCTGCACATCCATCGAACCATTCGCATTTCCACCCTTTCCAGCCTTCGTTGCTGCTCTACGTTCATTACCCATGTCTCGCTCCCATAAATCATAACACTTCTCACACATGCAGCATACACCTTTCCCTTCAGCTTCAGCGACACTCTCCTCCTCATCAGCACGCCGTTGCCGAGTCTGATCCACCTTCTCCATTCAGCATGTCTCCGAGGTAGCAAAATGTTTTCACACCTTCCAGCTTCACGCCGTCTCCAAGATCCAACTCAACATTTCCTCCATCTGCAGCTCCCTCTGTGCACACCTTACATTTGAATGTAGCTGCCACACTGGTAAATGACCCTCTCAGACCACTACATTTTTGATGAACACACTCAGCACACATTGTACATTGAATGGAGTTCACTCCGACACCCTTCCTGCACACAGCACACGGCCACTTCCCAGTTCTTTCCACCTCACCACATGCTTTACCACTTGCCATCACCTTTGTCTTTCCGATATTCACCTTCAGACCTTTTGTCTCCATACATTCCTTCCACTTGTTCATCTTTTCCTTCAGTCCATCCATACTTTCCGCAATCAACACCAGATCATCTGCATACAACAACTCCCATGGTAAACCCTCCTTTACGTTCTGAGCCAGCACCTCCATCACAGCTACAAATAGTAGTGGACTTAGTACCGACCCCTGATGCACTCCCACCTTCACCTCAAACTCACCACTGTTCCCGTCCTTCGTCCTTACAGCTGTGCGCGCTCTTTTGTACATTGCCATCACTACTCCGATCAACCATTCCTCCACTCCTAACTTCCTCAATGCCCATGTCAATACTTTGCGTGGAACCCTATCGAATGCTTTCACCAGATCAACAAACCCAAAAAACAACTTCTTCCTCTTATCCATGTACTTCTCCTGCAACTGCCTCACAATGAAAAGCGCATCTGTCGTTCCTCTTCCTGGCATAAATCCAAACTGCATTTCGTCGATCTTCACTTTCTTCCTTATCCTCCTCTCCAACCCCCTTTCCAATACCTTCATTCCATGCTCCAATAACTTTATCGCTCGGTACGAGCCACACTCCAGAGGGTCACCTTTCCCCTTGTATAGAGGGACGAGGGTACTCAGTTCCCAATCCACTGGAATGCGGCCTTCTTTCACCACCAGATTACAGATCTCTGTCATTCTCTTCACACCCCAACTTCCTGCTGCCTTCAACATATCTCCCACAACTCCCGTCGGCCCTCCCACTTTTCCACTCTTCATTGCTTTTATCGCTTCCTCAACTTCCTTCTCAGTTCTCTGCCGGTCCTAAAACTGGGTTACTCTCTATGTTGCCATCCCATTCATTCTCTGTATTCAACAGCATTTCCATATATCCTTTCCATCTTCCTTTAATTCCATCTGGGTCGACAACGATTTGTCCCACTTCATCCTTCAAGCAACTCACCCCCATCACATCACACCTCTCTTTCGCTATGTGCTTTGCAATCCTGAATACTGCTTTCTGACCCTCTTCCGAATCCAAGCGTTCTCCGAACATTTTCCTACATGCCTCCTGCGCCTTTGCTACCTCTTTCTTTGCAGCCTTCCTGGCTGCCTTATAACTTTCATGCTCTGCTGTTTCTGCTCCCGTACCCTTCGCCTTCTGCCACTCTTTGAACTTCTTCCTCTTATCGTCAATCCTCTTTCCAACTTCAACATCCCACCACCATGTTTCCGAGTGCCTCGGTGGTCCTTTTGTCCATCCGCATACCTCACCAACGGCTCCCAACAGACTAGCTTTCATTGACATCCAACCACTTTCAAGCTCAACCACATCATCCTCTACCCTACTCAGCCTCTCTTTTAATGCCTCCCTTACTGTCACCTCTTTCAACCTCCACACCTTCATTCTCGGTTGGTACTTCACCCGCCGAGCTCTCCTCGCACCTTTCACCCTTACGTCGCAGACAACCAAGTGGTGCTGTGAAACAGCCTCCTCCCCCGGGATCACCTTTGTGTCCCGGAGGTGCCCCCTATCTCGCCTACGCACCATCAGCTAGTCAACGGTTGTCGTCGACCCACCTGACGTGTATGTAACAAGCTTATTGTCCTCTTTCTGGAACTGAGTATTACAAATCAACAAATCAGCTCCATCAGCAAACTCCAAACTTGCTTGCAAACTTGCAACTTGCAAACTTGCAAACTTGCAAACAACAAATCAGCAAACTTGTTCATGAACAAGTAAATATAAAATAACATCAACTCAGAAAAGGATGGTAAATGATAAACAACTTCTGCTTGGAAGAAGTCTGTGAATGCTTCAATAGGTGGTGATGGTATCATCCCAAGTTCAAAAGATATCGAAGCTCTGAAAGCAAGCTGTCATTATTCTGAAGTTTTCAAATGTAATATTATTAATGGTAATTCTAAAACAACCATAATATCCTGTTATAGTCCTACACATGTATCTGGAAATAACGTTGCATCTAATTTCTATGATAATCTATGCAGTGTGGTAAAGGAAATCCCGAAACATAATGTCAAAATCGTTGCCGAAGATATGAATGTTAAAAAAATATATGTCAATGCAGAAGGATCAGGTTGTTAATCTCACTGGCACATCAATGTGTAGGTCAAGATGTTGAGCATTCCTGAGTTACATATTATATCGAGACACAGATTGTCGGGTAGGAGGAAGAATGTCACGGTGACGATCACATTTTAAAAGACCAAGACCAAAACGCAAGAGAAGCTCATTCCTGCGTTCGCTCAACAACTCTAAACCAAAATGACAAAGTTGTTGCGCATAGGACTGAATAGAAGGGTACGTATTACCGGAGCGCACACTTCTGGAGTCGTTCAATCTCATCACTCTGAGCCCTTGTAATGCCAGACCCCACATGGGCACACCAAACTCCAGCAAAGGGCGAATGTACACTGAGGTGAGCGTGAGCAGTGAGTTTTTACGAAGGAGGAGCTTAACGAATTAGTCAAGCAATCAGCTAACAACAAAACAGCTGGTCCAGTTAGCAGACCAGTAAAAGTCTGGAAAAGTCACCATCGCAGACTGGTTTGTGGTCTCTCTGTTTTCTACTGCCTCCTTTATGGTCTTGCACCCTCTGCTCTTTCCGTGCTTTGTCCCCCTGTCCCCTTCCGCCACAGGTTTCTGCAGATTTCACATGGTCCACCATTACCTAAAACCAGGATCACTGCTCACCTCACTCATTTCTTCCTCTCTTTATCCACCTGTGGAATCAACTTCTACATCCTCTTCAATTTCATTCCTCCATCCAGGTTCTTCAAGGCAGCTAGCTGTTCGCCACCATCTGAGATCACACCCCATCCTAAACCATGATCTTTTCTGCACTTGATAACCCCAACTAAATCCCTCCTGCGAATTCTCCAGCTTTTTCTCCTTGGAGTGTCCTTTTCCATGCATGTATGTTTTGCATCTTGTCTTTGTCTGTTACATCCTGATCCATTCAGTGTGCTAGCTCTTCCATGAGCCTCGACTATATATACAAAAAAGGAGAGCCGTAGATGATTATTTGCTTAAAATCTGTAATAATATCATCCTTGATAGAGATAAGCCAAGAATCTGGACAAAAGGTGCAATAACAACTATCATACTAAAATACGCCATTTGTGTTTGTCTGATGAATATTTCACGCCAATACATTCCGTCCTTACTTATCCAATCTCAACCAAACTTGACAGAATAATGAAGGGTTACATAATGAAGGTTGTAGCGCATTCCTTTACCCCCTCCCCAAGGGGGTTTTCTCCCCCGAGCGGGTTTTCCCCGCCATTGCCCTCAATGGGTTGCGTGTTGAGGTGTATAGCCATATTAAGTTAGCTTTATCGTGGCGTTTTCCCAAGACCGCTTCGAATAACAAAACTAACGATAAATAATATTAATGTTATTACAAAACAAAATTAATACCAATAATATCCCACCCCCTCAAGGGGTCTTTCGAGCGAGTCAACGTATATAAATAGCTTATAATGTCGTTTTCGTGGGAACAACGGCCTCTGCCAGAAGTAATGAACATTAATGAACAGTAATGAATATTATGAACCACAAACACGTATGAGTAGCTTTTGAAACAGTCGCTAATGCTTTTTATAACATTAAATGAAGAAATTTGGAGGAATCCTGACATCCGTGAGGTAAGTTTTATTTACAGAACTGAGCGAAGATCTACTGTACTCTCGGTACCCCATAAGTGTTGGGTTAATAACATGGCCCTTCCTGGCGCTAACGTGGCGTTTTTCGTCGTGAACTTTTGAAACTCGCTCCTTCTGTTTAACACGAAACTGAAAGGGAGGAAGCCCGGGTTGTGCTCATTTACCAAGCAGCTAGCTAGCGCTTGCCAAGCCAGCCGTTCCTTAACGGTTTTGAATGGAGTGCTTGCTCGAATGCTTAAACTAATTGGCGATCTCTCCACAATAAACTTGGTAAATGAACACATATCCAATGTTTTAAAGACCAGAACATAGATCGACGGTAATCTACGTACCCCAAAGAGGAATGACCCTTTCTGCCCCTCCCGTAGTTAGCGGGTGTACTAGTCCCAAAAAAAGACGATCCGAGTCTACCAAACAAATTACGGGGGTCTCAAGCTAACACCCGTAGCAGCTTAAATATTCAACAAAATGATATTGAATCACATAAGTCCATACAAAGTGCTGATTTTGAGGAAGAATAAAAATGGTCTAAGACAAAATTGATCAATGCCCACCCAGATCCTCTCACTCAGACACATACGGCATCAAGGCAAAGCATCTACAGGCTGTCATAACATTCATAGACTTTCAAACAGCTTTTTATATGATCCATCATGAAAAAATGTTCAACATCTTGAAAGCTTCTGGTGTACCAGAATCTACAGTGAAAGTGATCTCTGCACTTTACACTGACACTATTGTTAATTAATTAATTAATTAAATTAATTAATTAATCACGCCAGAAGGGGACACAGAACTTCTAAGCAGAACAGAATCCTCTGCAAAAACTGTTGGCCTGCACATAAATGCACATAAAATAAAGTTTTCAATGTTAAAGTGCAAAAGGCCCCAGCATGGGATGCTTCAATAAAGATGGATAAAAAAAAAAAAAAACCACCTTTAGAGGCCATTTTTCCCCGCAAAGCGGGGGGTTGGCCTTTTTCGGGAACCATGGTTGTTGTTGTTTTTCGGTCCCCTTTTTGAAGCAATGTTTTACGGCCGGATGGCCTTTCTGACGCCAACCCTTTTTGCCGCCTTTAACGACAAACAGGGAATTACCAGTGAACTGGTACTCAATTAGCCGACCTCGGAAGGTATCGATCAGGCTGAGTCAACCCCCCTGGCGTTAATTCAGCCTTCAGTTAATTCAGTTAATTCAGCTGAACCAGGATTCGAACCCAGGATCCTAGGTATCCTAAGCCGGCACCCTAGCCACTAGCCCAACACCAGGGATCAATAAAGATGGATAAAATATGGAAATAAGAACTGCCACAAAATTTCAAATTACAATTCTTTAAAAGCAACAGTTGAGAGTATTTTCCTTTATGGAGCTGAGTCGAGGATACCAACTAAAATATTTGAAAGCAGACTAGATGGATGCTACACTCGATTCTTTGGTTTAACATGTCTTTAAGATGGAAATAACTCTTACGAAATACAAGTTGGAAATAACATGTCTTTAAGAAAGATCTACATGGTAATCTACCATGGGTATTAAATATGGTAATCTACCATGTAAATGAACACATATCCAATGTTTTTAAGACCAGACCATAGATCGACGGTAATCTATGTACCATGGTAATCTACCATGAGTGTTAAATGTTGTTACATGGACACTTATTACCCTCGCCTGAGGAGAGGGTATTGTATTTGAGTCCGTTTGTTTGTCTTTTGGTCTGTCTGTTTGTCTTCTGTCTGTTTGTCCGCACAGAATAAATATGATTTTCTCTGCAACCGTTGGTCCAATTGGCAGGAAATTTTCACCATAGGTGCACCTCCACCTGTATAATTTTATAATGATAGTTATGACGTCATATGTCACGTGGTTCGGCCGCCATCTTGGTAAAACCGAAAAAGTTTGCACCTCTATATCTCCGAAAGCGCTGAATAGAAAAAATTGAGACATTCCTCATTGTAAAGAACTCTCCATGGGGAAAAAAAGATGTAAATTATGATGTCATAGGTGCCTCCATTATGACGTCATAATTCGACAAGTACAAAACTTCATCCGATCAAGATGAAATTTATTGAGTGTCATTTAGGAATAAATTAGTATAGAAAAAAAAATAATGATAACGTCATCGGTCACTTGGTTTGGCCGCCATATTTGTTTTAACACAAAAGCCTTAAAAACCACTGAAAATACATCCTAGCGAGGGTTTGCGATATCTGATTGCTCTTTCTTGTTCTGTTTGTTAATGAGGTTTGTTCCATATCTTTAGTTTTGACATTTACTTTCTGGTGAATTTAAAGTTCAAGTACTATTAAGGCACCAGAGTTGAGTTGAGATAAAGAAAATAAATAACAATTTGCTTGGTTAATTTTTTTTATGTCACAGTAATGTAACACAAACTGCCGTTTTATCCGTAAAATAGAGTTTGCCATCAATGTGTAATATCAGCAAGGACATTTGGCAGAAAGCGTGATCTATTATCAAGAAGATGGAGGAACCATTGATCATAGCACAAAGAGGTAAAGACTCTGTCTTGGCAAAACAAGAAAGAGACAAGAAGAGAAGTTAATAATCCGACAGAAAACTAAAGGAACGCCATGATTAGTTACATTCAAGCATCTAAAAAGGAATTGACTTGGTGACATGTATAGCAAGAGGAATGCGTATCTGATGGACAAGAACAATTACAAACTTGGCAACTGAGATAAGGACATAGAAGAAGCAGAGGAAGACCAAAGAAGAGAATTGCAGAGAATGATGATGTTAAGGGAGGCCTTCTTCTCGCAGTGGAAGGAAAATCCTAATCATCATGTGTTTGAATTGTTTTTGATGTAAAATATTAATGTGATTATATATATATATATATATAGCAGCATACGTTGGATCAGCACGTCGCTGCATTCTTAGACGGCTCCACAGCCCCATCCCGACACACACCACCGTGTGTGCTACAGAATGAGGTATTTTTGCAGCGGCCGGAGCACAAATCCTGCTCACCAACCTCCTTGAGAGAGGACCCAATACCCTGGTACTCATTTCGCCGACCTCTCTAGGATGACAGGCTGAATCAACCCCACCTGGTGTTAATTCAACAGCCCAACAGGATTTCGAACTCAGGACCTTAGGATCCCAAGCCCACCACCCTAACCAATAGACCAACACCAGGTAATTACGATTAATTTAATATTTCAATCAAATGTTCTGTAAATTACAAGGAAATAATTAGACAATGGACAAATCACCGCTGTTTAACTATGAGCTCTAAACTTGGGATCACAGCTTCATAAGCCATGCGTCCACATTGTACT
Source organism: Myxine glutinosa (assembly GCF_964187855.1). Taxonomy (NCBI): domain Eukaryota; kingdom Metazoa; phylum Chordata; class Myxini; order Myxiniformes; family Myxinidae; genus Myxine; species Myxine glutinosa. Next base: position 45,863,094 of record NC_136261.1, read on the forward strand.
GTTAAACATGCCAACCAAGATCATATTTATGCTGAGTATTGACACCATGATAAGTGGATGCCGAAATAATAATAATAATAATAATAATATTAATAATAATAAAGAGCAGCCATTAAAAGTAATAAAGACGAACAATCAACTAAAGACAAAACAGCAGCGAATGGTTTGTAGAAATGACTTCCGACACAATGGAAAACTAAAGGAGTATATAGGAGAAAAACATGATCACCAAATAAGGTTGGCATGCAAACAAAATCATATATGCAAATATCTATGTATTCTTGACCAAGGGTTATTTTAAAATTCCCGTGATCTTGATTTAAACACAGCTGTTAAAACCACACATGAGTGCGGACTCAGTGCATTTGGATTCAAGTTAAACATGAGTCACTACAAAAGGAAAATTATTTAACAAACAAAAAAGCAAATTAACAATAAAATAAATCAACAGAATGTTGGTTGAGGTGTGCTAATTTGACCGCCGAGAAAACTGACGTTTTGGGCGTAAACACTTCGTCGAAGCTTCATCCATCTTTTACTTCAAAGAAGGATTAAAAAGCTTACATCTGCTTCTCCTTGCTTCCCGCAGCGGTTATGATAAGTCACTCAAGGTTCTGTTGATTTGAATAATTGTTCTATATACCTGTCGACACCTCCATGATCAAGATCAGGTATTCTGAGAAAATCAACAGTCCGGTAATCACAATTTTTTTGTTTTTCATGGTACAAGTTATCGCCATTAAAATACCAACATTTCTGTGAAATATTATCCTCTCAAACTGAGAAATAGAAGATACAAGTTTTATCAATGTGACCGAAATATTAAAACATTTTGTCCACCTGTCCATTTTGGTTCCTTCGTTTTAAGGCAACTATTTTTTAATAACTGCCGGTTAATGTTTAATAAATATTTAATATTAATATTGTTGATTTACCTGTCGACATTTACCTGTCGACATACAGCCTGGTGTTGGCTTAGCGGTTAGGGTGCCGGCTTGGGATCCTAGGATCCTGGAGCTCGAATCCCGGTCGATCACTGAATTAACACCAGGGGGGTTGACTCAGCCTGTCATCCTTCTGAGGTCGGCAAATTGAGCACCAGCTTGCTGGGATGAAAGATCCCGGTGTGCACCCCGGCTTAGAATAGGTACACCGTATCCCTGTGCATTGTAAGAGGCGACTAAGGGTTGGCGTCAGGAAGGGCATCCGGCCATAAAAACATTGCCTCAAACAGGGAACCATGATTGTCATGGGGCCTGCAAGGCTAACCCCTGCTCTAGCAGGGAAAATGGCCTTAAAACGATCATTCATTCATTCATTGTTGATTTAATATTGTTTAAATTTATTTATTATTTAAATATAAAAAAATTGTATTATTTATTTAGTATTATTATTTAATTGTATTATTATTTATTAATTATAATTTTATTAAACTATTAAATTATATTATTATTATTTATTTATTTATTATTGTATTTATTAAATTATTATTTTATATTATTTTTATTATTATAATTTTTATTATTTAGTATTATTGTATTATTTGTTTTATTAATTTTTTATTTATTTTATTATTTTGTAATATTATTTTGGTTTAATATAATATTTGTTTTTAATATTGTTTAATATTGTTTTAATGTTGCATGATTATTATTTTTTTTAAATTTTGTTTGGTTGTCCAAACAAAATTATTATCTCCAATATAATATACCAGTAATTGAGTCTGCAACCTCATATGGAAGACAAAATTAAGTAAGAGTGATTGCTCGATTAAAAAGGTAGTGAAACTGTCATCCAAAAAAAAACAGTCGGCAAAAACTTTTCGTTAATTTTTCCCATAGCTGCTGATTATAATAATTTTGTAAATTGAATTATTAATTACCTCTAATAATAATACATCTCTGTTGAAGGTAATGGGCCCTTAATACGATGGTTCTTACCTGTAGGTCGGAAAGTAAAAGCGAGCACGAGAAGCAGGTAGATGTCTCCAGCGAAGGAATTCATGACTGTTTCATCCACAATTGTCACTCGGAATGAAACTCTCACTCTGGGAAAGTGAAACACTGCAGAGGGAAAGATTTGTTGGAATGAGGAGAAAATGAAGGACTAATGCTTCGACGATGATTGAATGAGAGATTGAATTGTCTGGTCGACGCAGGAGCTCTTGCGTGATAGTTGTGGTGGGTGGACAGGGAGAATGACCATGATAGAGGAAGAGGGAAATGATATTCATCACAGGGAAACAAATGGACGATGACAAACAGTCGAGAATGGATGGTTTGAGGAAGTTTGTTGGTTATGTAAATGGTAAGATGGCGTGTGACGTGGCTTGACATTTACAGTTTTCCTTCTTTTGATGTGATTTTGCACCTGGAGGGAGGAGAAGTTGGTGAAAGGTTATGGGGTTTGGGAAGGAAGTGGGAATTCGCGGAACCTCTGGCATAACATACATGTGTGGTAGTTTAAGAATTATTTTGAAAACACTGTCATAACCACGTTATTGAGACATTTACATTGTGAGGAATAGCAATGGCTCAGGTACTCATTCAATAAACCCTAGTTAAGGAAAGTCAATAAAATAATTATTCTCCTGAAGGATTTCTTTGTCATTGAGATATTGACATCCAATAAATATGACTTTTTATTTCCAGATGTGAAGGTTCATGTGAGAACTAATATGATGGATTGAAGGTGTGTAGAACTTTGCTGAATCTTCACCTCTCACTCATCCTGACTTGGATATTATACTAATTCATTTGATGATGATGTCACCTACGATTGGGAAGTGTTGATGTAAGGTGTTGAAGTGTTGATGTAAGTTGATGTAATGTAAGGAAATATAAATTTGTTTATTCAATCGTTTGATTGGCATGTCGGATGCCCTCGCGGTACGCACACTCTTATCTCCTCCGAACTGTCTAGTCCGGGTTTATTAAACGGGACAAAAATAAAACTTTTAAAACGGGACCAGAAATGACAATACAACATTGTTGTGGAAGTGGTTCCTCGAGGTTAATAAATGCTTAATATAGCATAGTTATCGAGTTTAGGCGGGAGAACTTTCTGGACTCTCCAGATGGCCTTGTCGCTATGCACTTGGGGTAAAAGGCCAAATAAGGTGATCACCCTCCGGCCGAGTAATGCGCCAATGGCGTGAGGGAGCGAAGGGCGCAAGTCGTCACAGTGACATCGCGGGGCAGTGTATTTAAGGCGGGCACAATTGGAATCGTGGAGGCGAAGCTGGTGAACACCATGGACAAAGGCTATTAAAATCGAAGCCATGCCCATTCCGCCGATGCCACACCTCGCTCCACTGATGCCATGTCCACTCTGCCAAGACGTTCCTCCCTCCTTCCACCTAGGCCATGGCGGTGGACTGACCACCTTGGTACAAGCAACCTTGGAACAACATTATTGGTTTTGGCCTAGAGACTGTTTGTCCTATGGTAACCTATGTTCTCGATTGTGTGTCTGAAGGCCTAAGGCATAGGGAATTACGGTTCCTGACCATCGCTTGGACTGCTCTGAAGGGCACGTTGAACCTGATTTGGTCTCCAGCTCATCTGGCTTGCTTGCGATGGTTTCACCTGGCAGCACTACAGGAATCTATATGTTATAGAGATTGGCCACGGTTTTGTACTGCTAGAGTTCCCGGCATCACACGGATCATTGGTATGCTCAGCCAAAAATAAGATATATCCCGTGATTGCCCCGGTATGTCACTCGTCCGTCGCAGGACTTTCAACTGCACGGTAACGCAGCTTTGAAGCAGGATCTGACAGGAAGTCTCTGAGGTGGGGACCCAACGTGATTGCTCAGCGACTCACCGGATTCAAACCTGGGCAACCAGTCAGGCCGGTGGACGGTTACAATATTTACAAATGTATGAAGCATTTCAGTTCTTTTTATAGTTTGGGGTTTTTTTTGGGGGGGGGGGGGGGGGGGGTGGCACTGTGCCTTCTTATAGGGGTATTGTGGTGCCATTCTCAAATTGCTTTGGGGAAATGAAATGAAAGTTTGGGATGAAATTCATAATGCGCACCAGAATCACAGGTACTACACACCAGGTCGAGTAGGCTCTCTGTGAAAGTCATTGGTGAGCAAATGGGTTTATTTGGACAATGCAACAGTAAAATGGTAGTTCTCCTGAGAAGAACTGAGTTTTCAAAAGTTTACAACTCAAATTGTCAAGCAAATCTGCTTCTCAAAAATGCGATTTGTTCGCAATGCAGTCAACCACAATTTCACAACCAACATGTTTGCACATACTGTGTATCATGAAATGAATCGTGAAAATGTCATGTTTCCCACATTTTCCTGATTTGAAAATGACGTTTTTTGTACATGTTTTTGGAATGTGAAGTTTCAGCACAATGTACATTGTGTCCATAAAGTCTTGTTCCGGTTTCAAAATTATATTACAACCAAACCAACCAAGACTTAGTGGACACAGCATATTTTTGCCTTCAGTGTTGTGGACTACTACACAGTGGACTTGGGGTTCGGTTGCGAGAGGACGCTGGCGTTGCATATTCGCCGCTTCTCCGACTGGATGGATGTACAGGGTCTGCTTCTACTTTTCTGACCTGACATCTCACACCTGTCCTGCCTTTTCACACCCGCACGTGCCGCGTGTTCTCCGGCTGGATAACGGAATCTGCTTTTGATGGTACGGAATACGGAATCGAAAGGCCCGCTCCCGTTGTTTGTGGCCGTGGCCTTGTTTGCCGGTGGCCTTGTGGCCTTGTTTGCCGCTGTGGTCTTGAATAGCGGCTGCAGTCGTTTGCCGCTGCGTTTGCCGCTGCGTTTGCCGCTGCGTTTGCCGCTGCGTTTGCCGCTTTGCCTCCTCGACCTTGGCCTCGTACTCGTCCCTTCGCTCCTGCCTGGCATGGCTCTGAAGTACTCCACCGCAAGGCTTCTTCTGCTCAATACCCGCTCCACCCCATCATGCATCTCTGCCATCAAATCAAATGGACTCCTCCGACGACCCAGGTACATTCACCGTGGCTCCGGTCGCAAGTTTGTTTATTTGCAATCAGGTCACTCCATCCCCGTCCTCTGGTCGGCTCAGCGCACTCTCACTCTTCGTCCCAGCGCACCTGGTCACAGCAACCCACACGATCGCACCTCTTGCCTACGAACCCTGGCTAAATCACCTGAATTCATCCCTGCTGTTCAAAACAACATCAAGCTCACCCTGTTCAACACCCGGTCCCTCAACAATAAATGCCTCATCCTGAACGAATACATCCTGGATAACAAACTGGACTTTCTCTGTCTCACCGAAACCTGGCAACAACCTCTGGACTACTACACACTCAACCTCACCACACCCAATGGATATTCCTACGTCAATAAACCACGCTCGGAGGGCCGAGGTGGTGGAATTGCCGTTATCCACCGTCAAGACATCAAGACCAACCTCATCTCCATCTCATCTGCTCCATCATTTGAACACCTGGCTTTAAAACTCTCTGGTCACACGCAGTCAGTCATGGCTGTCGTCTACCGCCCTCCCAAACCACACCCATCATTCCTGTCTGACTTCTCCTACTTTCTGACCCAGCTATGTTCCCTCTCCCCCTCAATCCTCCTCCTTGGTGATTTCAATATCCACATGGACTCCACTGACTCCACAATAACCACTGACTTCACTGATTTACTCACCTGCTTTAACCTCACTCAACATGTCGACTTTCCTACCCATATCCGTGGTCACATTTTGGACCTTGTCTGCTCCACTGGATTAAATTTGCACCATCTCTATGGCTCCGACCTCACCCTCTCTGACCACTTAGCCATCACTCTGACCATCAACATCCCCGCCCCAACACCAAGGCATTATCGCACAATCAACTTCCGTAAGCTAAACGCTCTTTCACCTACCTCATTCTCATCCACCCTCTCTGAAAAAATGTCCACTTCTCCCTTCATTGACCTCCACACCCCTTCCGACCTCACTGACTACTACAACCACACTCTCTCCTCCTGCCTTGACCAGCTTGCGCCTGTAAAAACCAAAACAGTTTCTTTCACCCATTCTGCTCCCTGGTTTACCCCTGAACTCCACCTGATGAAAACTCGTGCTCGCCAACTTGAAAGACTCCGCAATAAAACGGGTCTCACAGTTCACTCCCAAGCCTACAAGGACCACATACAACACTACAAAGATGCCCTCTCCCGCGCCCGCTCTGCCTACTACTCTCAAATTATCCACTCTGGCTCCGGAAACCCAAAAGCACTCTTCTCGACAATAAACAAACTCCTCCGCCCCCTGAACACCACCACCCAGTCATTCACAGTAGACAACTGCATCTCCTTCCTCTCTTTCTTCCAACGCAAAATTGACAACATCTACAACAGCTTGACCACCGCCGCACCCGCTCCCCCTCCAACCACCTGCCCCCCCTTGTCCTGCCATCCCCTGTCTCGGTTCTCCCCAATCTCTCCTACTGACCTCTCTGAACTCCTCATAGGAATGAAAACTGCCACCTGCACTCTTGACCCCATCCCCTCCAGCTTTGTCAAAGCCTCCCTCCCTGCTCTCTCTCCACTTATCATTGCAACAATAAACTCCTCCCTGTCTACAGGCATCGTCCCACCTTCCCTCAAAATTGCTGCTGTTACCCCCATTCTAAAAAAACCTGGTCTAAACCCTGACACCCTAAACAACTTCAGACCCATCTCCAACCTACCCTTTCTGTCAAAAGTTTTGGAACGCGCTGTAGCCACTCAACTCAAACATCATCTCTCTGCCAATAACTTGTATGAAACATTCCAATCCGGATTCCGCTCCAACCACAGTACTGAAACTGCTCTCCTCAAAATCACCAACGACCTTCTCCTCTCCTCTGACGCTGGCAACCTCAACATTCTCGTCCTCCTCGACCTCAGCGCTGCCTTTGACACCATCGATCACACTATCCTCCTCACCCGACTTGAATCCACCTTTAACGTCACCGGCACTGCCCTCTCTTGGATTAAATCATACCTCTCTGACAGATGCCAGTTCATCTCCATCAATAACTGCAAATCCCCCACTGCTCCCCTCCCCCAAGGTGTCCCCCAAGGTTCAGTTCTTGGCCCCCTCCTCTTCATCCTTTACCTGTCCCCGCTCGGTCACTTAATCCGCCGTCATGGTCTCCAATTCCACTGCTTCGCCGATGACATCCAGCTTTTCATCTCCACCAAGTCCGTCTCCACCGACACCCACTCTATCCTGACAAACTGCATCACTGAAATAAAATCCTGGCTTCAAATCAACTTCCTCAAGCTTAACTGTGATAAATCTGAAATAATCATCATTGGCCCAAAAACGCTCACAAAATCCACCCATAACTTTGCCCTCAACATCGACGGTATCCCAGTATCCACCTCCCCTCACATCCGGAATCTTGGCGTCATCTTTGACCAAACCCTTTCCTTCGACAAATACACTAAACAGATCACAAAGTCAGCCTTCTTTCACCTGAAAAACATTGCCCGTCTCCGCTAATCCCTCTCCTCCACGGCTGCAGAAACCCTCATCCACGCCTTCATCACCTCCCGTCTGGACTACTGCAATAGCCTCCTCTATGGTTCACCCTCAAAAATCACCAATAAACTCCAATACATTCAGAACTCCGCTGCCCGTCTACTCACTCATTCCCGGACCCGTGACCACATCACCCCCGTCCTTTACAAGCTTCACTGGCTCCCCATCCCCCAGAGAATCCAGTACAAAATCCTCCTCTTGACATACAAAGCCCTCCATAACCTGGCCCCATCCTACCTGGCTGACCTCCTCTCCAGACACACTCCCACCCGCAACCTCCGCTCTGCTGGTACCAACCTCCTGACCCCCTCCATCCGGACCAAATTCAGATCCTGGGGGGACAGGGCCTTCTCCATCGCTGCTCCCACCCTCTGGAACTCACTACCTCACACCATCAGAGACTCCTCCTCACTCACCACATTCAAAACATCACTAAAGACCCACCTGTTCAACGCTGCATTCAACATTCAACCCACAGCATTTAACCCCTGACTATCTCTTCTCCTTCTCCCTCCTTTTGCTTTAAATATTTCCCTATTGATTCTTGTCTTGTCTTTTTGATTCTTGTCTTATATATATGCCGTATATCGCTGCTGTTTGTTTTCTTGATTCTTGTCTTTTTGCAATTGTTGTTTTCATGTATTGTTATGCATTATGTTTTCCACTCTGTCAAAGCGCCTTTGGGCTTCTGGAAAAGCGCTATACAAAATAAATGAATTATTATTATTATTATAGTGTTGCAATAACATCTACACATCTACACAACTACGTTTTTTTTTGTTTTTTTTTTAATACAAGATCGAGGGTCGTGAAAGAGCTAACATTAATCACACAAAAAACCCTGACACATAAAACATATAATAAGGGGGGCGTTAGACAAGATTGGGAGAGCACACATTCACAACATTTGAGAGCAGGGATATCAGGAGATCTGTGGGAGGGAGAGGGCTTCTGGGGAGGAGGCGTGGGAAGGGTGGGGTGGGGGGGGGGTTGGAGAACTATAAAACACATGGACACTGCAAGGACTTTCAGGAAAGAAGTCGGAATTTCAAAAAAGTGGATCTGGGGTGAATTAACGGGGCTAGAAAAGATCAAGGTTTTGGATGGGGGAAGATAAGAGTTGGTGGTTTACCGAGCAGTGACCATTCTGTTGGGCCAATTAGTGAAATAATTGTTGTTAATTAGTCAAATATTGGTCTGTCAATGCAATGTTGGTCTATGGTTGGGAGATTAACCTCAAATGTTGAACGAACAATGTCAATATTCACGAACCCAACCAGTCATAAGCATGTGCATATGACTAACCATGGTTGTTCCAACCCAAGCCCGAAGTGGTCCAACGTCGTGGCACCAGCTAGGACTAATCTTATGTTGTGATCAAATTTGATAAACTATTCCATTGTACAACTTGTCTCATTGGGGTCACAATATTTTCTTTAAATATCCAGATTTGAGTAAAGACAAACGATCACAAATTACCACAATTTACCAACCACAAAAGGTAAACTAAAAAGAGCAATCAGAGATTGCAGACCCTGTTTGTGTGGTGTGGTTTGTGCACAACTCAATGAAAGGATAGACAGACAACTGATTGAAAATGAAAGGTCTAAAGGGTATTAAAAGGTTTGAAGGTCTAAAAGTTATGTTCCAATATTACATAATTAATAGATGTAGTCATGGTACAATAATAGGTAATTAATAAACATACTCATGGTTCAACTCCCATTCAAAACAGTACCTAATTAATAGACGTACTCACATTTTAATAGTACGCAATCAATAGACATATTCACTTTCCATTGAAATGTAATTAATAGACGTAGTACTCACATTTCATTAGTACGTAATTAATGGACATACTCACATTCCACTGGAACATAATTATGAGACGTTGTACTTACATTACATAAGTACATAATTCATAGATGTACCCACATTGCATTAGTACATAATTAATGGACAAACTCACGTTCCAATGGTATGTAATTAGTAGACGTATTGAACCCACGTTAGAAAGATACATAATTAATAGATGTACTCATGTTACAATGGCACTTAATTAAAACGTACTCCGTACCATTATTACCATGTACCATTATCATCATCATTTTCATCATTATCGTTATTATTTTCAATATCATTATTATTATCATTACAAGTTGCCCGTGCCCACACGGTATTCTAAACGGAGTAGCGATGGAGTTGGCAAAAATGCAAATGGCGTCTTCTGTAATCAAGCTGGCAAGCTTGGAACAACAATTCACATGTATTGCCACATCTGATACAATTTAAATGCTCTAATGGAGAAGGTGAGGTCAGTAAAGGATGCGATTCCCTTTGGAATCTTATTTTTCTCTTTAAAGACAACTTCCTTTGTCCTTTTTTCTTCTTCATTTTTTTCTCTGTTTCCACTTTTTGTTTGTATTTTTTGTTTGTGTTTCATTTCCATTTGTCCTTCCTCTCTTTTATAAACGTATTTTCTCCTGAATCTTGCTTTTACTTACTTTTATGTATTTTACTATGCTTGCCAGAGGAGAGGATATCGCATTTGGGTCCCTTTGTCTGTCTCTTTGTTTGTTGTGCTCCGCCCCTCCCTGTTTCATCTCCAGGCACTGCATGACATCATCGCTGGGCACTGAAGGGGGCTCGGAGATGACGCGTAACAAAAGGGCATATTATATGCAGTTTTCACTCCATTTGTTTTCTTGTTTGTTTGTTTTCTTTCTTGTTTAGTTACTTGCAAAATCGAATATTTTTCAAGTACAATCATGCCCAAAATATTGGCACCCTTCTTTTGTTATCTTTTGTTATAAAAAAAATATTTTATCAACATTTGTATTTCTTTGTTTTTTTGGGGTTTTTTTTTTGTTTTTGTATACAGAGTCAAGGCTCATGTAAGAGCCAACAAATTACACACGAGAATAGGCACAGACCCATAAAACATACAATGAAGGGAGCGGGAGACAAGAGGGGTTGAGAGAGGGAAACATACAAGCACACAACAGTGGAGAACAGGGATGTCGGTAGATCTGTGGGCGAGAGAGGGCTGGTGGGTGGGTGGGGGGAGGGGGGGAGGGAGCGGAGGGATGGAAGGGGTACACGGTCACGATGGTTTGAGTGGAACAAAACAAAAAAAGCTGAAGGCATTATTAAATCTTAGCTTATTCCACAAAGGAATCCTAAAATGGCCCGGACAATATTATTGCCACTTTTTAGAAATCGTTAGAAATAATTAAATTTCAAGCAGGCGATTCTCCTTTACTTTGGAATTGAACTCACCTATGGAGAGTTTGCAGGTGCCTGCAATATAAAAATCACTCATTCAACCAGTTTGAATAGAGACAAGGGGTCATTCTGCTGTTTTGTGTCACTGTGTGTACCACAATGAGCATGGAGAAAAGAAAGAAAACCAGAGAATTGTCTGAGGAGGTCAGACACAAGATTACAGCCAAGCATGGACAATCTCAAGGCTACAAGTCCATCTCCAGAGACCTTGATGTTACCGTGTCTACCGTACGCAATGTTATCAGGAAGTTTAAGGCCCATGGCACTGCAGCCAAACTCCCTGGACGTGGCCGCAGGAGAAAACTTGATCGAATATTGCAGCGAAGGGTTGTTCAAATGGTGGAGAAAGCACCTCGATTAACTGTGAAACAGATTCAAGCTGACCTTCAGACACAAGGTACGACAGTTTCAACTCGCACCATCCGTCGCCTACCCAATGAAAGGGGTTCTATGGTACGAGACCCAGGACTGAGAGAGACATAAGAAAGCCTGACTGGAGTTTGCCAAAACACACCTGAAGAAGCCAAAATCCATATGGGAGAATGTTCTGTGGACAGATGAGACCAAGTTAGAGCTTTTTGGTAAAGCACATCATATCTATGTTCCAGAATACAAAATGAAGCCTTCAAAGAAAAGAACACCTTCCCTACAGTCAAATATGGAGGAGGTTCAGTGATGTTTTAGGGTTGCTGTGCTGCCCCTGGCACTGGGTACCTTGAATGTATGCATGGCATCATGAAATCAGATTACCCAGGCATTTTGGAGTGCAGTGTTTAACCCAGTGCAGGGGCGGATTAAGGAATTTCAAGATGGGGGGGGGGGGTGCATGAAACTATAGCGCTGGGGGGGGGCTAAAGGGAGGGTCTGGGGGTCCTCCCCCAGGAAATTTGAAAAAATTGATCATCAGAAACGGCATTTCGTGCGTTCTTGGAAGTTTCTGCAGTTCCTTGTGTTCTTCCCTGGTCCAACAGTTCAGCAGATTCGCACCGCCTGCACCCTCATCCTGGGTCGAAGGGGGGGGGGGTGCGCACGCCCTGCACCCCCCCCCCCCACCTGGATCCGCCCCTGCAGTGTCAGAAAGCTGGGTCTCCGTCGAAGGTCATGGGCCTTGCAGCAGGACAATTATCCCAAAGCACACTTCAAAAAGCACCCACGAATTGTTCAAGACAAAACGCAGGACTGTTCTCAAGTGGCCAGCAATGAGTCCAGATCTAAATCCCATTGAACACCTGTGGGGAGATCTGAAAACAACATTTGGGAGATGGCACCCTTCAAATCTGGGAGATCTGGAGCAGCTTGCACGAGAAGAGTGGGCCAACCTGCCAGTAGAGATGTGTAGGAAGCTCTATTGGAAGCGAAGCTATAGGAAGTGCTTGACTGGCTATAGGAAGCTCTTCACTGCAGTTATTTTGTTCAAAGGCTGTGTGTGCTACCAAATATTAAGTCTGGGGTGTCAATCATTTTATCATTGCCGTTTCTTTTTATTTTATGATTTAAAAGGATATATGAAATTCTGAATCAAAAACAAAGGTTCTGTAATATTAACAGTGAAATAAATAATTGTGGAGATCAAATACTTTTGTCAATTTCAACTTAGTTTTAGCGAAAATTGTTGAGTTATTTGAAAAACGTGCAAGGGTGCCAATATTTTTGGCCACGACTGTATATTGATCGATTGGTCATGTGTGTTATTCTGTATGTCTGTTTATATGTCATTTACGTACAGATCACAATTTTAAACAAATCTTTACGAAACTTCAGTAAGTGGTGGAGTTGGTCATAAGGAAGACTACTGACTGAGGTCAAAAGGTCAACATAAGCCAAAGGTCAATACCCTAAGGTAGAATTTCTAAAATCCTCATTTTTCATCCGATTCACATCAAATTTGAAGAGGATTTGCATATTAGGTCACTGCCACCACCAATTATTTGTGAGGTCAACATACGCCAATAGGTCAACAACTTAGGTGGAATTTCTAAAATCCTCAATTTTCATCTGATTGACTTGAAATTTGAACAGCATTTGCCTATTGAGTCACTAAATTGGGAAACCAACTATTTTTGAGGTCAAAGTTCAAAGGTCAACTCAAGTTCAAACTTCAAAAATAAATTTTCATCTGAAAAATCATCAATTTTCATCCGATTGACTTGAATTTTAAACAGCAATTGCATAATGCCTCACTGAATTTGGCAACCAACTATTTAATATTTAAGGTCAAAAGGTCAAAGGTCAACTCAAGGTCAAACTTCTAATATAAATTTTAATCTGAAACATAATCAATTTAAATCCGATTGATCCGAGCTTTGATTAAGATCGTCAATTTTAATCTTAATGCAATGGACGATTGATGTATCCATGGCAACTTTTTTTGGGAGGGCGGGGTGGATGTTGCAAGTATCGTGCTCTGCATGACGTCTTTCTTGTTTGTTTGTCCGGGCGATATCTCAACCATTCTTTGAGGTATGAAGCTTAAATTTGGGCACACTAGTGAGTATGTGCTTTGGTAAAAACAGTCTTTTTTATTTATCAATTAATTACTTAATTATTATAGATTTATTAAGTCCTTATTTATTTTCTTTCTCATCTGGGCAATATCTCAGGCACCTTTTCAGCTAGGAAGCTGATATTTGGACACGACAGTGACCAAGTGATTTGGCTATAAAGGGCATTTTTGATTTTTTGATTAATCAATTAATCCTTTATCAAATTGTTCGATTAATTACTTTTCAAAAAGTTAGATTCAGATGAAATTGTGGTGGTTTAGATATGCTCTTAACCAATTGATTAAGAAATTAATTATTTTACGATTATTTTTTATTTTATTTATCAATTACATATTTATTTTTCTTTCTCATGTGGGCAATATCTCAGGAACCTTTTCAGCTAGGATGCTGATATTTCGACATGACAGTGACCAAGTAAGTTGGCTATAAAGGGTATTTTTGATTTATTGATTAATCAATTAATCATTTAATTGTTTTATTTTTTCCGATTAATTACATAATTTTCAAAAAGTTGCAGATTCGGATGAAGCAGTGGTAGTTTAGGTATGCTACATTAAATTGATTAAGAAATTATTTTACGATTATTTATTTTTTGTCCTTCTGCAATTAATCAATCAATTATTGTGTGCCACTCCCTCCCAATATCAGGCCAATACTCCCAATTCTGTCTCCATGCACTGCATGGCGGCATCGCCGGGTGCTGAAGGCACCCCGGCCATGTCGCGTGCTGTAGGATATGTTATTTATTTATTTGGGATGTGGGCAGTATACTTTCAATGTCTCGTTCCTTTTTTATTTGGGTTGTTGTCGTTTTGTATGCAGCCCGTGGCTGCTGGTTGAAACATTTTCTGGAAGCGCAGTTGTGCCGCTGATGTGGTGCCCTTGTTACCAGTGACAGTGACAACTTATTTAATCTGGGTTTTATCCCATTACCCATCATCTTGCAATTGCTTGCTAAGCCAGCCGTTCATAATTATCAACCCTTTCATTGGAGTGCTTGCTTGAGTGTTATGCCACTTGGCGAGCGCTCTGCAAGCTGATTGGTAATTGAACACATCCCTGGTGTCAGTGTGACGTAGGCATGATGGACCAAATTATTTGTTTGGTTTCTTCCGGCGCCAAATTTTGGTTATTCCTTGTTATAGCTTCGTGGCAGGCCAAACTCAGCACCCCCAGAGCCCGCGACCCATGTAATAAGGGAAACTTTTCACAACATAGAAATCTATCAAAAACTTCGATGAGACATAATACTTTGTCAAAGCGGTATTTTTCGCTATTATTGGCAATAACATCGGTAGGCTGTTCAATTACACAAAAAATGGTAGACTACCGCCAAAAACAGTAGAGTTGGTTTTATGGGTACAGGAAATGATGTACAAAAATTTGTAATCATGTATCACCTTGAAGAGGTGAAAGGAGAAGCAAGTCTGTGGAACCATAAATAACTGTCATTCTTTTTTCACACTTATAAAATCAGAGGAGTAAAAGTAAGTGAAAAGTCTGTATCACGGAATGTTCAGGGTGAATGGGATAGTGGGTACCTGGATATCATGGTATATTGCAGGCCGATGTTAATCAACCCCAGCAATGATCAGTGAGGGGTAGGGCATTCCTTGAGCACCTGAATAGTGACTGTCGTGAAAATCAAGCTCAGACACGACTTGACCTCTGGGTAGGTTTAATATCATTTAGATCTGCAGTACATCCTGTAAGAATACATGCATGCAACAGGCATTAAAATCAGAGCATTTCATGAGCAGCAATGGTTGATTCAATATAACAATGGTTAGCGCAGCGCATTGTCAGCGCAGCATTCGGGGCGTACATACCATTCAAACTACAGGACTATGTCACAGTGAGTTCCGCTGGAGTGTCCGCGCGCCCCGGTTGTCCCGGGTCTTATAGACGCCCCTTCCGTAGCGAGCACCCCTGGGTTCACCTTGGTATAATTTCACTACATTCTCCCCGCCGTTAGAACTATACTGCCGCTCGGCAGGTTGCAAGCAAGCATCAGCAATAAACGAATGGGTCACGTCAATCCACGTCAGTCGGTCCACCTGTAGCGGTCGGGGCGGCGAACCTCCCTGCCAGTTCGTGTTCGGAATCTACCGGGCACGGCATCCCCAAGCCCGGAGTCCCCCGCGTCGGAATAGCCGCCGGAGGTTGGAGTCGGAGGGGGCGCCCCTGCGCCTTCGGGCACGGGAGTGGGGGACGACGGGAGTAACAGTGGTAGTTCCATAGGGGAAGCTTCGATAGAGTCCATAGACTCGTAGACGGGTTCGTCGATATCCCTGTCGTCGTCCCCACATGGGGCGAGATGGCGTACGGAGACAGTAGACTCGCGGCCATCCGCCGTTAACACGCGAGCATGCTCGGGATTAGCCTGGAGGACCTGCACCTTGTCAACAAGGGGGTCGTACTTGCTAGCGCGAACCGCTCGTTTGAGATAGGCGGGCCCCGGTTCAGCGAGCCAGCTGGGTAAAGATTGGATACTGCCGGAGCTTCTAGGGTGGTGGAACAGTCGTTCGTGAGGAGTCTGGTTGGTGGCAGTACATAGGAGAGCCCGGATCGAGTTTAGAGCGGCAGGTAGTGACCACGCCCATTTATCGAGGCCTCGGCCGAGGGTCCGAAGGCTTAGCATGACGGCCCGCCATATAATCCCATTAAAGCGTTCGATCTGTCCATTCGCTTGGGGCCGGTACGGGGTGGTGTAGCTCGAAGCGACATTATGCTGGAGCAAGTAGCCCCTCACCTCCTGGGACAGGAACACCGCACCCCGATCGGTATGCACGTAGGCCGGATACCCGAACATAGAAAACAAATTCTGCAGGCACCGAATAACCGTGGCAGCCGACATATCCCCGCACGTGTAAGCAAAGGGGAATCGGGAATACTCATCGACGATAGTGAGCAGATAGCGAGAGTTGCTCGACATTGGCAGCGGCCCTTTGAAGTCCATCGCCAAGCGCTCCCACGGTCTAGTAGCCCTAACGAGTGTAAGTGTAACCCCCCAAAGACATAGGGGGGTTATAAAAACGCGGTTTGAGTTCCGCACAGATCGCGCAATCACGGCAGATGCGGCGGATGTCCTCAATCGAGTACGGCAGATTGCCCGCGCGCACAAAATGCGCGAAGCGCATTACCCCGGGATGACACATAGTGCCGTGCAAAGCGCGCAGCCCCTCCAAAGTTACAACCCCCGCGCAAGTGGCCGGCCTCGATAAGGCGTCAGCGACCAGGTTATCCTTCCCCGGGCGGTATTTGATGGTGTAGCAGAAGTCGGCGAGTTCGATACGCCAACGGGTGATTTTCTCATTCTTAATGCGCTGAGCATGTAAGGTGTCGTACATAAACGCAACACTCTGTTGGTCCGTGATGATTTGGAAACTCCGCCCAAGCAGATACGGCCGCCATCGCCGAATTGATTCGACGATCGCGTACGCTTCCTTTTCGACAGACGAATGCCTCCGCTCGGCGGAGGTGAGAGTCCGCGAGAAGAAAGCCACAGGGCGGCCTCCTTGGGAGAGAGTCGCCGCTATCGCATGATCCGAGGCATCACTCTCCAAAACGAAAGAGGCACTCTCGTCAATCGTCGCGATAGCGGCGCCAGCGATGTCGACTTTAAGGCCCTCGAAGGCCGCCAGGGCGGCCGGGCCCATGGGGAAAGTGTCGCAGGCCACGAGGGGGCGGAGCTTCGCGGAGAAATTTTGCACCCACTTTGAGTAGTGGGCGAACAGCCCTAGAGCGCGTTTCAGCGAAGCCCGATCGCTAGGCGGAGCCATATCGAGCAAAGGGCGCAGACGCTCCTTATCCGGAGAGACAGAGCCATGGGTCACGGTGTACCCCAAAAGGTCTACCGTGCGTAGAGAGTATTGACACTTCGCCGCATTCATGGTTAGGCGATATTTCTGCGCGACCTCGAGGAAGCGTTTCAGATTAGCGTCGTGATGCTCCTGGTCATACCCACAAACCGTAAGATTGTCCAGATAGACAAAGACATCGGTCAAATTCTCCTTCGCAACGAGGTCATCCATAGCTCTCTGAAAACAAGCGACGCCGTTCGTTACCCCAAAGGGAAGTCTCGTGAACTGGTACAACCGCTGACCCGATTGAAAGGCTGTAAAGACGCGATCAGCCCTAGAGATGGGGACTTGATGATACGCACTACGCAGATCGAGAGTGCTATAAACGGAATACAGGGCCACCTGGCGTACCAGGGCGTCCATCCCCGGTAAGGGGTAGGCATCCAGCTGTGTAAAACGATTAATCGTCTGCGAATAGTCGATTACCATACGCCGGTGGTGGGCCTCACTCCGCACCACTAAGACTTGGGCCCGCCACGGTGACCTACTGTGTTCTATGATACCGTCCTTTAAGAGCAGGGCCGTTTCTTCCGCAATGAATTGTGCGTCCGCGCGAGAGTAGCGCCGCGATTTGACGGCTACAGGGGTACAATCAGTGGTCAGGTTGGGGAACAGTGAGAGTGGCTCCATGTCCATTTGAGCGAGGGCGCACACAGCGAGCGTGTCCGGCCCTCCGAAGTCTATTTCCAAACGTCCATGCCGCTTAAGGAAATCAAGTCCTAACAGAACGTCAGCGCATAAGGCCGGTAATACCATCAGATACACGTCCGGGAACGTGCGTCCCTTTATCACAAGTTTCAATCGACACGCCCCTTTTGTGCTCAACCGAAGTCCCTGAGAGGCCATGAAGATCCGGCGGGTTGTCCCGAGAACCGGCCACCCATGTTGATGCACGAGTCGCTGATCGATAAAACTATCCGTGGACCCCGTGTCAATCAAAGCTTGCGCAAAAACGCCCGCGACAGTGAGCGGAATGATGGCCTGCGCTAGGCCGGCAGACCCGGCAGGTATAGTACCGGCCGGGCGAGAAGATCGCGCCTCGCGGGTGGATCCCACGCCGGCTGCAATCCTTCGGGCAGCGTCGGCAGGTTGGGCCTCAGCAGGAGCATTGAAGTCAGTTGGCTCATCAGCAGTTTCATTCGCCAGAGTGGGTGTGTGTTGGTCGTAAGAGCAGCCGCCAGATGGCGCTCGAGCCACGTGAGAAAGATCTCTGCCTTCAGCAGATCCATATGCCAAAGTGGGTACATGTAATTCGTAAGAGCCGCCACCAGATGGCGCTCGCGTCACGTGAGAAAGATCTCTGCCGTCTGCAGATTCACATGCCAAAGTGGGTGCATGTAATTCGTAAAAGCTGCCGTCAGATGGGGCTCGTGTCACGTGCTGCGTTTGCCGCACTTCGAGAGGAGTTTCCAAAGCAGGAGCATGTCGCTTGTTTGAAGTAGGCGTTCGAACGCCAGTCAAGGTCGGTCGCGCTGTGACCGGTCGCGTTCGCGCCATTTGTTTCGGCGGCCCGATGTATCTCACCAAGGTCGGGCGGGTAGCCAGAGGCCCGCGAGAAGGAGAGCGGCTCTTCAAAGCCGAGTGAGGCGCCCCGTCCGGCGCTCGATCCGTTGGCTCCGCGATGAGCCCATTCAAGGTCGCGCGGGGATGCGTGCCCCGAGCGGCCTTCCTGCAGACCTTTGCAAAATGGCCCTTGGTAGAGCACAGGTGACATGTCGCCTCCCGGGCCGGGCATTCAGAGCGAGGGTGCTGCCGATTTCCACAAAAATAACATTTTGCATACCGGTCAGGCCGTGGTCGGGCAGCGGCGGCAGCAGTGAGGCCGGAAGCGGAGTCCGCTTCAGGAGCTCCCAGAGACTCGGCCGTAGTGGTGGTCGGGTCCCCCTCCGTATCCTCGGCGGTAGCCCTCTCAGGTCGCGTGAGTTGCGAGGTCCCCGCCACGACTCGTGGGTGATCATATGCGGTCAATTGTTCTCGGGCATCTGTGTATACGCGTGCCAGCCGTAGTGCTTCTGTAAATGTCAGATCCGCGACCTCCAAGAGTCGGAGCCGCAAGACTCCAGAACTAATTCCGGAGATGAATGAATCTCGGAGCAAGTCGTCCTGCACTTGCTCGTGGGTCCGGACGTCCTGCACGCAGTCTGCCAACAGGTAGCGCAACTCCTGCGCGAAGCGATCGATCGATTCAGATGGTTGCTGTCGCCGCTGAGAGAGTTGATGCCGGCCGTGCACAGCGCTCCGTGTCTTTACGTAGAGGCGCTTCAGCTCGGCTAGAGCCGTAGCGTACGTCCCAAATCGAGAAATGTTCCGGAAAACAGTGTGATAGACCTTCGACTGTAACAGCTAGGGTGGGCTTCAAAAAAGCAAAATGCATATTCTCTCCGGGACATGGTCTATTTTTGTGGTGTCAAAGGAAAGCACACCAAATTTGAATGGAATCCAATAATGTTTAGGGGTGCCACATCAGTGATGAATTTTCCCCCATGCAAAAATAGGAATTCCCATTTTTTGGGCTGTATATACACAAAATAAATACATAATTATATATATACATTAAATATAATATTAAAAATAAATATATAGTAAATATACATTAAATAATAAATATACATAAATACACATTATACATTATATATATACAATATATTGTTACAGACGCGGTTGTGGATGTTGGTTTACCGAGCGGTTTGGTATGACTGCGTCTGCACAGTTTACCCGATTATACTCGAACGTTGGCGGAGTCGCGCTACGCTAAATCAATTGAGGAAAGGACACAACGGCTGGGTTAAAATGACACGACACCAAGGGTACAGTTCTCAAGACCTCCGGAGGAGGTTATAATATATCGGAACGTTAGATTACAAGGACAAGAGAGACAGCATAGGAAGATAGGCACTTAATCACGGTCTTATAGTAACCCCGACAGACGACAGATAAACGGGACAAGACTGACTCACACGGGGATTGATGGCAAGGAAGGGCAGGTAGTCGAGGCTCAAGGTGCACTCTTGGCTCAGGGACAGAATCGACCCGGTCCGGTCCAGAGATGCGGGAGGTCTCGTCGCGCTGGAGGTGGCGTCTGGTTCTCCTTCGTGGCTGAGGCGCATCTGACGTCACGTCCGGTAAGTCGCCGCGTATATCCGGCGGGGAGTGACACGCCCTCGGCTCGTTAGCTCCGCCCCAGATGGAATCGGCCCGCCGCTTCTTATTGGGTGCTGGGGGTTACCGGGCTCCGCCCTTGACGAGGAGCTGACAGCCAGCCCCTTCGTGGTAACCCCGTGGGCGCACATGGCAATGGCGGCTAACCAAGCCGGTGTGAGGACGCACACTCCCCGCACCGCGGCCGCGCCGCCCCCGCTGTGGTTGTAGTTGTTGTTGTTGTTATTGTTTCATGGGGAAGATGGGAGGAGGTATGGGGAGGTCCTAAACTCACTACTGGTGCCATACAATCACATTCTGGTGCAACAAAGAGTCAGAATTAATGGAAACGAGTCCTTAACTGACATAGACTAAGAATAACTAGCAAGATGTCCGAAAGTTGTCTACGTGAGATGCGGTGGACCTGGGCACGACATTTAATGGGGGAAGAAGGGGAAGGTCGGTTCTACAGAGTGTTGTTTACAGACAATGGAACTAGGGAATGGGGGATTGGGGATAGTTGGGGAGTATTGGGGAAATAGGGGAATATTTACAAGCGGATATGGAGGCCAAATCCCATATCCGCAACAATATTATACATACAGTTTTGAGACTTCCTATATTCACTATCTGGGCAATTTTCATGCATGTTTTGTACAGGTTCCCGGGGTCAGGGGTACGCTTTTTTAGTGTGTAATATGTAGGCCTAACTTATTGACTGTGGCTCTTTTGTAGAGAGTGACCCTGTGGAGTAAGAATTAACAGGATTTTACCCACATTCTTGCTTATTTTGCAGATATGGCATGTGCTAGTGCCAGTGTTTCATTGAAAACTCGGGCTCAGGATAATGTGTATCTCATTGGGTCCACTTCTGGAGATGCCATCAAAGGTGCCAAGCTCCCGACTGTGCATCAATCTCTTGTCCTGTTTTTCCATCACCTGAAGAAGGAGAATCGCACTGCCCGGGAGAGTGCAACCCTCACCATTGAAGAGGTTGTGAAGTTCTGGGAAAAAGCTCACCTACCTACAACGACGAAGCAGCACTGCATCCATCGTTTGGAGAGGCTATATGAAGAATGGAGGAGCCTCCAAAAAGGTGCAAAGTGGGGTGGTGCGACCCAAGAGAAAAAGGAAGCATCCTTCAAGGCCTCCTTGGAGAAGACGTTTGATCTTAACCATGCAGATTCGGAGGCCATAATCACCAACCCCGAGGACAGGAAGTTTCTTCACGATCAATTCTCAGAGAGGAAGGCTTCAATGGGATCTGTAGACACTGTGTTGGAAGCAAAAACGTTCTTGTGTGTTTGAAAGATCAGCAGCCACGAGATGATTATCGTGAACTCCTAGAACTGACTGTCATCTACATGGGAGGAATCCCACCTCGTGGAATCCGGATCATGGCTCCAGGAGCAATGCACAGAGCCAGATGGATGGCAAAAGCACTATATTCACTACAGGTGTTCATGTTTCGGTCAGAGTTCCACTTGACACTTCGAGAGGCGAGAGAACTCCGAGCCTTCAACATTTTTGTCTGCCTTGTGTATGTACAGGCTTGGTTTCGGGCTCCACAAGCTATTGAGGCTCCCCTGAATGACATTAACCTCTTCAAGAAGTTGGAAAAGTTTGAACAAATCAATCAGAAGATGGCTCAGGCAGCCTTGAAGGCACTTGGCCGCCACACGTGGTACATGAGCCCAGTACTAGTGGCATTTGCATTCTTTGACACCAGAATTGACAAAGAAAGCAAGATCAATATGATTGAAGCATTGAAAAATGACGGTGAAAACCCCTCTCCAAAGAGACCAGCTATCAAACGAGGAACCGCCCTGTCAATCGCTGGCCTCATAACAAAACACACCAAGCATTTCTTCAGCATCCTAGGGACCCCAACTGATTGGATGGATAAGGATCCTGGTTCATGGGAGCAAGAAACCAGCTTTCAGGAAGCAAAGAAAGCCGCCAGTGGCTTAGTCGTGGTGAACGACAGGGCAGAAAGGGGTGTCGCATTGATACAAGACTACAATAAGCTCCTTACAAAGGATGAAGAGCAAAAGCAAGCTCTGCTCCAAGTTGTTGCTGCTCACAGGAAGATGTACCCCGATGCCAAGAAGGCAACAGTGGTGAAACAGGCCCAGAAATAGGAGTTACATTTCTCATTATATTTGGGTTTTTAAATATTATGTGATATGGTGTCTCTTCATTTTATGAACTGAACATTTGGATTGTTATCATTGAATTTGAGTTTTCATAGCAATATAGTGCTATTTGTGCAGCTATTGTAACTTGTGTTTGCTAGAATACAAAGAAAGTGAGTGGAGGGTGGATTTTCATAAAACAAACTTCTGGTTTTGCTTTCGATCCATATATAGAAAAGTTTTGTAGACACCTTTAGTTTGAAGGCTGATGTGGCACCCCTAAATAAAATCAGATTGCTTTCATATTTGGTGTCTTTTCATTTTGGAACAAAAGGAACAACATAAAGTCATGTCCCAGTAAATTTTATTTTTTAAATTATTTTGAGCACCACCCTATGTAACACGGACAGCTTTATCGCAGCGGTGGGCTCTGTTTCGTGAGCAGCAAAGTAATTCTCCAGCGTGTTGAGCCAGTGAGCGAATTCCGATGCTGATCCCTCAGCTTGAGGGTCGGCTCCGAGAATCGGTACCACGATCATCTTGTGGTCAGCCATTCCGGCGATCTAAATGATATTAAATGTCGTGAAAATCAAGCTCAGACACGACTTGACCTCTGGGTAGGTTTAATATCATTTAGATCTGCAGTACATCCTGTAAGAATACATGCATGCAACAGGCATTAAAATCAGAGCATTTCATGAGCAGCAATGGTTGATTCAATATAACAATGGTTAGCGCAGCGCATTGTCAGCGCAGCATTCGGGGCGTACATACCATTCAAACTACAGGACTATGTCACAGTGAGTTCCGCTGGAGTGTCCGCGCGCCCCTGTTGTCCCGGGTCTTATAGACGCCCCTTCCGTAGCGAGCACCCCTGGGTTCACCTTGGTATAATTTCACTACAGTGACAACTGCCAAGAAGAGACAAGTCTAGTGGAAGATTTTCCAATGGAGTTCCTTAATGTATCAAAACAAACTCCCACACTCTTCAATCCCTCTCCTCCCTCTAGGTCTTCAAAACAGCTGTTTACCACCATCTGTTATCTTCCCCCATCCGAAACCTTGATCTTTTCTATACTGTTAATCCACCCCAAATCCTTCAAATTCCGTATTCTTTCCTGAAAGTCCTTGTTGTGTCCATCTTGTTTATCCCGTGTACCCCACCACAACCCTCTCTCTTCCACAGATCTCCTGATATCCGTTCTCTACTGTTGTTGTGCCTTTTGTGCCAGATCGACATGGAGAAGTTAATCTTTGCTGTCGGTGAGATCGTCGGCATCGAGAATGTTAAAGCGGTCTCTCGCATGAACAAACGTCTTGTTTTTTTCGTCTCCGAAGTTCGGATGGTCGCTCAAGTCGTGGAGCGCGGGGTTTTTTTGACCCCGATATTTACGTTCCCTTCCCCCCCTGGACACTCCTGCAAAAAAGTTGTGATTTCAAATGTACCCCCGTTTGTAAAAAGCGAACAAATCACATCCCAATTTAAAATACCCCAAACGGTTGTGTCTCCGATAACGATGATTCCGTTTCGAAGTCAAAACGACAAACTGAAGCACATAATGTTGTTTCGCCGAATTCTCTACATGATTCTACCTGCGGGTGTTTCGGCTTTTCAGGCGATAATTCCCTTCAAAATCGACGGGCATACTTACATGGGGTATGCTAATACGGAAACCCTGGTGTGTTTTGTTTGTGGTGAATTTGGCCATGTAAAAAGATCGTGCCCCAGAGACATGCCGAATCAAGCTGCCAACAAAAGTCCCTCAACCCCACAACTCGCAACTCCCTCAGGTAACACTACCAACGTAGAGGCAGCAGCTTCAAATGAAGCACCACTCCTACAACCAAAAGTACCAAAAGACTCCTTTCGCCCTCTCAAAGCACCGCTGAGCCTGGATCGAAAATTCTGGCTGCTTCAGCCACCCTTCGTTCCTTTGCTCAGGTGGTCGCAGGTGCTCGCCCCACAACACAGGTCCCATGTACTTCTGTGTCGTGAGATTGTCCCTCCTCTGAGTCACTTGTCACCTCAAAATTTCAGAATTTTGAATCATTGGAATTTTTCAGAATCATTGGAATCTCCCGCGATGAAGCTAACTCCAAGGGCCTCTCACTCACTCACCGCAGGCAGGTTGGTGGTCTTTCCGTCTTCTACCGACTCCTCTCTGGCCTCCCCCCCCCCCAGCTCTCTCTGGGCACTGTCCCCCACATATTCCTACAGGTCGCACAAGATCTGCCTGCAACCCTCTTATTGTTAAACTGCCAAAATCAAGACTCTCTGCTCACCTTCACTCCTCTTTTCTCCCATCTCTGGAACAAACTCCCTCACTCTCTTCAACCCCACTCCACCCTCCAGGTCTTTAAAACAGCTGTTCACCACCATCTCTTATCTTCCCCCATCCAAAACCTTGATCTTTTCAACCCCCGCTAATTTCACCCCAAATCCACTTTTTTGAAATACCAACTTCTTTCCTGGAAGTCTTTGGTGTCCTTGTGTTTATACTTATCCCACCTCCCCCCCACCCCCCCTTCCCACGCCGCCTCCCACACATTCCCGATGTCCCTGCTCTCAAATGCTGTGTGATTATGTGCTTTCCCTTCTCTCCCCATCTTGTCTTCCGCTCCCTCTTTTTATATATTTTGTTTGTCTGGTTGATTTGTTTGTGAAATAAATGTTAGCTCTTTCACGAGCCTCGATTCAGTATACAAAAAAAAAAGATAAAGAAAAAAAAAGTATCATGTAGTGACGTTAATGATGCACCTTCTCTTTCCCCTCTTTCTGTCCCCCCTCTTCCTCCCCATTCCCCCTCCTTGCCTTCTCTTGCTCCCCCTCCTCTCCCTCCTATTCCCATCATTCATCACCCCCCTCTCCTTGCTCTTCTCCCCCCTCACCCACCCCTTACCCTTCCCTCTGTTTCTTCTTCTTCTTCTTCTCCTCCTGCACCACCTCCTTCTCCTCCACTTCCCGCTCCCCTCCCTGCTCTGCAAACTCTAACTACCACTACCAGTGCACCCCATTCCGAGTGTACCACCCCTACACTTTCGGAGTTACTTCAACCTTGCAGTACCTCTGCTAAAGTTAACATCGCCATCGTTACAACTATTGACCCACTAAAACATGTAACCACTGAGTCTGTTGCCCCTACTGCATCCTCGGTTTCCCCCTCTAAAACAACCATGGACATCGAGCAAATGGGTGAAGGCCCTGAGGAAAAGGAGGGCTATGACTCAGATGGTTGCTCCTCTCTGGCATCAACTTCATTTAGTGAGGAGTTCTGCCCAGACAATAGTCTCAATGGTATAATTTCAACCTCTGATATCTTAGATTTCTTGAAAAAAACCACTCGTAAGAAACGAGTAAACCTAAATGCTTTTTTCCCCAATTTCCAGCGCTTCTTGCAAGCGACTGAAAAGACACATCGCTAAAGCAAGGAAGCATTTGAATGAATAATCATCCTTTGTGGGCCACTCTTCTCATCTTACTATAATTCACCAAATGGCCGTCTGTCTGTCTGTTTGTCTGTCCGTTCGAAGGTACCGTAAAAACTGCTGAACCGATCGCAACGATATTTGGGTGGATAATCCTGGGATGTCCAGGAGTAAAATAGGCTATTTTGTTTTCCCAATTTCAGCTTTAGTCTCCAGCATTCTCAGGTTTGGACTCCCACATAACATTCGCGTTCGCATAACGTTCATTGTGACGATGTTTTCATTGTGACGATGTTGTTTTCCCGGGTGCCGCACAAATGGCTGTACCCATCGCTGCACGGCTGCACCGATCGAACTCGGTGACCTCGGACAAAGACCTTTTATAAGGACATGGGTTGAATCCCTGCTTGAGAGAATTCCAACCCCCTCGCTGCCTTCACGGCCGGCGTCTCTCCAACTTACAATCCCACGAGATATGCGGAAAGGACGACCCAAAAGCAATATAAACATCATTAAACATCATTCGTATATAAACATCATTAAAAGTAAATAATGACATCGGCTAAAGTTCAAATGACATTTAATCTCTACATGAGAGAATTCCACATAGCTATTTGGGCGGTGAATACGCTAACAGATCGCTGTCTTCATCGATCTTGCCGAGGCCGTAACACCTATCAGCTCAAAATCCTTTTAACTGTTGATTTGGTAGTTTTTACAATGAAGGAAACATTAACAATGTTGTTAAAAGTTTATTTTGTGATTAATTTGTGATTGGAGATATGCTGTTTGGAATTAAAAAATAGATATCGAGTTCAAGTGAATGACGACATGCCGTGATGGTTTCTACTTTCTGAACGTGAACTTCGAGGATCGCCATATGCAGATTCGCCACGGTCCCACGATCGATGTTTCTATACGTGAACGTACCCGTTTGTTTGCAAACGGGTACGTTTTTCATGGAAGTCCTTCACGAACTTGCTGTCCATGTCTGACATGCGACTGAAGGTGCTACAGGAATGTGGAATTTATTGGTTTCATGCTTTAGCATTCGCCGTATTTGCATTGCCCGTTTGCTTCTGGCCTCCCACCCGTGCGTGGCACGGGTATCTCCCTAGTCATGATAATAGCAAGTTTGAATATAAACGGCGGGCACAATCCCCTGCGCAAAGTTCAAACGATGCATCTGATAGAGAATGAGAAGGTAGATATTCTTCTCTTACAAGAAACTCGTTCGACTGCGAGTTGCATGGCAGATTGGAGGCTGAAGCTGAAACGCACCTGCTTTTTTAGTAACATGTCCTCGGTTAGTGCTGGTGTTGCTTTCTATATATCTGCACACCTTCCCATCTCCTCTGTTGTTTTTTTAAAGAAATTGTACCTGGATATCTAGTTTCCATTGAATTTTTATATCACCATCAGCGGATGATAATTGTCAATGTTTATGCCCCAAGTGACAGCACAGCCAGGACGGCTTTCTTCATCGAATCCTTTACCTTCCTTAATCATCTTGCGCCTGACACCCTTTTGTGCTTAGGTGGTGATTTTAATTGCACATTAGACCCAGCCAAAGATCGGAACAGCCCTGAACCCCATCCAGAGTTACGATCTACGAACCGCGCTCTTTGTTTATCACGTACGGCTGTGAGTATCACATACTCGAAAAATCTGAATTAGCCGACGTTGGGGCCCAAAAGCATCCGATTAACGGCCGATACGACGCCATCGTATTGGCGTCTGCTGGGCGAAGGCGAAGCAAGCCGTCCGCTGAGTGGACAATCCAGAGCATGCATTTGTGCCGGTGTCGGCGATCGTTGTTCATATACGCACTCTTCATTCTCATCTTTCTTCCTAACTCTTACTCGGACAAGCAAATCCCCTATGCCATCCATAATGGTACACTCTATCCATACACCACATCCTCCCTTCCGTGGATGTTCCACGGGTTTCGGCTAGTACAGCAATAATTTCACTAATGTAAAGCAAGCCAGGATATGCATTTTAAAGAAAGAAATTCTTGACTTGCAAGAAAACGCGACTAACATTGATGGGGAGGTACGATGCCATCGGCTTCATGAGAAACAAGCCCTACTGAATGTTTTAACTAAAGATGATGCTCTCGGAGTGCTAACACAACTCCAAGTAAAAGGTCTATCTACCTCAGAAACATGTTGTAAAGATTTTTTTTAGCTTTGAAAAAGCCGCAAAGTCTAATAGATTGTTGCTGAGCTTACGTTCAAGTGATGGACAAATTATTGAGGAGAATGCTCAGTTGAAGTGTTTTGTCAGAGACTTTTTTTAAGAACCTTTTTACTGCAAAGAAAAGTAATGATCAAGAAATGTTTGATTTTACCCAAAATCTACCACAATTAGAAGAATCACAGCAGTGCTCATTAGAACAAGATTTTACAGTAGATGAACTTTTAATAGCTCTTAATAGCCTTCATGATCATAAAGCACCTGGCTTTGATGGTTTACCTGTGGAATTTTATAAAGCATTCTGGGACTTGCTCGGTCCAACACTTTTTGATGTTTTTAAGTATAGTTCACAAGAGGGTGTGTTACCTCTAAGTGTCGCCGTGCAATTGTGTGCCTTATCTCAAAGAAAGGAGACTTACAGTCTTTACAAAATTGGTGGCCTATCTCTCTGCTTTGTGTGGATTACAAAATTCTTTCCAAAGTCCTTGTAAACCACATAAAGCCCCTTCTTAGTTTTTTAATACACTTTGATCAATCTTGTTTGTATTTTAAATCGGTCGATTCATGATAATATTTTTTAACTCGGGACTTGTGGGATGTCTGTGCTGCACAAAAACAGAATGCTGACCTGTTTTTACTTGACCAAGAGAAAGCATTTGACACTATTAGCCATGAATATGTTTTTCATACCTTAAAACAGTTTGGTTTTGGGGCAGCCTTTATTTCTCACGTTTCATTGTGTACAATCATGTTTTTAGCATCATTAAAGTCAACAACAGTTTATGTGCACCACTAACGGCTGAAAGAGGAGTCCACCAAGGGTGTCCTTTATCGGGCATTCTCTACTCCCTCTGCATTGAACCTCTACTAATTCGCCTTCGTGCTAGTTTACCAGGTTTTCCTGTGTTGCCAACCGAAAGGCCAATTGTCACCTCAGCATATGCTGATGATGTGTGTGTTGTGGTGCGTAGCAGTGATGATGTCACCATGCTACTAAATAATTTAGAAAAATTTTCTTCGGCATGTACAACTGCAATTAATTGTAACAAATGTATAGCTTTATGGATTGGCCATACCCCCGCTGTTGGTTTGCCTTATCTTCCCAGAGGCTTGCAGTGGGAGAAAGAAGGCATCCATTATCTAGGTGTGTACATTGGCACTCCAGCTTTCATGGCAAAGAACTGGGTTAATACAGTTAATAAAATTGATAACAGACTAGAGAAGTGGAGAGGAATATTATCTACATTGTCATACAGAGGACGTGCCCTAGTAATTAATAATGTAGTGGCTTCCTTGCGGCACAAAATGATTGCTTTGCACCCTCCTGAAGCACTGTTGCTGACACTCCAGAAACACCTACTGGATTTCTTCTGGGGTGGCAAGCATTGGGTCAAGCCTGAAGTCCTTTACCTTCCATTGGCAGAAGGTGGCCATGGTCTCATTGACATTGTCAGCCAACTAATGGCTTTTCGAGTCGCCACTGTTCACCGTTTTCTTTTTTTCACTTCGCTGCCGTGGCAGCTCACTGCCAACTACCTGTTGAAAATGGCTGGCATGTTTGATTTCAACAAGGAACTTTTTCTCATGGACCTGCAACATGTTGACATCTCCACATTGCCTCTGTTCTACCAAGACCTGCTGAAAGCCTGGCAGCCTCTCGTGGTGCACCGAGATATGGCTCATTACAACACCAACCACTTCCTCGGTGAGCAATGTTTCACAAGTTCTGGTGTGCATGTCATACGAGACCTGCGGGATAACCGGAATGAAACTTGGCACTCAGCAGGACATATTGCAACCGCTGTTGGAATGCGCTCTGTAAGAGCTGGCTCCCAGCTTATTCAAGAAGTGTTGCATACCTTCAGAGGACTGGGTCTCCATTTTGATGCCAACAAAAATGACCTTGCAATGCATGTTCTCTCCCTTCATCAGGTGCAAATATCATCAGCTGCATTAACAGAATCTGTGTGCCTGTCTTCCTCTCCACTTCCTAGTGCTGTAAAAAAGTGCCTGTACCACCTCTGTGTTGCCATTCGGCATCCTTACGTGTGCAAGGATAGGTTTGGATCCCGATGGACAGGGATGTTACCGCTGCCCTCCCCCCTTGCCCACAATGGGTCACCATGTATGCCCCGCCATTGTAAAACGGACTGGTGATATCTCTTGGAGAATTGCACATATGATTTTACCTACCAATGTTTTATTGCACCGTTTTAGTGTTTTAAATTCTGTTTCATGCCCCTTTTGTACGGCCTCTGAAGATTTACATCATGCCTATGTTGACTGTGCAAGGCTGACCCCACTTTTTACTTTGTTGTCACAATTGTGCTGCCATATGAATGTTTCTTTTTCTTTATGTCTGTTTATTTTTGGTTTGCCGTTGAATCCCCAAAATGCTGCCGTATCTGCACTCACCAATTTTTTTAATAGCTGAAGGGAAGCTAGCAATTTATAAAACAAGGAAAGCTAAACTTCTTGTCAACCCTGATGCTGGCTACAATGTTTTAACAGTTTTTAAGGCCCTTACCGTGGCCGGGCTACGTGCAGAGTTTTATTTTCACCAAAACGTAAATAATTTAGATATTTTTGAGCAAAGATGGTGTTACAAGAACGCACTGTGTAAAGTAGTCGACAATGATCTCACCTTTTCTTTTTAAACGTGCACTTGTACTATTTTATGTTTTATTTTTTACCTTCCTTTTATGATTGTTGTTCGTTTGCTATGTCTAACTGTTTTTTTTCTTCAAACCTTGTTTAAATAAAGGTATACAAAAGAGTCTCTCTCTCTGTCTCTCTCTCTGTCTCTCTCTCTCTCTCTCTCTCTGTCTCTCTCTCTGTCTCTCTCTCTGTCTGTCTCTCTCTGTCTCTCTCTGTCTGTCTCTCTCTCTCGCACACACACACACACACACACACACACACACACACATATATATATGTGTGTGCTATGTGTTAGCGCTTACACGAGCCTCGACTTAATGCACAAAAAAAGAAAAAATATCTCAGGATGTATTGAAGGAAGAGACAATGGAAAAGGAAAACGTTATTGTTACATTTTCATGAGGAGTATGTCCAGAAATGAACGACTTAAGGTGAAAACAATCAGATTATCAGTTCAACTGAATTTGTAATTTGATATTACTTCGTATCTACTCTGACGATATTCAACTTGTGACGGGTCAGATGCTGATCAGTTTTCAGTAGAGGAATTAGTTTTCGGCTTATTTTGAGTTATCAGCTACTTTCTACACATGCCAGCACATAATCGAGGAATTTGAATAATAGAATACACCAGTATTTGAAAACTCACTCTCTGAACCAGTTAGCTCTTGCCATTACATACTAGCTTCAAATGCCATGAAAGAAACCCGTAACGATACGAGGAAGATTTGTTTTCTTACAGTGGAAAATACCAGATGAGATAGAGAGCTTGCCTTCCTGAACCACAGCATGCGAGGTGCAGGGTAACATTTGGGGAAACATGTGGTTTTGCTGCCTTCATGACTC
Organism: Myxine glutinosa; assembly: GCF_964187855.1. Lineage (NCBI taxonomy): Eukaryota > Metazoa > Chordata > Myxini > Myxiniformes > Myxinidae > Myxine > Myxine glutinosa. The sequence continues at coordinate 45,894,682 of NC_136261.1, forward strand.
ATGTGGTGTCCGGTAGTGGAAACACGTGAAAGAAGGAACAATCTAATTTGGTGTTTTATTGGATTCTAGCAGCAATTTTTACTTGGTGTTCATCTACTTGGTGTTCGGAGACTTTTGAGTGGTGTTGCCTTTTCATTGTTTAAGTAGCAATCCCTTACCTACGTATATGTGGGTATATTAACAGTCAGTCACAAAGGTGAATGGCATTACATTTATACTAAGGCAGGAAGAGAAGAATAAGCCTTTCCAAAAGCTCACTGATGACACAGTGGGTTTTCTAAACAAGCCCATAGTGACATGCTAATTCAAATATAATTAATTTGTTTAACAGTATTTTAATTTTAATCTGAATACCACGTTTCGATGGATTTTAACTCCCAACCTCTATTGTGCCATTTTAGTGTCTTCACCCCGAAGCCAACACAGTACCATACTGTTACGGATACGGCACTAATTAATTATTGTTGTTATTATTATTATTGTTGGTTCTAAGTATTATGGTTATTGTGGTTTAAGGAAAAGGGTTATTGTGGTTAAAAGGTTAAAAAGCGCTCATAAAATGATACCGGAAATCGGACAGTGCACCGGAAGAGGTCGAGCGAGGAAGAAGAGGCGTGAGGGAAGTGAAAAGACGCGTTTGTAGAAGCTCCGTACCTAGCGTGGTCGAGCGTACATCGCGAGTGAACTTTGAGTCCTTGAAAGGAATATCGTGTGGTTGGTGTTATCGCTGGAGTAGTGAAAAAGCCTGCGAAGTCAGGTACAGGCGTGAGGTTCTGGAGGATCCTCGCCTAGAGGCTTTGGCGCGAATAAGAGCCGTCCACCATTTTGGACCTCGCACGTCGTTTGCTGAAATCGGTTGCCGCATCAGCTGGTCTCCCCCTCCAGTGGGCTGCCTGGGATGGGTGTGCACTAAAGCGGCGTCTGAAGATTGCCCTGCGGTTCGTTGACTGAACCGTGAATGTGCACGTCTGGATCGCTTATTTGGGATTCCCTTTCCACGGTCAGTTTGGTGTTGGATTATACCACGTGACAGTCCATGCCTTGCCTACACCTAAGTACTCGCCTCATCGCGTCTTTGCCTCATCTCCGTTGAATTATAGAGCCATTAAGGGGTTGGGTTCCATTCACTGGGAGCACTGATCACTGCTGAGCTGCTGCTGAGCTGGGACTGGGATCAGTGAGTTATGTTACTTAATAAGATGGTACTTAATAAGATGGTACTGAAGGAACTGCGCTCCAACGCGAGTCGAAAGAATTGACGCGACCAAAGACGGAATTCGTCCGAGTTGCTTTATTGAAACAAAACAGCTCAGGTATTCTCACAAGCCCGTTTATCGGGCAGCAATATATATACACATTTATGTCGGGAAGTTTGCCCGGCAAAAGCTATACCGGGCATGCCCGGGTGTCAAGGGCGAGCCTTGGAAAGGCGAGTCTGGACCTGCCCGGGCGTGTTTGGCTGCGGCCTGGCAAGTCGAGGCTGGGCGTGCCCGGGCGCTCTGGACGAGCACTGGAAAAGCGAGAGCGGGCATGCCCGGACGCTCTGGACGAGCACTGGAAAAGCGAGAGCGGGCATGCCCGGACGCTCTGGGCGAGCCCTGGAAAGGCGATAGCGGGCATGCCCGGACGCTCTGGGCGAGCCCTGAAAAGGCGATAGCGGGCATGCCCGGGAAAGACGAGACCGGGCGTGCCCGGGAGGTTCGGGCGTGCCCGGGAACAGTGAGTCCGGGCATGCCCGGGAGAGGCGCGTCTGGCCGTGTTCTGGCCGGTGCAAGGCGATTGTGTGCATCCAGCGGTAACCGCTACAGTACCATCTTAAGAGATTGATTGTATGGCTGATTGCTATCATTGTTGTATGGTTTCCTGTGTGCTTTTAATATACTCTTTGTTTGTGGATAACTCTTGATGTGATTTTCATATTGATTTCGGCACGGAATAACATAGTTTTCTGCCGGGGCTCCTCTCAGGGTTCGGAGGTTTACTGAGACCAGGAGATCGGTGAGGACCCCGTAACAGAAATTGGGGGCTCGTCCAATTGACTCATGGGCTCGAAATTGGGTCTGTGTCCGGGATATACAATTCCCTAAATTTAGCCCGGGAAATAATTCCCTAACATTCCCAGAATTCCGAAATTTGGAACTTTTTCCAACATTCCCAAATTTTTCCAAAAACAAACATTTTTTTTTTTTGAGATTTCTTGTGTGAAGGTTAACAGGTGTTAACAATAGTCACCATGGAGTTTGACGCAGGGAAGTTTGCAGCGACCCCTAGTGAGGCACAGTTCAGAGCATTATTAAGATTGGAACTCTTTAAATTGGCCAAACATTTTAGCTTGGAGGTCCGAAGTAATATGAAGAAGGCAGAGATGCAGACAGTGGTGATACAATCTCTGGTGGGATTAGGAACATGGACAGAGGTAGCCTTGGATTGGTTACCGGAGGAACAAGAAGATGTGGAGCTCCGGAAACTAGAGATGCAATTGCAGAGCCAGGAAAGGGTAGAAAAGGGAAAAGCAGAGGAAAGGAGAGTTGAAAGGGAACTCCAGGAAAGGGTAGAAAAGGAAAAAGCAGAGGAAAGGAGAGCTACAAGAGAACTCGAGGAAAGAAGAGCAGCACAGGAAAGAGAACTCGAGGAAAGAAAAGCAGAGGAAAGGAGAGTTGAAAGGGAACTCCAGGAAAGGGTAGAAAAGGAAAAAGCAGAGGAAAGGAGAGATACAAGAGAACTCGAGGAAAGAAGAGCAGCACAGAAAAGAGAACTCCAGGAAAGGTTAGAAAGGATGAAAGCAGAGGAAAGGAGAGTTGCAAGGGAACTCGAAGCAGAGGAGGAAAAAGCTGAAAGGGAGTTAAAGGCATATGAAATGGCGCGTCAGCAGGAAATTAAAGCCAAGGAGCTGGATTTAATGAGAGAACGGGGAGAGGTACCATCCATGCCGACTGGTTCGACAACTAGTCAGAACACCTGGGATATTGGCAGACATGTGTGGCTCGTTCCACCCTTCAATGAAAAGGAGGTAGCCAATTTTTTTTCACACTTTGAGAAAGTGGCTCAACTGCTGAAATGGCCTGAGGAGTCCTGGACCATATTAGTGCAAAGCGTTCTGGTGGGTAAAGCTCAATATATTTATTCGGCTTTACCGATTGACCAATGTGCAGATTATGAGATAGTGAAGAAAAACATTCTCAAAGCCTATGAATTGGTCCCTGAAGCTTACCGGCAAAAATTCCAGAATGCCAGGAAGAGGGAGAGTGAGACCCATGTGGAGTTTGCCAGAATGAAGGAAACCATGTTTGATCGGAGGTGTAATTCAAAAGAAGTCGGGAAAGACTTCAAACTATTGCGACAATTGATCCTGGTGGAGGAATTCCAACAGTGTGTCCACGAGGACATTAAAGTTCATCTGGAGGAAAGGAAAGTACCAAAGTTGTATGAGGCAGCAACCATGGCAGATGACTATGCCTTAACACACAGGATGGGGTTCCACAAACCTAACTTCTCGCCTAGACCTAGCCAAGGGAGCTCTGGTACATCAGGGGCGGAGAACGAAATTCAGGGGGGCGGCCTCGAGATGAAAATGAGGACCACTCTGATACCACGACTTCTAGGAATCCGAAGACAGCAGTTCCAAGGCATACTTACCCTCCGGGGGGGTCGAGACAAACCACAAGGTTCTCCTCCGGGCCTAATTGCGCTTTTTGCCATAAACCTGGACATTTGATGTCCCACTGTTATGCTCTGGGAAAGGAAAATCAGGAGCGGAGTTCGAATAGTACCACCCCGAATGCAATGGCAAATGTGAGTAGTCGCCCTCAAAAGGGTTACCAACCTTTTATTTCAGAGGGGTTTGTGTCACTGGATGGAGCCTCGACTAACCGGAGACCTGTTAGGGTATTGAGGGACACCGGAGCACATCAATCTTTAATGCTTGAAGGCATCTTGCCATTGTCAGAAGAGACGGCAACTGGTGATAGTGTTCGTTTACAGGGCATTGGTGGCTGTGTTAGAGCTCCACTTCATGCCATCCATTTGGAGTCCGAGGTGGTGTCAGGACCGGTCACCATAGTTTACAAGCCACTCTTCCTGTAAAGGGAGTATCTGTTGTTATCGGGAATGATTTGGCCAGTGGTCAAGTTTATGGTAACCCGATGGTTGTTAAAAAGCCCAGTAGGGAAAATAACACCACACCAGTTAGGGATGGCGACAAATTTAGCAAGTTATTTGTAGGTGGACTGAACTTCAAAACAAAGGAAGATGTTCTGGAGTCTGCCTTCAGCAAATATGGGTCACTTTTGGAAGTGCTGCTGATAAAAGACAGGGAGACACAAAAGTCAAGAGGGTTTGGCTTTGTCACGTTTGAAAACTCAAAGGACGCCAGAGATGCAGAAAAGGATCTGAATAGCAAGGAGTTGGAGGGTCGGACCATAACAGTAGGGAAGGCATTTCATAGGTGTCGTGGGGGTTACAGAAGAGGACAACGTAGTAGTAGTTTTGGTGGTGGCCGCAAACGATATTATTATGGAGGCTTCCAGAGTTATGGCAAGTCCCGAAGGAAGGATTTATCAGAACAGTGGCCAAGAAGGAGACCGCTATTCATGTGACTACAGTGACAAGAGGTCCAACCGTGATTGTTAGGAAAGTTAGAAAGAGTTGAAGCACTGAATGCTGCGGAGCAGCCGAGCCAAGATTCCTACACGGATCAACCGTGAACGCCATGTTCCTAAAGGCGTCCAGGTAGTGAACTTTCCTACATGGATTGACCGTGAACTCCACGTTCCTAAAGGCGTCCATTTAGTGAATACTTCCAGGCCTCCCCACCCAACCACCATGGAACCTGGCTCTCAGCTCGGCGTCCGGGGGGGGGGGGGGGGGGGGGGGATGGAAGTGCTGTAGATTTGCTTGACCTTGGGATTTGCTCACCTTTTGTTCACATTTGCTCACATTTGCTCACCACCCACCATGATCACCACCATGCAAATGAAACTAAAAGTGAAAAATCAGAGGTTGATGAGAGGGAGTTGGGCTTTGCAGGAGTTCAACTTGGAAATTGAACATGTAAAGGGCAGGGACAATGTCGTTACTGATGCTTTGTCCAGAGTGAATTAACTTCAGAAATCTGTGTGGGTTGTGTGAAATTTTGTTGCTTTATTTTTGGGAAATATTGATTATTGTGGTTCACGGAATTGATGATTTGGGTGGTGAGTTTACTTTTGTTGGTTTCAAGAATTTGCCTACAAAGAAAGTTTTTGCTGTGTTCAAACTTTCTTTCTTGAGGGGGGGGGGGGGGGAAGTGTTACGGATTCGGCACTAATTATTGTTGTTATTATTATTATTGTTGGTTCTAAGTATTATGTTTATTGTGGTTTAAGGAAAAGGGTTATTGTGGTTAAAAGGAGACGTCTGGACGTTTAAATGTTATATGTTTTATGTGTCGGTTTGTCTTTCTGTGTGACTAATGTTCGCTCTTTCACGAGCCTCGATCTTGTATACAAAAAAAAAAAAAAAAAAAAAAAAAAAAAAAAAGGTTAAAAAGCGCTCATGATAAAATGATACCGGAAATCGGACAGTGCACCGGAACAGGTCGAGCGAGGAAGAAGAGGCGTGAGGGAAGTGAAAAGACGCATTTGTATAAGCTCCGTACCTAGCGTGGTTGAGCGTACATCGCGAGTGAACTTTGAGTCTTTGAAAGGAATATCGTGCGGTTGGTGTTATCGCTGGAGTAGTGAAAAAGCCTGCGAAGTCAGGTACAGGCATGAGGTTCCGGAGGATCCTCATCTAGAGGCTTTGGCGTGAGTAAGAGCCGTCCACCATTTTGGACCTCGCACGTCGTTTGCTGAAAAAGGTTGCCGCGTCAGCTGTTCTCCCCCTCCGTTGGGCTGCCGGGGATGGGTGTGCACTAAAGCGGCGTCTGAAGATTGCCCTGCGGTTCATTGACTGAACAGTGAATGTGCACGTCTGGATCGCTTATTTGGGATTCCCTTTCCACGGTCAGTTTGGTGTTGGATTATACCACGTGACGGTCCATGCCTTGCCTACACCTCCGTACTCGCCTCATCGCGTCTTCGCCTCATCTCCGTTGAGTTATAGAGACATTGAGGGGTTGGGTTCCATTCACTGGGAGCGCTGATCACTGCTGAGCTGCTGCTGAGCTGGGACTGGGATCAGTGAGTTATGTTACTTAGTAAGATGGTACCATCTTAAGAGATTGATTGTATGGCTGATTGCTATTATTGTTGTATGGTTTCCTGTGTGCTTTTAATATATTCTTTGTTTGTGGATAACTCTTGGTGTGGTTTTCATATTGATTTTGGCACGGAATAACATCGTTTTCTGCCGGGGCTCCTCTCTGGGTTCGGAGGTTTACCGAGACCAGGAGATCGGTGAGGACCCCGTAACACATACCCTTATGTTGAACTTATTCTCCCCTATCTGCCTGTCTGTTTTTGAACAGCATATCTTAAAAGTTATGGACCGATTCAGATGAAACTTGGTGGACAGGTTGTGTGTGTGACAAGGACGAATCGGTTTGATTTTGGTGATGATCCAGATCCGGATCCGGATACGAGAATTTTTAATTTTTTTTTAAGTGACTTTACCATTTAGTCAAGTTTCATGGCCCAGTTGCATAAAACTCCCTTAAGCTTAAAGAAAGATTTCCCTTAAGGTACACTGTAATTCCTTCGCTAAGGATTTCCTTAAGTGTCGTTGCATAAACAACCCTTAATGATAAGGATTCCCTTTTTAACGTTAAGGAAATCCTTAGGAGCTGTTGCTATGCCAGGCAACCAGATTAGAGATAGAAATAGACATCCAAAAGTAAGGACACGTAATCAACACAATTTTAAATGATGCTTGTTACATATATGTTGCATGGGGAACACATGCTTGTGGATGAAGGACGAATAAAATGATTCTTGTTTAAATTCATTCAATTCTCAATGAGAATTTTATTATTTTCATCACCGAAGGTGGGCGGAGGTTATGGCCCAGCTGTATAAATCATCCTTAAGGGAAAAGTTAAGGATTTCCTTAACTTTTGTCTTAAGGACATCCTAAAGTTGAGGATGGTTGCATATACGAATAATCCTTAATTTATTTTCCCCTTAAATCCTTCCTTAAAGTTAAGGGAGCTTTCCCCTCCCACCACCCATTCTATCCTTAACCACGAACCTTTGAGTTTCCAAAAGGTGCTCTGCATGGCAATTGATCACGAAGAGGACATTATCACAGCGCAACGTCAGAGACTGATATAACAATACTTCCACAATTTTCAATCTTTCATGATAGACCAGGAGCCCGTGGTCGTTGTTTTGCACGAAATGACCATTGACCATTTGTATCGCATTATTTTATTATTAAAGGGTGGTCATCGGCAATATAAAGTGCAGTATTAAGGTTCCTGAATGGTGGGTTGATGTATCAGGCCAACATATGTGTTATTTACAGTGGTGCTGGGTTCATAAAAGCTCAATGTCACAATGTATGCTCTCCTGACCATATAAATCATTAAAATCTTACAACATTTGGTATTGTGTTACTGTAGTGGTACCAGCATCCACTTTTGAAACCAAATTGAATTGATAGCTTATAATTTTGATGCAAAAAATGTTTTTGCGTACTTTTTGTCCCCCGTCGCACCGCGGAGCGAAAGGGGGGACTATGGTTTTTCTCTCCGTCCGTGTGTTTGTCCGTGCGTCCGTCCGTGCATCCGTTTGTGCGGGCGTGCGTGCGTACGTGCATGCATGTGTACGTGCGTGCGTACGTGCATGCATGTGTACGTGCGTGCGTAAGCGAAGGACCGAATTCTAATTTGGTGTGTGGGTGAAACCCACGTCAAAATCCAAGATGGCCGCCGCCATGTATTTCTGACGCCATGTATGTCTGAACCTTGTGAGCGGAATATCTTGAAAAATAAGCGAAGTACCAACTTCTAATCCAGTGTGTGGGTGTATCTAGGCATAAGGAAGAACGCCATTGAAAATTGGGTCGCCACGTCAAAATCCAAGATGTCCACCACCATATATATATGTTTGAACCTTGTGAGCGAAATATCTTGGAAAAATAAACGAACTACTAACTTCTAATCTGGTGTGTGGGTGTACATACGCATAAGGAAGAACGCTGTTGAAAATTGGGTCGCCACGTCAAAATCCAAGATGGCCGCCGCCATGTATGTCTGAACCTTGTGAGCGGAATATCTTGGTATCCACGGTGCATACACATACAGGTCAACGTCATTAGTACGCGATGCACGTTCAAGTACCATATAATGACGGAGCATATCCATGAAACTGATCCAGTATTTGGCTGTCTTTCCATAATTTTCCTCTTATACGGTATGTTATCCTTGTACTTGTCCCACTGCATGAAGACCAGTTTAAGGCCTGGATCAGCGAGTAATGCTGTGAGAGACTCGCGTGAAGGTTTCACGTTGAAGACTTTTAATGCTGAAAGCACACCGTCTGGACGATCCCCATTTTCCTTGATAAACTTTTCATGCAGATGTATTTAATGGTTTTCCTTGATGGTTGAGAAGTAGTTTTGCAGGGCACTCATAATAATTGGGTGCAGACGGACACAGCGATTGTAATGCTTCCCATTCACGAAGCCTTGCATTGATCCAGAGCCAAGCAAATCTGTATGACATAGCAGATCAGGCATTCCAGATGAGTCTATTATATATCCCAGTCCAGCAAAATATGAGCATTCCATATGAAATGTCCCAAAGCAGACGAAAAGGTTGTCAAACTTCGGTGACTTGTTCTTGTATACATACAGCTATTTTAGTTATTGCTAGATCATAATGGACTTCTCACCACACTCATCTGCCACTTTCTGAGCCTTAAGTAGAGTTTGTTGAACTATATTTAGCCTGGTAGGGGGTAATTCAACATCTTCCATTTTCCCAATTTTTTGTAAAGGGAGTGAGTGCACCCTGTGTGTAGAGAGAATTCCACCCTCTCTACGTCGGAGTTTTTGAATGGATGGAACATATGAGACACCACCAAGGGTCTTTCCTTATAGATAGTACAAGATTATCTGGCTCAACCACAGTGTATGAGAAATACTTGAATTTTCTTGCCAGAGGTTTGCGGCATACCTGAATTTTCTTGCCAGAGGTTTGCGGCATACCTGAATTTTCTTGCCAGAGATTTGCGGCATACCTGAATTTTCTTGCCAGAGGTTTGCGGCATACTTGAATTTTCTTGTCAGTGGTTTGCGGCCTACTTTAATTTTCCTGTCAGAGGTTTGCGGCACGTCTATTATATATCCCGTGTGAATGCAGCCGTGTGAATAATGCTTGTTTCACTTGAATTTTCTTGCCAGAGGTTTGCAGCATACCTGAATTTTCATGCCAGAGGTTTGCGGCATACTTGAATTTTCCTGCCAGAGTTTGCGTCGGTATGGCTCCACTCTTTAAGCCCTTTACAACTCTTTCTGGAGCAAAATATGAGCAACGTAGTCTCTTTGCAGGGACTTCCTCAGGTTCCATATTCGCTAGCACAGTACCTTCTGGTGGGCAGTTTACCTGTGTTTTATTTCGGAAAATAAACCCTACTGTGTCGTGCAAGGTGACCGTTCTTACTCAGCAGCTTTCAGTCACAAGGGTAAAGCATGGCCATTTCATTTGATGGACCGGCACAGACCACATGCTTCATCTTTGGCTGTTCTTGGCCAATCAGCTACACTCACACCAGACACATTTCATCGAGAATTATTTCGTCCTATATATGGGGAACCCAAATGCAGCCGTGTGAATAATGCTCGTTTCTTCCTGTTGAATAAATTTATGTCACCGGTCCGTGAAGTAACCCATTTCAGAAACTCAGGGCAGCGGATCCAGCCCGCCTACCGTCTCGTGAATGTGAACATACCTGTGGATGCATGCCCACCTTCCAACTCCGATCACATGGGATCCAACGCAACATGGTTGGTATATGGATGATGATGGCAATTTACGTATTAAATGGTTTTATGGGCCACAAATGCCAGATAACTTGAGGATTTACGGTTTTGACCTGAGTTCAAGTTTTGACTCAGATGAGGAGATCAATGATAAATGGTCGGATACGGCCAACAGTGATGTGGATGAGTGTTATGTTGTTTAAGTCATAGTGATGTGGTTTATATAAAAATGTACTGTACATACATGTTCAATGTGAATATATCATTTGTGAATACATAAAAATTAACTTTAAGGGAGGATTTAAGGTAAACCTTAAGGATATTCGTATATGCAACTGTCCTCAACTTAAGGTTGCTTTATGCAATTGGGCCCATGTGTCCAGATTTTAAAGGTTCGTTACTATTTTGGGGAGATTTGTAACCATTTACAGTTTTGAAAAGTTTTAGAGGTTCTGAATCCAGAAACCAGTTTCCATTTGATTTGAATTTTTTTTTCCAATTGTAATAAAAAAATAAAAATCTAATTAAATGGAAACTGATTTTCGGAGTCAGACCCTCTTGCTTTTCAAAAATGTAAATGGTTACAAATCTGCACAAAATCGGAATGAAATTACATATGGAACCTGACTAATTGAGTGATAGGACCAAAAAACGATGTATAAAATGATAGTCGTGGCTAAAAATATTGGCAACTTTGCACTTTTTTTTCAAATAATGCACCATTTGTTCCAGAAAATTGTTGAAATTAAAAAATATTTTGGTATCCACATATGTGTTTCTTTGGTATGCAGTGGAACAAAACAAAAAAAGCTGAAAAAAACCACGAAATCTTAGCTTATTCCATACAGAAATCCGGAAATGGCCTGGACAATATTGTTGTGGATCTGGTCGCCGGCCTTCTCCCCTTACCAAGGGGGGATTAGTCCCCTTGTCTTTGACTGGCCTGGCGGGACCCGGGACCTATGACGTCCTTCCTGGACAGCGGAAAATAGGGTATTAGGACCAATAATTTGCTATTACCTAATTACTCGCGCTGCCCTGAAACGAGGAAATAAGCCCCGCACGAATAACGCGTGTTGAGACGCCGAGCGGTGCATACACGCGATCCATGCCATTTAGTTGGTGACCCCGGTTCTAGCGATCTTATTCGTGCCACGCTTAGTCAATGGATAAATCACAAAAGTGGTCGAATTGGAAAAGGGAAGAACAGATTTATTTATACTATTCACAATGGTTCAGAGAAAAGAGGACACAGTGCAGCCTTAAAACAGTCTTAACTTAATACCCAGGACAAACGGGCCCGTCACACACACACTCACACGGGGCTTGCAGCTGCAGGATGATGGTCCGCGTCCAAGGATGGCTCCCGTGCAGCTCCCTCCGGTCTCCGGTTCGTCCCGTGCAGATGGTAAGTAGAGAAGGCGGGAGCTCTCCGCGTGTCGTTTGGCGCACAAGGGTTAATACAGGGCGATTTGGTAGGGAGCGGACTTCGGCGGTTAGCGGTGATCACTGGCGGCTATTGCCGCGTTTACTCGCGTGGCTGAGGTAGGCACTATTCGCCACCGGCGCGTCTGGTTGCAGCCGTGTACTCAACGCCTCTTCGTCCTCTCCTCTGGCGCGTGCGTTATACTGCGCGAGTTACAGTTCAAAGCCTCCAAAGCGAGTGATGCAAGTCAAGTTCTCTCCACACAAGTCTTTTCCCCAATACTGTGTGCCCGCGAGTTCTCTCAGTCCTCCAGCGCTAGTCCTCCGGTAGCAAGTCCTTTTCTCTGCCAGACCTATTCGTAAGTCCTTTTCCCTGCGAGACCTCTGCTTCAGTCCTCCCGTGCAATCCTTTCAAGGGCTTTGTGCAATGACATATCGGCACACCCTACGAACCTTCTCGCACTTACCAGATGCGCCTCACCACGCTCTGTCACGCCATGCCGTTAGAGCCCTGGTTGGCTGGTGGCTCTTACCGTCATCGCCTCTGACGCTCCGCCTTGACGCCGCCCCCACCCTGACCTCACGCTCCTCCCTCTCAGGCCTATCTCGTGTTACTCGATTAGTGAGCGAACAAAGGGCAGCCAAAGCGTAATAAACTGAGTGGGTCAGCCAAATGGGGCGCGGGATCAATTACGCCCATAGAGGTGGAATTGGAGGCTGGACGCAAAAATGAAGGGGACCTAATCTCATGTCTTTACACAACGCAGGTATCAATAGGGGAAATGGCCTATACTTACACATACTATGACATTACTAATACTACAGGTGGCATACGTGTTGCTCGTGGACTAACTATGGGGGGCAACCCTTTAACCTTTAATAATCAATATGTGCAAATCTCAAAACTATAGCAATATTATTGCCACCTTTTTAAGTTGTTAGAAATAATTAGATCTCAAGCAGGTGATTCTCCTTTACTTTGGAATTGAACTCTCCTGTGGTGGGTCGCAGGTGCCTGCAATATAAAAATCACTCATTCAACCAGTTTGAATAGAGAAAAGGAGCCATTCTGCTGTTTTGTGTCACTGTGTGTACCACAATGAGCATGGAGAAAAGAAAGAAAACCAAAGAATTGTCTGAGGAGGTCAGACACAAGATTGTAGCCTAGCATCGACAATGTCAAGGCTACAAGTCCATCTCCAGAGATCTTGATATTCCTGTGTCCACCGTACGCAATGTTATCAGGAAGTTTAAGGCCCGTGGCACTGTAGTTAACCTCCCTGGACGTGTCCGCAAGATGTCGCGCAACCGCCGAAATTAATATCTGGCGGTCGCGGATGCCGATCGTGAAGGCTTTAACTGCCGAGGCGAAAACTCAATGGCGGATTCCGCAACCAAAGCTACCCAAGCGCGCGGGATGAAGGGGGGCGGCGAGAGCCTCCGCAGCCGTATCTATTAAAAGCAACCAGGAAACTGCATTCAGGTATATATAAAAAATAATACAAGGGTTTATTCAAATGAAAAAGGGGTGGACAGGAAAATGTGACGATAATAAAATAAGGTAGCTAAATTGGGATCCCACACACAACAGATTTCAAACACGAGACGAGGGAGATGAATACAAAAATAAAAACATCCGTTTTGTAAATGGGTACGCGGAGCTCAGTCTTAGCTGTCTTGTCGTCTTCAATTCCTGGCCTGGAAGAATCCTTCGTCCGCCTCGCACGCCCCGCTAGGTCCAAGCCAACGCCCTCGCCGCTGCACACGAGGTCCGTGCACCAAGCTCCAAAGCACCACGAGGTCCCACAGCAGGACAGCGAGCTACACTCGGGCTACACCTCAGCCCAACTCGGGTCGGATCTCTGAACTGCACTGCCAGGAATCCAACTGCGATCTGTGCACTGCGAACTGCAATGGTGTTCAGCAACTGCTTGGATCAACTCCTTGGGTGTCAACTGCGCATATCAACTCGGGCTCTGCTTGGGATCTCTGATCTGAACTCAACTCAGCTCGGCGCAACTCTCCTCTCTTCTCGACTGCCCCAATCTGGCGTCCGGCCCCCGTTAATATCTCCGGCCGATGACGTCAGCTTTGGCGCGCTGCCAACCAATCAGAGCCTCCACCGACTCGCCTCTGCGCACGCCCACTGCATCACTCTCACTCCGGTCCCCCACTCCGTGGTCATAGCACGTGCTATGCGAGGTGGATACGCCTCTCATAGGTGTAAATGGTGGCGGCCATTATCGGCGGTGTCCTGGCCTGATTTCTTCCTCGGTCATGTCAGGGGGGAGGGCGTTAATAGTGTTGTACTAAGGGATCCTAACTAATGTCTATGTGGGCTGCAGTGCCAAAAGGGACAAAGGTTTGGCTAACCAAGTGAGACATACAAGGGCACTACTCATTAATCCCTACACTACTTAACACACGAATCTCCTGGTAGATTCACAATCACAGTCACGTGAAAAAGTAAGTACACCCCATGTAAAGTTTTGACTTTTTCAACATATTTCAACATACAGCTATTTGATCTTCATTTCAACAATATTGATAGAATGATAGATAAAGGTGATATTGAAGGAACTGCGCTCCAACACGAGTCGAAAGAATTGACGCGACCAAAGACGGAATTCGTCCGAGTTGCTTTATTGAAACAAAACAGCTCAGGTATTCTCACAAGCCCGTTTATAGGGCAGCAATATATATACACATTTATGTCGGGAAGTTTGCCCGGCAAAAGCTATACCGGGCATGCCCGGGTGTCAAGGGCGAGCCTTGGAAAGGCGAGTCTGGACCTGCCCGGGCGTGTTTGGCTGCGGCCTGGCAAGTCGAGGCTGGGCGTGCCCGGGCGCTCTGGGCGAGCCCTGGAAAGGCGATAGCGGGCATGCCCGGACGCTCTGGGCGAGCCCTGGAAAGGCGATAGCGGGCATGCCCGGACGCTCTGGGCGAGCCCTGGAAAGGCGATAGCGGGCATGCCCGGACGCTCTGGGCGAGCCCTGGAAAGGCGAGAGCGGGCATGCCCGGGAAAGACGAGACCGGGCGTGCCCGGGAGGTTCGGGCGTGCCCGGGAACAGTGAGTCCGGGCATGCCCGGGAGGGGCGCGTCTGGCCGTGTTCTGGCCGGTGCAAGGCGATTGTGTGCATCCAGCGGTAACCGCTACAATATAATATAACAAATATCATGAAACATTTACATTTTATAGTCCATTGTATAATTTAAATAAACATAAATGCAAATTTCGCATGTGGAAAAAGTAAGTACACCCTTGGCTCTAATAGGTGGTATTGCCCCTTTGGCAGAAACAACCTCAAGTAGGCATTTCTTATAACTGTCTACCAGTCTCTGACATCGACTGGGAGAAATTTTTGCCCACTCCTCCATGCAGAATTCTTTCAGCTGTGCGATGTTTGACGGGTTTCTTGCATGCACAGCTCGTTTCAAATCCCCCCACAACATCTCGATGTGATTTAGATCCGGGCTTTGACTTGGCCATTCCAGAACCCTCCATTTCTTTCTTTTCAGCCATTCCTTGGTGGATTTACTGGTATGTTTAGGGTCATTGTCATGTTGCAAGGTCCACATTCGGTTGAGCTTCAACTTTCCGACAGATGGCCTCACATTATCCTCAAGCACCCTCTGCTTCAATGAAGAATTCATAGTGGATTCTATGATGGTGAGCTGCCCAGGCCCTGATGCAGCAAAGCTTTCCCAAACCATAATATTTCCACCACCATGCTTTACAGTTGGTATCAGGTTCTTGTGGTCAAATGCTGTCTTTGGTTTTCGCCAAACATGTCTTCTGGTACTGTGGCCAAATAGCTCTACCTTTGACTCATCTGTCCAGAGCACATTGTTCCAGAAGTGCTGGTCTTTGCCGAGGTGTTCATTGGCAAACTTTAGTCTTGCCCTGATGTTCTTTCTGGACAGCAAATGTTTCCTCCTGGCACACCTGCCATGCAGATCAAATTTGTGCAGCCTCTTTCTAATGGTAGATTCGTGCACTTTGACATCAACAGTGGCAAGAGCTTCCTGTAGGTCCTGTGATGACATTCTGGGGGTTCTTAGAGACTTCTTTCAGCATCTTGCGGTCTGCTCTCGGGCTGAACTTGCTGGGGCAGCGTGGCCTGAACAAGTTGGCAGTTGTTTGGAATCTTCTCCACTTGTAGATGATCTTCCGGACAGTCAAATGATTGATGTTAAATTGTTTGGAGATCTTTTTAAATCCCTTCCCAGACTCGGAGGCATCTATAACCTTCTTTCTGAAGGCCTCAGAGAGCTCTTTTGATCTAGGCATGGTGATGCCGCACACTTTTTTTTTTTTTTTTTTGTATACAAGATCGAGGCTCGTGAAAGAGCTAACATTAATCACACAAAAAGACAAACCGACACACAAAACACAAAAAACAAGGGGAGCGGTAGACAAGATGGGGAGAGAGGGGGAAGGACACAAAAGAGAGGGGGAAGGACACAAACACAACATTTGAGAGCAGGGACATCGGGAGGACTTGGGGGGAGGTGGGAGAGGATTAAAACATATGAACACTGCAAGGACTCTGGGGTGAATTACCGGGGGTAGAAAAGATCAAGGTTTTCGATGGGGGAAGATAAGAGATGGTGGTGAACAGCTGTTTTAAAGACCTGGAGGGAGGAGTGGGATTGAAGGGAGTGGGGGAGTTTGTTCCAGAGGCGGGAGAAAAGGGGAATGAAAGAGTGAAGGTGAGCAGAGAGCCTAGACTTTGGCAGTTTAACCAGAAGAGGGTTGCAGGCAGATCTTGTGCGACCTGAAGGAATATTGGGGGGACAGAGCACAGAGAGAGCTGGGGGAGCAAGGCCGGAGAGGAGTCGGTAGAAGACAGAAAGACCACCAACCTGCCTGCGGTGAGTGAGTGAAAGGCCCTCGGCGTTGACTACATCGCAGGAGATTCCAATGATTCTGAAAGCTTTGGCCTCAACAGCGTGAAGCCGAGCAAGGTGTGAGGCAGGAGCACCAGCCCAGAGGGGGGAACAGTATTCCATTGAGCTGCGGATGAAAGCCTTGTATGTGGTGAGGAGCCAAGGAAGGACTTCGCACGACGGAGGATGCCCAGTCGGCGACTGGCTTTGGAGGCCAGCTTGGAAATGTGGTTTTCCCAAGACTTCAACACTTCAACACAATACACTTCAACAACAAAGAGCAAACCAAGCGAAATGTCTGAGGTTTAAATAAGACAGGTTCCTCCAAGATCCTCTCCAACGATGTTCTAATCATTTGCATCTGAGCTGGTGCACCTGATTCTAATTTTAGGTGTTTGAAGTGGTGATAAATGTAGGGGTGTACTTGTCAAGAAACAACTCTTGGCTCTTAAAAGAAGTTCCACCAATAGCCTGAGAATGACGGTCTTTATTAAAACCAACTTATACAGATCCGGAGGAAGGCGAACATCTACAGCACGACTTGCCCTCATGCCACGTTCAGCCCTTCCTAAAAAGCAAAGATTCACATTCACTTAAATAGGAACACGATTATCAGAAAATCTCCGAGAGAACAAAGGAACTGGCGAGAGTTCCTCCCACCGTTATCCCTAGCCCCCACCGTTATCCGCTCTGTCATTCGGGGGAGTGCAGCACGCACCTTATCATTCGGACCAGATGTAGTTTCAAAGCTCCGAGGTGACAGAAAATGTAACTCACAGAGAGAAGAGTGCATGCTTGGCCCAGATAAGACCATTATTCAAAGGTTTACAATCCGAGCATTTTACATGAAACTACACATTCCACGCGCGTATAAACGTCCGCCAGCCCGCGGCTCGAGGCGCCATCTGCGAATCAAAGAGGGTTTTTACGACCGGACTTATCTAGGTGAAAGGGCACACGTATACGAAAAACCATTTGCCCAGCACGACCGAAGCGAGCATTTCTCATTTATACTAAAGCGAAGACAAAAGCCCTTCATTCACTTATGAAAATAGCATATAAGCAACATTAAAATCATAACATATTATTCAAGACGTCTTATACAGAATTCTTAGCAATAACGAATCTACGACTTGACATACTTACTTTTTCCACATGCGAAATTTGCATTTATGTTTATTTAAATTATACAATGGACTACAAAATGTAAATGTTTCATGATATTTGTTATATTATATCACCTTTATCTGTCAATATTGTTGAAATGAACATCAAATAGCTGTATGTTGAAATATGTTGAAAAAGTCAAAACTTTACATGGGGTGTCCTTACTTTTTCACATGACTGTATACATCTTACCCGACAAAACGCCTACACATGAAGAACGTATTTTTGACAGTGTTCTTTACCGCGACATCTCGAAGCATGTTACCTATTCAGCTCTATTCTGCTCTACATATCACTACCCAAATTGATAACATTATGCAATGTTATCAGGAAGTTTAAGGCCCGTGGCACTGTAGCTAACCTCCCTGGACGTGGCCGCAAGAGAAAACTTTATCGAAGACTAGCAGAAGTACCCGGCATTGCCGGGCGGGGGAGGGGAGGGGAACGTGGGGGAGGGGAGAAGAGTGGGAGGGGGAGAGGGGAGAAGAGGGGGGGATGGGGCGGGTGAGGGATGGGAGGGGGTGGGAGGGGGGAGAGGGGAGAGGGGGAGGGGGAGGGGAGGAGGGAAGGGGGGAGGGGCCGGAGGGGGGAGGGGAGGGGGGAAGGGGGGAGGGGAGGGGGGAAGGGGGGAGGGGGGAAGGGGGGAGGGGGGAAGGGGGGAGGGGGGAGTGGGAAGGGGGAGGGGGGGGATCCGGCAGAAGTACCCGGCATTGCTGGGCGGGGGGAGGGGAGGGGAACAGGGGGGGAGGGGAGAAGAGGGGGGGAGGGGAGAAGGGTGGGGGAGGGGAGGGGGAAAAGGGAGGGGGAGGGGAGAAGGGGAGGGGGGTAGGGTGGAGGGGGTAGGGTGGAGAGGGAAGGGAGGGGGGAGGGGTAAGGGGGAGGGGGAGGGGGGAAAGGGAGGGGCAGAGGGGAGGGGGAAAGGGGAGGGGGAGGGGGAGGGGGAAAAGGGAGGGGGGAGGGGGAGGGGGAAAAGGGAGGGGAGGGGGAAAAGGGAGGGGAGGGGGAAAAGGGAGGGGGAGGGGGAAAATGGAGGGGGAGGGGAGAAGGGGAGGGGGGAGGGGGAGGGGAGAAGGGGAGGGGTAGGGGGGGAGGGTGGAGGGGGAAGGGAAGGGCGGATGGAGGGGGGAGGGGGAAGGGGGAGGGAAGGGGATGACCAGTCAACAATGACGTTGCAGTTCTCATGGTCGGAGAGCAGCACAACAATCGGACATAGTCCTGCATATTCGCAACAGCACGAAGCGGATTTTGGAGACTCACCGATCCTGTGACGTCCTCCAGTACTGGCGTTGCCGGGCGGGGGAAGGGAGACCCGTACATTCCCAACCCGTACATTCGCCCTCTCGACTCAAGCTCACTCGGACAAAAGCCTCGCACAAATGACACCGTGAAGGCCCAATGGTCATGTCTATGCCACAAATCACGGGCGCACTGAATTGAAAATATATAGAACGCTCATACTCCGTGAAAAGTGAAGCCACCGTGTCGCCATCTTGGTCAGCACGACTCGACCAACTCGCTTCGCGGATCTCGTTTTGTGCGGCAATAAACTGCTCCAATTGGTTACGGAAGGGTTGTGGAAAGACGTTTCACAGCTGTTTCAAAGACATTTAATTCATATCGCACAAAATCGATACAAAACACGATCGCATAAAAGGTGAAAAAACGTGTGACGTGTGATGGGATGGAACATCACGTGATTGCTCTGAGCGAAACGGCTCGACCAACTCGATTCGCGGATCTCGTTTTGTGCGGCAATAAACTGCTCCAATCGGTTACGGAAGGGTTGTAGAAAGACGTTTCGCAGCTGTTTCAAAGACATTTAATTCATATCGCACAAAATCGATACAAAACACGATCGCATAAAAGGTGAAAAAACGTGTGACGTGTGATGGGATGGAACATCACGTGATCGCTCTGAGCGAATCAGTCTGGTGGCGGTAATGGAACATCACGTGATCGCTCTGAGCGAATCAGCAAGCTGCTCTGGAACCGGCTGAGATTAGCGGGTACTTCGCTGAAATGCGCTGAGGTAAATATGAATAAAAAATATGGATCGTCAAATATTTTGAGTTCGGCCATGTTCGTCCCAGGCTCAATGGCCATGTCTATGTCAAATATCAAGCACGTAAGCCTCTCCGTTTAGGAGTCTATCGGTAACATTACACACACACACACACACACACACACACACACACACACACACACACACACACACACACACACACACACACACAAACTGTGTTTTATATATATAGATTGCAGCGAAGGATTGTTCAAATGGTTGAGAAAGCACCTCCATAAACTGCCAAACAGATTCAAGCTGACCTTCAGACACAAGGTACGACAGTTTCAACGCACACCATCCGTCACCTACTCAATGAAAGGGGGTTCCATGGTGGGAGACCCAGGAGGACCCCACTGCTGAGAAAGCCCGACTGGAGTTTTTCCAAAACACACCTGGACAAGCCAAAATCCTTCTGGGAGAATGTAGTGTGGACAGATGAGACCAAATTAGAGCATTTTGGTAAAGCACATCATCTCTATGTTTACAGAAAACAAAATGAAGCCTTCAAAGAAGAGAACACCTTCCCTACAGTTAAACCTGGAGGAGGTTCAGTGATGTTTTGGGGTTGCTGTGCTGCCTCTGGCACTGGGTGCCTTGAATGTGTGCATGGCATCATGAAATCAGGAGATTACCAAGGCATTTTGTCGTGCAATGTTCAACCCAGTGTCAGAAAGCTGAGTCTCCGTTGAAGGTCATGGGTCTTGCATCAGAACAATGACCCCAAACACACTTCAAAAAGCACCCAGGAATGGTTCAAGACAAAACGCTGCACTGTTCTGAAGTGGCCAGCAATGAGTCCAGATCTAAATCCCATTGAACACCTGTGGGGATATCTGAAAACAGCAGTTGGGAGAAGGCACCCTTCAAATCTGGGAGAACTGGAGTAGTGTGCACAAGAATTTTGGGCCAAACTGCCAGTAGAGAGGTGAAGGAAGCTCATTCATGGCTATGGGAAGCGCTTGTCTGCAGTTATTTTGTCCATAGGCTGTGCGACCAAATATCAAGTCGAGGGCATCAATAATTTTGTCAATGCCATTTCTTTTTATTTTCTGATTTAAAAGGATATATTAAGTTCTGAATCAAAAACAAAGGTTGTGTAATATTAACAGTGAAATAACGAATTGTGGAGACCAAATACTTTTGTCAATTTCAACTTATTTTTAGAAAATATTGTGAGTTATTTGAAAAAAGTGCAAGGGTGTCAATATTTTTGGCCACGACTGTATATCAAGAAGTTGCAGACGACTTATGCCAAAACTAGGTGGATGAGTTGATTAGGCGGCCAGAACAATCCGATTAGATTTCGGTTCAGGTCCGAATTCAGATATGACCTATCAGTGCGATACAAAACGTAAAGTGTTTAGCCTGGCAGAGGTATGCTCCACCAAGTGCTGTTCTAGTTCGTCACTGTGTTACCTCATTATTGGTGCTATTAAAGTGACATTGATCAAAGGATCTATTGATTATGTCGTAAGCCTTTCAAGGGTGTTGCATCTTGAAGCACAAAGTTTTCAGAAGGGTAATTTTTATTTATTCGTATGCCGCATGCGGCCTGAGGATGTTTGGCTGCATCATTTTCTGGGGGTGTGGTTGTGCCGCTGATGCAGTGTCCTCTTAGCTGCTAGCTGGTACTTATTTTGCCGACCTCAGAAAGTTGACAGGCTGAGTCAACCCACCTGGTGTTAATTCAACGGCACGGCAAGGGGCTTGAACTCATGACCCTAAGAGATTAAGCCAGCTTTATTAACCGTTAAGCCAGTACCAGGCCAGGCTTATAATGGGCGTTATGACATTTTTATTTTTTTTCAATCACATCAATATCAAAAATATCACGAGCATGCACAAATCAATATTTTTACTCATAGTTGATGCAAAGGGCAATTCGAAGTAAAAACAAGTACAAAAAGTTTTAATTAAAACAAAAGCCGCGTCGATGTTACACAATGCCTAGATGCAGCTGTGCCTATAACGTCGATGTTATAGGCACAGGACATTCCTATTGATTCGATTACTTGATGTTATTTTTGTGCAAAGTGAAAATATATCTCGGCAATTTTCCGTGTGTGGCGACGAATTTTTAATATATCTCGGCATTTTCCCGTCTGTTATTTCAGGCGGTGTATGACTGACCATGCCGCGATTTAAAAAAATATATCTCGGCAATTTCCCATGTGTGGCGACACGTGAACGAAGCTATGCTCCTCTCTCCACATTATTGTGACGACGTATATATTAAATATTTCATCGTGACGATTGTCATCAAATGGACGAATTTTTAATATATCTCGGCATTTTCCCGTCTGTTATTTCGGGCGGTGTATGACTGACCATGCCGCGATTTAAACAAAATATATATATCTCGGCATTTTCCCGTCTCTTATTTCGGGCAGTGTATGACTGACCATGCCGCGATTTAAAATATATATATCTCAATGGACTTGAAGTTACAGGCCTTTGAGAATTCATTTCGTTCTATAAAGGGCAACTTTCATCGGATTTTCTTCCCGTTTTTTTTCAACCGAGTCTAAAACTATGTTAGCGACTGTGAAAAATGAAATGATATATCGAATTTGATTTGAAATAAAACTGTGTGAGAGAGGAAGACACCACGGGCCTACAAAATAGGCCTCAAAGCTATGCGAGTTAATAAAATGGTGGATATTTGTTTATATGAAGGCTCTCCCAGAATGGGTGGAGCTTTGAGGTTTTGTCTTCTCTGCAAGAACAAGAACAAGAAGAAGAAGAACAACAACAACAACAGCAGAGGGCACTCTATGAGCAGCGTCTGCGACGCGGCTAAAAAAAAGGGGACTGGGATTTAAATTTTACTCAGGTGTTTTTATTTTGTATAAGGTGTAGGCTTGTGGAAGAGATATAGGACACACTTCAGACCATGACACAAAATAAAAAACAGCAGGAGACAGGAGAAACCCTAATAGCAGGGCAGAGGGAGAAGGAAACTAATATGTTCATGTCAATTAATCATGCTCGATCCACAGCTCACCCCTTACAAGTGTATCTGAGGTTGTTGCACAGGTTGCATTTACAGATGCAAATTATGGTCGATGCTTATTTCTCACTCTTACCTCTAATTTCAGGCTGGTATGATGGCCTAGACCCTAGAGCGTGGTTCTCAAAGTGGGGGCACATGTTCTCCTGTGGGTACGTGAGAGGTTTTCCTGAGAGTACAAGGAAGATTGGTCAAATTAATGTCAAATATAATTATTTCACCACTTTTGGGTCATGTATGGCGATATAATGATTTGTGTGATGAGTTATCTCTGTGGGCCAAAAATGGTTTCCTCTCTATTAAACACAGTATTTTGCTGCAGTTTTTAAAATGAATGCCAGACATGCCTGGGTGCTGCCCTCTGGCAGCATGATTGAAAAAACACTCACACCTTTAAAATCAGCTGATTAGTTGATGCACCTAGTTTCTCCAGATTTTATAGCATAATTGATGTATTTTGCATATACTAACATTTGGTTCATTATGAGACTCAGAAGTACTGTTTATTTATCGATCAAAAAAATAATGGAACAGAATAGAATAGAAACAAGCCTGAAAGTCTAACAGCGGCGTAGCCGGGCTTGTAAAAAATTATAAACCACAAACACACATGATTAGCTTTCTAAACAGTCGCTAATGCTGTTTATAACATTAAACAAATAAATTTGGAAAAATCCAGACATCTGTGAGGTAAGTTTTACTTGCAGGACTGAGGGAAGATCTACGGCAATCTATATACCCCACAGAGGTTGGGAGCATACCGATTTTTTTGTAAAAGACGTACCGCCGATGCTTTCGATATTTGATGGTCATTTTAACAATCGGTTTGTTTGTGTTTCACACTGAATGAAAAACGTAAAGATAGAGCATGGCGATTGTGATATAATTATGACAGGTTCGACGATATGTTCGGCATTAACGGCATGTACACCAAAATGGCGGAGTGTGGAGAGTCAGCTGCCGCACCGCCGTAATGACGTCAGACGTAATCACATCACCCTGTCATGTGACCAGATCCTCAGCTCTGATTGGTATACGTTTTAGGGAACATACACACCGTACATACATACATACATACATACATACCTACCTACAGACAGACAAACACTGTTATAGACGGCTTTTCCCTTTGGGCTACGCCATAAAAATGCTTTCTCTTGAGAGAGCAACAAAAAACAAGCTCTCTCAACAATTTAGTGGATTTCTTTTACCAGAATTTCTGGAAGTTACATATTCCAGGACATTGTAGGAGCTGGGGCTCCCACGTCGATCGGAAGAATGGACGCGACAAAAAGCTGGAATTCATCCGAGTTGCTTTAATGAAATCAAACACTCAGGCACTCTCAAAACCCGTTTATCGGTCAGCAATATATATCTATTCTCCCAGGGGGTTTGCCCAGGCCCGGCGCCAGGGGGCGTGGCCCAGCGTCCTGGCTGCGGCCTGGCAAGTTGAGGGCGAGCATGCCCGGGCGTCCCGACCGAGGCCTGGCAAGTTGAGCGCGGGCCTGCCCGGGCGTCCTGGACGAGCCCGGCATGGTGATCGCTCCGCGTCCTTGATAGGTGCAAGGCGATTGTGAAAACCCAGCGGCAGCCGCTACACACGTCCCCCCAGGAATCGACTTGCACCGGCAGGGTCAATTTGAGGGGGGTCCTGATGACCCGGCCGAAGCGACCCCTGGCGGGTCGTGGGAGGGGGTCCGGTGAGGTGGTGGGCGGTCGAGTGGGGGGCACCGTGGACGGGGGGCGGCCTCGCCGCGGCGGAAGGGCCACCCGTGGTGGGTGGTCGACGTCCACGTGCGCCGGCTTGAGGCGGTCCACTGCAATCCGGTCCGACCTGCCGCCGATGTCGATGACGAACGACTTGTCGTCCCGTCGCAGCACCCGGAAGGGCCCGTCGTACGGCGACTGGAGAGGCCACCGATGTGCGTCGTGACGCACAAAAACATACTCCGCTGTGCGGAGTGCTGGGGGGACGTAGGACTGGGGGTCACCGTGGTGGGATGTTGGTACGGGGGCAAACCGTCGGGCGGCCTCCTGGAGGTCCGAGCGCTGGTGAGCTGCGGACCAGGGACTGGTAGCGTCGGGCACGAATTCGCCCGGGACGCGTAGCACCTGGCCATAGACAAGCTCGGCGGTGGATGCCTGGAGGTCCTCCTTGGGGGCCGTGCGAAGGCCCAAAAGGACCCACGGCAGCCGGTCGGCCCAACCGCCGTCTTGAAGGCCGGCCATGAGCGCGGCCTTCATGGAGCGGTGGAAACGCTCGCACAACCCGTTTGCTTGGGGGTGGTAGGCCGTAGTACGGTGGAGCTTGACCCCCAGGTTGCGGGCGACCGCGCCCCACAGCTCGGAGGTGAACTGTGGTCCGCGGTCTGACGAGATGTCCGCCGGTGCGCCGAAGCGGGCGACCCAGGTGGCGATGAAAGCCTGCGCCACGTCGGCGGTGGTGGTGGAGACGAGGGGAATGGCCTCCGGCCACCTGGTGGTCCTGTCCACCATGGTGAGCAGGTGTGTGAACCCCCGTGACGGGGGGAGGGGGCCCACCAGATCCACGTTGACGTGGTCGAAACGTCGTTCGGGCACGGTGAAAGGTGCCAGCGGGGCCTGGGTGTGTCGGTGGACCTTGGCCCGTTGGCAGGCCGTGCAGGTGCTGGTCCAATCGCGGACGTCCCGACGAAGGCCGTGCCAGACGAAACGCGCCGACACCAGCTTCTGGGAAGCTTTCCGGCCCGGGTGGGAAAGGCCGTGGAGGGAGGCGAAGATGCGGCGTTGCCAGGTGACGGGCACGATGGGGCGAGGCTGGCCTTGGGAGACGTCGCAGAGCAGGACAGTGTCCGCGCAGGGGATGTCGGCCAGGCGGAGGCCCGTGTCCGCCGCCCGGAGGGCTTGCACCGTGGTGTCGGTGGTTTGGTCCGCCGCCATAAGCGCAAAATCCACGCCCAGGTGGACCGCGTTCGCGCTGGCCCGGGAAAGACAGTCGGCCACGGCGTTGTTTTTGCCGGCGACGTGCCGGATGTCTGTGGTAAACTCCGACACGGCGGAGAGGTGGCGCTGTTGGCGGGCCGACCATGGCTCCGTGACCTTGGCCATGGCGTAAACCAACGGCTTGTGGTCGACGAACGCCGTGAAAGGTCGGCCCTCCAGGAGGTGGCGGAAATGGCGGACGGCCAGGTGTAGACCGAGGAGCTCCCGGTCAAACGTGCTGTATTTGAGCTCGTTCGGCCGGAGCTGCCGGCTGAAAAAAGCGAGTGGCTGCCAAACCCCGTTCACCCATTGCTCATGTACGGCGCCCACCGCGTAGTCGGAGGCATCCGTGGTGAGGGCGATGGGAGCGTTGAGCACCGGGTGAGCGAGCAGTGTTGCGTCGGCGAGGGCCCACTTTGAGCGTTGGAAGGCCGCATCCATTGCTGCGGACCAGGCGATGTCGTGCTTGGCCGGCTTGCCCCGGAGGGCTTCGTAGAGGGGCCGCATGAGTTGAGCCGCGCGGGGCACGAAGCGGTGATAAAAATTCACCATTCCCAGGAATTCCTGCAGGGCCTTTATGGTGCGGGGACGCGGGAACGTGGTGATGGCCTCGACCTTGGTGGGCAGCGGCACGGCCCCGTTCTTGGTGATGTGGTGGCCCAAAAAATCAACGGCCGTCTTGCCGAAGTGGCATTTGGCCGGGTTGACGATGAGGCCGTGCTCGCTGAGGCGCCCGAACAGTGTTCGGAGGTGGAGGAGGTGCTCGGCCCGGGACGTGCTGGCGACGAGGATGTCGTCCAGGTAAACGAAAAGGAACGGCAGGTCACGCAGCACGCCGTCCATCAAGCGCTGGAACGCCTGAGCCGCGTTCTTGAGACCAAACGGCATCCGCAAGAATTCGAATAAGCCGAACGGCGTGATGACTGCCGTTTTAGGGACGTCGGCCGCCCTGACAGGTACCTGGTGATATCCCCGTATGAGATCAATTTTCGAAAAAATGACCCGTCCCGCCAGACGGGCGGAGAAGTCTTGGATATGCGGGATCGGGTACCTGTCGGGGGTGGTAGCGTCATTGAGACGGCGGTAGTCGCCACACGGGCGCCATCCACCCCCCGGCTTTGGCACGATGTGCAGTGGCGAGGCCCACACGCTATCGGAGCGCCGCACGATGCCGAGGTGCTCCAACGCGTCGAATTCGGCCTTCGCTACGGCGAGCTTGGCTGGGTCGAGGCGGCGGGCCCTGGCGTAGACCGGCGGGCCCGTGGTTGGTATGTGGTGCTCGATCCCATGCCGTACTGCGACGGCCGAAAACGTCGGCCGCGTGAGGGCCGGGAACTCCGTGAGCAGGCGAGCAAACTCGTTCGCCGCCGGGACGGTGCATGCCAGCTCGGTCGGCGCGGAGCTGCTCAATGTGCATACCAGGGAGCTGAAGGTTTCAGCGTTGATTAAACGACGCCGTTGGACGTCCACCAGCAGTCCGTGTGCGCAGAGGAAGTCGGCGCCTAGCAGAGCCATGGGCACGTTGGCGGTTACAAACGTCCAAGCAAAGCGTTGGCCGCCGAAGCAGAGGGTGACGTTGCGCGGGCCGAAGGTGCGGATAGTCGATCCGTTGGCCGCAACCAAGGAGGGGCCGCAAACCGCGGATTGCCTGTCCTGGTCAGAGGCGGGTATGACGCTCAGTTGGGCGCCGGTGTCGCACAGGAAGCGCCGTCCGGACGCTTTATCCGTGATGAACAGTAAGTTGCCCGTGTGGCCGGCGCTCATGGCTGGTAATGAACGCCGGCCCGGCCGTTTCCCGGCCTGCCGAAGGTGCACGGGGGTCGGCATGTTCGGGCCTTCTGTCCGAACCTGGCATGATAGTAACACCACGCTTGGTCAGGTGGAGGCCTCGGTCGTCGTGCTGGAGGTGGTCGGCTCGGTAGAGCGGCCGCCAATTGCGTCGGCAGTTCGGCCGTCGACCGTGCCGGGTGCTCGGGCGCCATGGGTGTTGCGTCGGACGGCGGTGGGTCCCATGTCGCCGCTGCGATGCGCTGTCCTGCGGTGGAGATCTTGTCGGCTTCTCTGGCAAGGGCCCGGGGATCTGTGATCGTCGTGCTTGCCAGGGCGAGGCGTACCGGGTTAGGCAGCTGACGGAAGAACAGCTCCCGGAACAGGAATGCCGGAGAGTGCTCGCCGAGCAGTGAAAGCATGTAGTCCATTCGCTCGGAAGGGCGCGTGTCGCCGAGCTCAGGCAGTTCGAGCAGGCGCCGTGCGCGTTCCGCCGATGGGAGGGCGAAAGCATCGAGGAGCAGCTTCTTAATCGCGCCGTATTTGTCAGCGGCTGGCGGGCTTTCGAGGAGGCTCAGGGCGCGGGCCGCGGTAGCCGACCCGAGCGCAGCTACCACATGGTGGAAGCGGGTGTCGTCGGCCGTGATGCCTCGCAGGGCGAACAGGGACTCCGCCTGTGCGAACCAAACCGCCGCGTGAGCCTCCCAGAAGGTAGGCAGTTTAAGGGCGACTGCCGTGTCCATGTCGATAGGTCACCAATGTAGGAGCTGGGGCTCCCACATCGATCGGAAGAATGGACGCGACAAAAAGCTGGAATTCATCCGAGTTGCTTTAATGAAATCAAACACTCAGGCACTCTCAAAACCCGTTTATCGGTCAGCAATATATATCTATTCTCCCAGGGGGTTTGCCCAGGCCCGGCGCCAGGGGGCGTGGCCCAGCGTCCTGGCTGCGGCCTGGCAAGTTGAGGGCGAGCATGCCCGGGCGTCCCGACCGAGGCCTGGCAAGTTGAGCGCGGGCCTGCCCGGGCGTCCTGGACGAGCCCGGCATGGTGATCGCTCCGCGTCCTTGATAGGTGCAAGGCGATTGTGAAAACCCAGCGGCAGCCGCTACAACATCATGATTATATTGTTTTCTTTTCTTCCACATGGAATCTGTTGTATCCTGAAGAAGCAAATACACTATGTCGAGTATTCCAGTCCATGAGGCTGAGAAAATAGGGACATTGAGTCCACGACCAAGACTTGAAGTAGACCATAACCAAAGTGCTTCATTGCGCAAGCCGATGCACCTCCACCCAGGGGATGTCAATCCCCAAACAATCCAAACCAACATCAAGTCAGATAATACAAGTACCCGACTGCAAAGCCGCAATGAGCCGGCGAAGCCAAAGCCTCTTGCTACTATTTTACCCATCACTATGGCATAAGTAGGTTAGGTAGTTGGTAGTCGTTAGGTGTAGTAGGTACTGTAGGGAAAAGGGGGGCATTAAGCTCCAGGGGGCATTAGGCTCCACTACATTGTAAATCTTGAAGGTAAATATAATGCATTTACAATGTAGTGGAGCCTAATGCCCCCTGGAGCTTAATGCCCCCCTTTGCCCTACCTGGTAAGACTTGGTAAAAGAGAAGAGCAGACAGTCCTCCCCAATGCTTACATACAATAAATGTCACAAGAAGCTTAAGGAAGTAACTATACGATGTGCTAGCTTAGGGCCTATTTTAAGAAATTTTAACTGGGCTTAACATACGTTTTCACAGTATGTGTGTCGTCTTCTAACTTCAGTCGCTGTCAGGGCTGGTTCTCTCCGGGCACTGCGGCTTCCTCCAGTAGAAGTTAGCTTGCAGTAAGATCAGTGCCGACAGATCAGACGATAGCGCCGTTTCAACGGCAATGTGTGACTGTCGTTAATCAAACTGAGCTTTCTTTCTTGATGTAAACTGCTTATACCGGTAGGTGCAGGACAACATCATAAATAAGACAAACCTACTGAACATGGGAGCATGGGATTGAAGCCTAATTCGGCTTTTTAGCTCTACCACTAAAGAAGAAAAAAATTTCGAAAATGCCCCAGAGTCGTGACTGTTGTCGCGAAGGGTGCACTAACCGGAAGTTACGTAGTTCCGCGGGCGCCGATTGAACTTTTTCGCATATTTTTATGCATACTTCCACATCCGCAAGATGGCGGCCTCCATGGAGCGATTTGGTGCGTCAAAGCTTTGAAATTCTCAAAGGATCGAGCAAAATCTGGCTTTTCAACATGATTGTGAATAAAAAAAAGATGGGTGAAACAAACTCCTATTGAACTTTTTCGCAATTGTTTATGCATACTTCCGAATCCGCAAGATGGCGGCCTCCATGGAGCGATTTGGTGCGTCAAAGCTTCGAAATTCTCAAAGGATTCAGCAAAATCTGGATTTTCAACATAGGATTGTGAATCAAAAAAAAGACGTGTGAAACAAACTCCTATTGAACTTTTTCGCAATTTTTAATGCATACTTCCGCATCCGCAAGATGGCGGCCTCCCTGGAGTGAATTGGTGCATCAAAGCTTCGAAATTCTCAAAGGATCCAGCAAAATCTGGCTTTTCAACATAAGATGGTGAATCAAAAAAAGACGGGTGAAACAAACTCATATTGAACTTTTTCGCAATTTTTTATGCATACTTCCATATCTGCAAGATGGCGGCCTCCATGGAGAGATTTGGTGCGTCAAAGCTTCGAAATTCTCAAAGGATCCTGCAAAATCTGGCTTTTCAACATAAGATTGTGAATCAAAAAGAGACGGGTGAAACAATCTCCTATTGAACTTTTTCGCAATATTTATTGCAAACTTCCGCATCTGCAAGATTTTTTTTTGTATGCAGAATCGAGGCTCGTGAAAGAGCTAACATTTATTTCACGAACAAATCAAACAGACAAACAAAATATATAAAAAGATGAAAAGATAAAAGATTAAAAGATGGCGGCATCCATGGAGCGATTTGGTGCGTCAAAACTTCGAAATTCGCATTCTTCTGCATCTTCTGCATCCAGAATCAAACTCCTATCGCAATTTTTTATGCATTCTTCTGCATCCACAAGATGGCGGCCTCCATGGAGAGATTTGGTGCGTCATAGCTTCGAAAATCTCAAAGGATCCTGCAAAATCTGGCTTTTCAACATTAGATTGTGAATCAAACAAAGACGGGTGAAACAAACTCCTATTGAACTTTTTTGCAATTTTTTATGCATTCTTCTGCATTCGCAAGACGGCTGCCTCCATGGAGCGATTTGGTGCGTCAAAGCTTCGAAATTCTCAAAGGATCCTGCAAAATCTGGCTTTTCAACATTAGATTGTGAATCAAAAAGAGACGGGTGAATCAAAAAGAGACGGGTGAAACAAACTCCTATTGAACTTTTCGCAATATTTATTGCACACTTCGGCATCCGCAAGATTTTTTTTTGTATACAGAATCGAGGCCCGTGAAAGAGCTAACATTTATTTCACAAACAAATCAAACAGACAAACAAAATATATAAAAAGATGACAAGATTAAAGATTAAAAGATGGCGGCATCCATGGAGCGATTTGGTGCGTCAAAACTTGGAAATTCTCAAAGGATCCTGCAATATCTGGCTTTTTAACATTAGATTGTGAATCAAAAAAAGACGGGTGAAACAAACTCCTATTGAACTTTTTCACAATTTTTTATGCATACTTCCGCATCCACAAGATGGCGGCCTCCATGGAGCGAATTGGTGCGTCAAAGCTTCGAAATTCTCAAAGGATCCAGCAACATCTGGCTTTTCAACAAAATACGTATGCGTTGATTCACAACACCGGCTTCGCCGGCTACTAATACCCTACTGCAAAGCCGCAATGAGCCGGCGAAGCCAAAGCCTCTTGCTACTATTTTACCCATCACTATGGCATAAGTAGGTTAGGTAGTTGGTAGTAGGTAGGTGTAGTAGGTACTGTAGGGCAAAGGGGGGCATTAAGCTCCAGGGGGCATTAGGCTCCACTACATTGTAAATCTTGAAGGTAAATATAATGCATTTACAATGTAGTGGAGCCTAATGCCCCCTGGAGCTTATTGCCCCCCTTTGCCCTGCATGGTAAGACTTGGTAAAAGAGAAGAGCATACAGTCCTCCCCAATGCCTACATACAATAAATGTCACAAGAAGCTTAAGGAAGTACCTATACGATGTGCTAGCTTAGGGCCGATTTTAAGAAATTTTAACTGGGCTTAACATACGTTTTCACAGTTTGTGTGTCGTCTTCTAACTTCAGTCGCTGTCAGGGCTGGTTCGTTCCGGGCACTGCGGCTTCCTCCACCAGAAGAAGTGAGCTTGCAGTAAGATCAGTGCCAACAGATCAGACGATAGCGCCGTTTCAACGGCAATGTGTGACTGTCGTTAATCAAACTGAGCTTTCTTTCTTTATGTAAACTGCTTATACCGGTAGGTGCAGGACAACTTCATAAATCAGACAAACCTACTGAACATGGGAGCATGGGATTGAAGCCTAATTCGGCTTTTTAGCTCTACCACTAAAGAAGAAAAAAATTTCGAAAATGCCCCAGAGTCATGACTGTTGTCGCGAAGGGTGCACTGACCGGAAGTTACGTAGTTCCGCGGGCGCCGATTGAACTTTTTTGCAATTTTTTATGCATACTTCCACAACCGCAAGATGGCGGCCTCCATGGAGCGATTTGGTGCGTCAAAGCTTCGAAATTCTCAAAGGATCCAGCAAAATCTGGCTTTTCAACATAAGATTGTGAATAAAAAAAAAGACGGGTGAAACAAACTCCGATTGAACTTTTTCGCAATTGTTTATGCATACTTCCGCATCCGCAAGATGGCGGCCTCCATGGAGCGATTTGGTGCGTCAAAGCTTCGAAATTCTCAAAGGATTCAGCAAAATCTGAATTTTCAAAATAAGATTGTGAATCAAAAAAAGACGTGTGAAACAAACTCCTATTGAAGTTTTTCGCAATTTTAATGCATACTTCCGCATCCGCAAGATGGCGGCCTCCATGGAGTGATTTGGTGCATCAAAGCTTCGAAATTCTCAAAGGATCCAGCAAAATCTGGCTTTTCAACATAAGATTGTGAATCAAAAAAAGACGGGTGAAACAAACTCCTATTGAACTTTTTCGCAATTTTTTATGCATACTTCCACATCCGCAAGATGGCGGCCTCCATGGAGAGATTTGGTGCGTCAAAGCTTTGAAATTCTCAAAGGATCCTGCAAAATCTGGCTTTTCAACATAAGATTGTGAATCAAAAAGAGACGGGTGAATCAAAAAGAGACGGGTGAAACAAACTCCTATTGAACTTTTCGCAATATTTATTGCACACTTTGGCATCCGCAAGATTTTTTTTTTTATACAGAATCGAGGCTCGTGAAAGAGCTAACATTTATTTCACAAACAAATCAAACAGACAAACAAAATATATAAAAAGAGGAAAAGATTAAAGATTAAAAGATGGCGGCATCCATGGAGCGATTTGGTGCGTCAAAACTTGGAAATTCTCAAAGGATCCTGCAAAATCTGGCTTTTCAACATAAGATTGTGAATCAAAAAGAGACGGGTGAAACAAACTCCTATTGAACTTTTTCGCAATATTTATTGCAAACTTCCGCATCCACAAGATTTTTTTTGGTTTACAGAATCGAGGCTCGTGAAAGAGCTAACATTTATTTCACAAACAAATCAAACAGACAAACAAAATATATAAAAAGATGAAAAGATTAAAAGATGGCGGCATCCATGGAGCAATTTGGTGCGTCAAAACTTCGAAATTCTCAAAGGATCCTGCAAAATCTGGCTTTTTAACATTAGATTGTGAATCAAAAAAAGACGGGTGAAACAAACTCCCAATGAACTTTTTCACAATTATTTATGCATACTTCCGCATCCACAAGATGGCGGCCTCCATGGAGCGATTCGGTGCGTCAAAGCTTCGAAATATCAAAGGATCCAGCAACATCTGGCTTTTCAACATAATACGTATGCGTTCATTCACAACACCGGCTTCGCCGGCTACTAGTACCCTACTGCAAGGCCGCAATGAGCCGGCGAAGCCAAAGCCTCTTGCTACTATTTTACCCATCACTATGGCATAAGTAGGTTAGGTAGTTGGTAGTAGGTAGGTGTAGTAGGTCCTGTAGGGCAAAGGGGGGCATTAAGCTCCAGGGGGCATTAGGCTCCACTACATTGTAACTCTTGAAGGTAAATATAATGCATTTACAATGTAGTGGAACCTAATGCCCCATGGAGCTTATTGCCCCCCTTTGCCCTACATGGTAAGACTTGGTAAAAGAGAAGAGCATACAGTCCTCCCCAATGCCTACATACAATAAATGTCAAAAGAAGCTTAAGGAAGTACCTATACGATGTGCTAGCTTAGGGCCGATTTTAAGAAATTTTAACTGGGCTTAACATACGTTTTCACAGTTTGTGTGTCGTCTTCTAACTTCAGTCGCTGTCAGGGCTGGTTCTCTCCGGGCACTGCGGCTTCCTCCACCAGAAGAAGTGAGCTTGCAGTAAGATCAGTGCCAACAGATCAGACGATAGCGCCGTTTCAACGGCAATGTGTGACTGTCGTTAATCAAACTGGGCTTTCTTTCTTTATGTAAACCGCTTATACCGGTAGGTGCAGGACAACTTCATAAATCAGACAAACCTACTGAACATGGGAGCATGGGTTTGAAGCCTAATACGGCTTTTTAGCTCTACCACTAAAGAAGAGAAAAATTTCGAAAATGCCCCAGAGTCGTGACTGTTGTCAAGAAGGGTGCACTGACCGGAAGTTACGTAGTTCCGCGGGCGCCGATTGAACTTTTTCGCAATTTTTTATGCATACTTCCGCATCCGCAAGATGGCGGCCTCCATGGAGCGATTTGGTGCATCAAAGCTTCGAAATTCTCAAAGGATTCAGCAAAATCTGGATTTTCAAAATAAGATTGTGAATCAAAAAAAGACAGGTGAAACAAACTCCTTTTGAAGTTTTTCGCAATTTTTATGCATACTTCCGCATCCGCAAGATGGCGGCCTCCATGGAGTGATTTGGTGCATCAAAGCTTCGAAATTCTCAAAGGATCCAGCAAAATCTGGCTTTTCAACATAAGATTGTGAATCAAAAAGAGACGGGTGAAACAAACTCCTATTGAACTTTTTCACAATTTTTTATGCATACTTCTGCATCCACAAGATGGCGGCCTCCATGGAGCGATTTGGTGCGTCAAAACTTGGAAATTCTCAAAGGATCCTGTAATATCTGGCTTTTTAACATTAGATTGTGAATCAAAAAAAGACGGGTGAAACAAACTCCTATTGAACTTTTTCACAATTTTTTATGCATACTTCTGCATCCACAAGATGGCGGCCTCCATGGAGCGATTTGGTGCGTCAAAGCTTCGAAATTCTCAAAGGATCCAGCAACATCTGGCTTTTCAACATAATACGTATGCGTTGATTCACAACACCGGCTTCGCCGGCTACTAGTACCCTACTGCAAAGCCGCAATGAGCCGGCGAAGCCAAAGCCTCTTGCTACTATTTTACCCATCACTATGGCATAAGTAGGTTAGGTAGTTGGTAGTAGGTAGGTGTAGTAGGTACTGTAGGGCAAAGGGGGGCATTAAGCTCCAGGGGGCATTAGGCTCCACTACATTGTAACTCTTGAAGGTAAATATAATGCATTTACAATGTAGTGGAACCTAATGCCCCATGGAGCTTATTGCCCCCCTTTGCCCTACATGGTAAGACTTGGTAAAAGAGAAGAGCATACAGTCCTCCCCAATGCCTACATACAATAAATGTCACAAGTAGCTTAAGGAAGTACCTATACGATGTGCTAACTTAGGGCCGATTTTAAGAAATTTTAACTGGGCTTAACATACGTTTTCACAGTTTGTGTGTCGTCTTCTAACTTCTAACATTGTTCTCTTGGTCATACAATTTTTTGAAGACATGCATGTCATGATATAGGAAATGTTTGTTCTGTTGAACGGAAGAAATGTTTATGTGTAATTTAATTCAATGTGGTAATTTAATTCAATGTGGTAGGTGGGCAACACCACAAAGCATACCTCTTTTAAGGTGTGTATAAACCCTGGAACATTCCAGCAATCAATACGATGCTGAAATTTAATTCAATGTGGTAATTTAATTCAATGTGGTAGGTGGGCAACACCACAAAGCATACCTCTTTTAAGGTGTGCATAAACCCTGGAACATTTCAGCAATCATGACGATTTTCTCATGTCACCTGGAATGGTGTAATATTGTGTAATATGGTCGACCTTGGGTTTGTTTGGGTTTGTTGTTTATTTTTGTGGGTATATATTTTTGTGTATTTTGTATATATTTTCACGACAAATTCCAGTTAACATCCTGCAAAATTTGCTCGTTTTTCTGGCCGAGTCGAAATTGCGTTGAGTTCCTATGGCATGCGCCATTAAAAGCGCCGTGTAATGGTTGAGCTCCCTTTATTTCGTTTTGGTCACGCGAATGAGCAGACAAAATGACGAATGCTGCGGCTGGAGCAGTAGAAGCGATTTTTCTTTTAATTGTTTAATGATTATTCGATATTGTTATGACTTATTGTCAATAGGAATACTAAGTGGTCAGGAGGTAGCCTTTTGCTATGTACAGGTTATTTATTGTTGAGTATACCACATAGCTGTGGTGATAAAGGAAATGTTTGTTTTTCAAATAGATGATTATGATATGACCATGATTATAAAATCATGATGATTATTATGAATGATATCATAGGGTTCCGATGCAGAATGATTGCACGAACTTGGGAAAGAACTTTCAAGCCCTATGGGATAAATTTGGTATTACAAGTGATGGAGTTTCAAAATTTAGCATGATTGAAGGAATTTGACAGTCCCATTTCAGGACGTTTACGAAATTTATATTGCCAAGAGATTTGGGTACTATAAAAAGAAAAATGATGAGATATTTTTCCCAAAGAACTTTAATATCTGCCATCCATTTTGGCTGTCTCACGAATGAAGGATGAGTTGCCTTTAGTGGTTGCAAAGAAAATTTGTGGAGACCAGGCAAAAAAAAAAAAAAAAAAAAAATAGGTCAGATATGACCCTAGGAC
Source organism: Myxine glutinosa (assembly GCF_964187855.1). Classification (NCBI taxonomy): domain Eukaryota; kingdom Metazoa; phylum Chordata; class Myxini; order Myxiniformes; family Myxinidae; genus Myxine; species Myxine glutinosa. Next base: position 45,930,974 of record NC_136261.1, read on the forward strand.
AGAACAGTGATTCGTCAATTGACATGAGGTATGAACCAGAGGTGACGACCGATGATCTCAATCTCAGGCAATAGATGGACCTGTCCTGACATCATTGGGGAAAGGGCTTATGCAAGGAGTCATCCAAAATGATTAATTTGATTTATTGATGAATATTGATAAATTAATTGAAATTGAATAATTGAATTGAACTGAATAAATTTAATTTAATAAATTTAACTGAATAAATTTAACTGAATAAATTGAACTGAATAAATTGAATTGAATATATTGATTGTTTGATTGATGAAAATGCGGTCTCAAGAAAGAAGCTTTGATATCTTTGTGAGATATTATCAATGTGAAGACAACCTTGGAAAATTGAGCAAGGTGGTGAGTTTATATATAGATATATATGTGCGGTTACCATTGTGTGATTTCCCCTTCAACAGAGCGGACACCTGAGGATTCACCAATTTCATACTGACCCTTTGGCTCATCTGCAAATACTGATCTGTGAGATTGGATTGTGCAAAAGCCACAGGTGAGAGAGATTCTCTGGAAATCACCATTTGAACAGGTGGAGAGATCCTTCCTGGAGGTACGAGTGAAGCTTTAGAGGAACAAGCTACAACACATCCAACGCTACTTTGATAAAAGGCGGAATGGGAAATGGAGCCTGCAAGAATACACAAGGACAACCAGAGATTCCACAAAAAAGATACTTGGACATATCATATGTACGACCGTTATGGTGCCGAAGCTATAAGGCAGGTCGAGAATTGGTATTTGTGGACAAAGGGAAATGCTGAGGAGTTTCCAAGAGATGGTACATTTGAGCGAAGTCGATTGGAAAGATTGGGACAAAGATTGAAAGCCAGGAAGAGACAGAATCTAACGGTAGACTGGCTTGCATTCCATCTTTGGGATGGTGAATCCAGATAACGGGAACAGCAAGAACGGATAACGGATCTAGAACTTAAAATAAAAAGGATACAGGATACAGTGGAGGAGACAAATGCACAACTGCCCTCGAAATTAGGAATGAAAGTGACAGTTGTCCCATCTGATTTCCAGTTGTCTCCCCAAAAAGGACGGTACAGAGAATTTTTTTCGTGTTTCAGAAGATAACGAGAGATTGCAGTGGCAACTCAGGGATGTAGAGATGCAGCCCAGCAATACAAGTGCACAGGTGCACAGACCAGGCAACGACAGAAACCGGTGTTTCAAGTGTGGACGGATGGGACATTGGAAAAGAGGATGTCCGTATACCAACAGGAAGACAAGTTCATAGGGTAAACCAAGATCAAGGGTACCAGTGCTGACCAATACCTCAGACAACGATTAGGCCTTCATTGCGGCAAATCCCAAATGACGATTGGCCTCAACAAATTAGATTACTGGACAAACATGAATAACTGTCGATGATTCTTGTGTCTGAAAAGTTTTTCGGAGCAAGAATTATTCATTTTTCTTTTGCTTGTAAGCAAATTGATAATTAATTGATCAAATGCCGAAATTGGATCTTTTATGTTGGGCACAAAATTTTTAATTTACAAAGTTTGGAACAATTGCTTTGCAATTTTTTTGGCAAACCAAGTGACAAGAGTCACATGATGATCAGGTGGGAATTTCGGACTATTGTTCCGCATGATTGATAGGTCAGTGGTCGACTGACATACAAATGGGTGGGTAGTCAAATTTGGATAAATTATTGTGGGAACTGTTAGGGTAATTTCAATGTGACATCATAGGGGTTTTCTAAGAATAAACTTTTTGGTCCATTTGTGTATTAGCGTTTATAAAATTGAAGGACAAATTTTGAGAAATTGAAATAAAGTTGACACCCATCCTGATCTGTAAATAAGGGTTCCAACGCAAACAAATACGCATAATGCATGCGTGTGTGGGTATTTTGTGTGTCAATGTTAGTGTTTTTGTTTTTGTGTATCAATCTTACAAGATTGTTGACAGTGTGCCTTGTCTGAAAATAGATAGTTCCATGGGGATGGGATTGCATATCGAGAGAATTCGTTAAAAAAAAAAAATAGAAATATAATTTGATTATGAAAATTATCACTTTCGTCAAGGGAGATGGAGAATAAAGATTTGATTTGCTGAGTTATGAGCAGCTATTCATTAATAGTAAAAATTGGGAGTAATCTTGGGATTCCATTGTGATAGAATTTATATGAGAATCAAAGCTATTTATGGATATGAGCTTCATAAAAATGTGGGAGTACAAAATTAGCCAAATTTTGGAGAGGTCTTACACTGACTTCCCAGAGTACTCTGCTCACGGATTTTATATATATATAAACTTAAATTTTATCAGAATATAAATTGGGCTGTATGTATGGATGTGTATAAGGCATAAATGATATGGGAAAATAGTAAAGGAAATTTTGCTGGTTTGAACTATTGTGATTTTTGAGTTCTGGAGTTCAAACAAAGTCACTGGTTAACAGATGAGAATGGATAGTAAATAAATTCTTCGATGCTGGGTAAATTAAGTACGATATTACTAAGACTTATGAGAGCTATTGTTCTTCCTTACAGCAGTGGAAAATTATTGGAAAAAAAAAAAATTAGATCCAACATAATGAATCTATAAATGAATGTGATAGGGATAATATCCTCAATTTGTACTAATTATTTGATTGTGGGTAAAGGAATTAATTTATCGTAGTGAATTGTTAACAGCAGCCTGAAAATGTCCTGAGAGTGTGCATCCATGTAATCAGAAATCCCAGATTTGTTTTTACAAACAACATTTTGGTAGAGGTCTTGTGTGGACGAGCACTTCCTTGGTAGATAAAAAACGGTACTGCATGCTGGCAGCCACTTTTGCGGCCAGTTAGGCCAAACAAATTGAGAGGAAATTGTAGTTAAATACGTAAGTTACACATGGCTATTTGTAAAAAAGGAAATTTGTTGAGATGGGAAACATTTTTCGAAGGTTTATTTAAGTGTTATAATATGACATGTGGCAAAGCAAACTATTGGATGGGAAAATTAGATCTGGTTATAGAATAAATTTATTGACCCCTTGAAGTTAATTCTTCGAATCATTGTTTCACTGGCATTTTTGTTCACATTGGAAATAGTTTGGTAGAGCGTTGGTTAAAACCTTTGGTTGCGGTATCTTGGAACGAATTGATAAACCATAGGAGATTGATAAGAATAGAAACAAATATGGACCCAAAATAGAAAGTTGGATTCATACCTCTCATTGCAAGCAAGCACATGGGGCTAAGGTGGACGATCCCACAGAAAATGAGGCTGCACCTAGCAGCCCAGCAGAACATTCAGTGGCAGATAAATGATAGTCGTGATTTACATTCATTTGAATTACATTTTAACACCCCTTGCATTGATAAACATTACAATTTCAACATTTAATATTCCTACTTGAATTAGGGAAGATAGTGACATTTATTTGCCTACATGACATACCATTATCGACTGATATTAGCGCAACATGAGGGATAATGTATCACAACTACACTCATGATTAGGGGATTTAGTTCGACCCCGGGAGATAGGGGGATCAGGGTAAGACAAATAATCTGATTTATGTTACATATTAAGGGATTTTCTTTATTTACCTTTTAGGAAGCTTGTTAGTTTGGTATATAATGTTGAATGTCATTGACATATAATTATGTTATAGGTATGAACATATACAAGGGGTAGCTCACATGTTTTACAGATGGCTACAGGTGGGACAAGAGGGAGCAAGATACCACGATTATATAAAAGGGGGTGCCTTTGCATGGTTGGGAAACACATTTGGAGGAGTAGCAGCTAAGATACTCAAATACTTGTTTGTTGGTTTAGTAGTTATATTGACAATTGTTTTAGTGGTGGCTTGCTTGAAAGCCTTAGTGACGGTGTGTTTGAATAAAGTAACCAACAACACGATGATAACGCATGAAGTGACAAATGAGGAAAGAAATGTGGAACCACAAGAGGAAGACTTTTATGGCGACATAAATACTGAGATTAAAAGATTAAATCAAGTGATGTTGCAAATGAATACAGTAGAATTAAGATAATGGCATAACAACAATGTTATGAGTTGTGTCAATTACAAGATCAGTGAACTCATATCACCACAAGTGACACACTGTAAGAAAAAAAAACAAAAAAGGGGAAAAGAAAAAGTGGAGAGGAATTATGGTAATAATACATTATGCTTAATTTGTTGGTTTGGGAAAATCGTTGTTGGGAATTAGATATTCCCGTTTGTGATTGTAATCATATACAATTTATTTTCTTAGAGTAGTGCTAAAATACCTGCATGAGTTAATTTTTGAACTATATTAACCTGAAAGCATTTGTGGATGCTATTCTTAGTTTAGTAGTGAAATACATACCTGATTGAATATTATTTGTGTGACGCATATAAATGAATAAAACTTTTAAATGTTTTCAGAAAAAACAACAAATTGTTGAATGTGAAACTGTCGGAAGACATACATGATTATGCTGATTTCATGGTAAGATGTACCCTATCTGATTCAGTGTGTGTGGAAAGCAGATTCAGATGTGACTGAACATAAGGATAAGACGAGATCACATTTTGAAGGGAGTGCTAACGGAATTGGGAAGAAGTTCGAGAAAGAAAATTTGTGGCTAAAATGAAGTTAATCGCGGCATACACCCTCTTTCTCAAAGAATGATGAAGACATTCTCCCGTGTAACTTGGAGATGGATGCTTACCTTCACCAAGGAAATTTATGTGACCATTTGCCTGGATCACACTGCAACATATGAAAGGAAGGCGATCACTTACTCTTGTTTGAAGGCTTCGAACATTCATCACATCAGAAGTTGCAGGACAACGACATTTTACCTGCAACCTCTGTGAAATGCGGGGACATATGTTATTACTTCACCAACTTCCGGGAACCAGCATGGAGCTGCAAACAAACGGCTGTGCCCTTGTCACAACAGCTGTGCGCGATTCTGCTGGTTGCTCCTGGTATGGACCATGAATGACCTGAACACCATGGTCCCAACATCATTGTGGATGCATCCGGCATCCCTGTTCCACATCTTGCTGGCCAATCAACGTCACACCAATACTTGCTGCCCACTCATAATGAGGGAGTAGGCAAGTCGACTACAACTGGGCGAAGGCCTAGTTCAGGAATTACTATGGTTTACAGCAAAAGTGGCAAGAATGCTACATGGAGAGCAGGGTCAGTCTATGACTCCGCACTGTTACCACAACAGCGAAACCCTACACGAAGTAGTGCAGGTGTTATGAAGACAGAAAATGTTTCATACCTGGATTCAAACACAAGTGATCAGCCCTTCCTTTCAAACAAAGTCAACATTTGTGTGGAGGCAAACGTTTTTGCCAGATGGTGCAGATGCTTTACAAAACTTGAAAATGAAGTGAAATTGTTGTATCTTGGTGATGGTGAAGTGTTGTTTTGAAAAGATATTTGTGATGCAAATGCAATAGATTGAACAATATGGAAGTAGTCAATGACCAACGAAATGTTTTGTGATTCTTGCAGGATGACGGTGTATGCCTAAGGGAATTTAATTACCAAAGTTGTGGTTTGAGTACTTGTAAGGATATTTACTTGTAGATATTGATTATTTACTTATACTTGTATTGATGTTTACTTGCAGTGATTGATTGTTTACTTATAGTGATGTTTAGATTAATGGTTAATATAAACAAAAACAAAAAGATGAGGGAATTGTGGAAATGTAACTCATTGATTGGGACTGGTAACTCATTGATTGGGACTGGTAACGAAGCAGATAGACGATTTCGTAAATGAATGTCAGGAATGTGCACGAACGTGGTGAGCTCTTGTTCACCTGGTGACAGCCCTGGGCTAGAGCACCCCCCTATTGTGAGGTAAATGGAACTCGCAGCAGGAGGGGAGCGAGCTGGTGCCAGTGAGGCAACCGAGTAACGTTTGCGGAGAACGGATTAGGATTAGCGGAGGAAGGATTAATACTGCGGTGCCCATAAAAGAGTGAACATCTCCTTGACTCAAGACACTTGTCCTCAGAAGCTCTGCCCGATGGAATGAACGCGTACCACGAGTACGGCGCTGCGGAGAAGACATCGGCCAAGGAAGAGGGACTATGCGGATAGAGTTACCTGGTCCATTGAGTTAAACGGTAGTTATTTGGTATTGGAATGAAAGTGAACAACCAGTTAATAAAGTCTGGATCTTTTGTAAACCTGTTTTCCGGTCATTGGTCTTGAGTCCCAAACCACTTCCATGACAAAAGCCTTGTATGTGGTGAGGAGCTCAGGTGTGCCGAGGAAGGACTTCGCACGACGGAGGATGCCCAGTCGGCGACTGGCTTTGGAGGCCAGCTTGGAAATGTGGTTTTCCCAAGAAAGATCATGGCAGATAGTGAGACCCAAAAGCTTGAGCGGCAGAACTTCTTGGAGAGGATTGTTGAGAAAGTAGATGGGAGGGTTGTCCAGTCGATCTTTTCGGAGAGACATAGTAAGAGTGTGGGATTTGTCAGGATTGAAAGACATGTTCCACTTGTTTGACCAGTCTGTGATTTTGTCCAAGTCTTCAGAGAGTGAGGAGGCTGCAGACTGCCGATCTGAGGGAAGAGGAATGGAGCGGCAGAGAGTGGAGTCATCAGCAAAGAGATAGAGAGGATTTTCAAGAGAGTCAGAGAGATCATTGATGAAGACCAGAAAAAGCACAGGGCCCAGAACACTGCCTTGGGGCACTCCAGCCTGAACAGGAAGAGGAGATGAGAGAACCCCATTCAGGGCCACACGTTGACGACGACTAGAGAGGAAGTCAGCCAGCCATGCGTGGAGATTTCCATGGATACCAAAGGAGGAGAGTTTGGTGAGCAGAGCGGGGTGCCAGACCGTATCGAAGGCACGTGATATGTCGAGGGAGACAGCTCTAATTTCCTGTTTGGCATTGAGGACCTCCATCCATTGTTGAGACAGCAGAAGCAGCATGTCCAGAGTAGAGTGACCTGGTCTGAAACCAAATTGATGCTCAGAGATCAAGCCATTGGAGAAGAGAAAAGATTTCATATCCGAAGCAATGATGGATTCCATAACTTTGCTGATAGGTCTGTAGTTGCTAGGATCTGTTTTTGCACCTTTTTTGTGCAAAGCGGTGATGTTGGCTGATTTCCAAGCAGATGGCAGTTGACCTTGAGCAAAAGAGAGGGTGAAGAGAACAGAGAGAGGGTGAGATAGAGCGGCAGAGCAGGATTTTAGGACCCGTGGGCTGATGCCGTCGGGTCCAGTTGCAGAATCAGAGTCGAGGGTTGACATAAACTTTTCCACCTTGTCAGGAGGAAAGGACACGGAGTCCAGGAGCAGCTGGGTACGACTGGGTATGGTGGGTACAGAGAGGGATGGGTTTGGGACACAAGATTTAGAGGCAAACACAGAGTTGAGGCATTCAGCTTTTTCACGTGCGGAGTCAGCTGTGTAGCCGTTTGAGGTAAGGGAGGGGATGGAGGGGGAACAAACACCAGAAACGGATTTGACCAGACACCACCAGGTTTTGGAAGAGGGAGACAGATAAGAGAGTTCGGTCTTGAGAACGGAGAGATATTGTTTCCTGGCTCTCATGAGGGTGGACACACACTTGTTTCGGGCTTTGTGAAAGGAAATGAGATTTCCTTCCGTTGGATTTGCTTTCCAGGAGACGAAGGCAAGTTGTTTCTGGGCAACAGCCTCACCACAAGATTCCGTGTACCATGGACGGGAGGAAGGGTATGACAACTGAAGACGAGATGGGATAAATCTGTGCATGAGGGAGAGCAATTTACTTTGGAAGAATTCCCAGGATGAGTTGATGTCAGAGGTGGTAGAGATGGGAGACCAGTCCAGATGATTGATGGCTGCTTGAAGACCGTGCCAGTTGGCCTGAGTGAAATGCCAGACTCGTCGACGCTGAGCAGGCTCCCTGAGAATGGTCAGAGAGATGTCCACTTTAACAAGGACATGATCAGATGATCCGATTGGTGCAGAAGAAGAGCAGCAGACATTTTCAGGGAAGTTAGTCATAACCAAGTCGAGAAGAGAAGATGCTCCGTTGACTGAGATCCGGGTCGGGAAATTGACAGATTGTGTCAGTCCCAGTGAGTCGCAGACATCCTTTTGCTGAGGAGCCATGGCTGGTGAGGGAGGTACCCACACCCAGCCAACTGGCATGATGACAGTTGAAATCACCACATATGAGGAAGAGAGAGTTGGGATGAGTCGATAGAAGTTGGTCCATATTATCAGACAGCGAGATGTAGATGGAGTCATCACTGTTTGGTGGACGGTACAACACACATATGAACAAGAGGTGGGAGCAAAGGGGAAGCCGTAGCCAGAGGTATTCCTGGGGGTGAGGTGGAGAGAGTACAGTGCAGGGCGAGTGAGGAAGAGAGTTTTTGATAAAGATAGCAACCCCACCTCCAGGACGAGGCTCAGGTCTATCATACCGGAGAAGGGAGTAACCCGGGAGAGATACTAAGGAATCAGAGACATCATGAAGGAGGAAAGTTTCTGTTAAGCAGATCATGTCTGGTTTGACAGAAGCAACCTGTATGGAGAGATCAGTTAAGTTTGAACGAAGACCCCGGATGTTTGAGGTCCATACCGTTAATGAAGAGGAAGGGGGAGCATCGGATACAGAACAGGGGGGAGGAGGGGCAGGGTAAGATGTGGAAGAGGTGGAAGAGGTGGAAGAGGTAGGGAGAGCTGTTGAAGGTGTGTCAGAGATTTCAGAATAGCTCGGAGAAAGGGAAGGATGGGGCGGACAAAAGGTTTGATGGTGATTGGGTGAGGCACAATGAGGTGTTATTTGAGGAGGGGGAAGAGCGAGGCAGAAGGTTGGGGGAGATGGAGGTGAGAGTTGGAAGGGGGAAGAATCGGGGAGGACGCTTTGAGGAGGGGGAGTGAGATGGTGGAAATTGAGAAGAAATGAGGGTGGGGAGATTTGAAGGGGAGGGGTGAGGGGGGAGTTTGGGAGGGAAGGGACAAGGGGAGGGATTTGAAAGGGATGGGATATGGGGGAGATTTGGAGGGGAGGGGTGAGGGAGGAGTCTAGGAGGGGAGGGGTGAGGGGGAGTCTTGGAGGGGAGGGGTGAGGGGGTAGTTTAGGAGGGAGGGGGCAAGGGGGGAGATTTGAAAGGGATGGGTGATGGGGAGGATTAGGAGGGGAGGGGAAAGGGGGAAGATTTGAAAGGGATGGGTGATGGGGAAGATTTGGAGGAGAGGGGTGAGATTTGATTTTAGAAAGTGTACGATTAATGGGAAACGAACATTTATTGCAAAATGAGTTTCTTGGTTGCACACCCTCGCTAGGACTTTCTACCTCTGCCATCGAAGGTGGATGGAGGTCTGTATCTGTTTGTGAACAGGATATCTCAAAAGTTTGTGGCCAGATTCGGACAAAAAATTGTGGACAGGTTGAGTGTGTGATGAAGTCGAATCGATTCGATTTTGGTGAAGATACGAATCCGGATACGAGAATTTTTGAAAATTTAAAGTGATTCTTCACCATTGAGTGATTGGACCAAAAGATATGCAGCATCATATTTCAAAAAGGTGTGGATGATTTATGACAAAACTTGGTGGATGAGTTTGGTAAGTGACAAGAACAAGCCGATTAGCTTTGAGTTCAGGTCCAGGTCCAGATCCGACCCGTCAGTGGATACAAAACGTAAACTGTTCAGCCTGGCAGGGGTATGCGCTCTACCGAGTGCCGGTCTAGTTTTACATGCGACCTGCTGCCATGTTCGAATCTGGGTGAACATTTCCAAACAGCAAACTGACCAAGGCCCTCACCATGCATGCCCAGAGATAATAAAAGGTGTTGTAGCTGAGAGAAGGCAAGGGCAGGCAACAATCATATCACCTGAGAAATAAAACTTGATCAAAATCCAGATATGACTTTACAATACCAGCGACAGTCCAACTACCTACATCTCCAAACACCAAAAACTGTCCAACTACCTACATCTCCAAACACCAAATCACAAAAACTGTCCAACTACCTACACTCCAAGCAGCATCCCACAGAGACTGTGCAACTACACACACCTCCAAGCAGCATCCCACAAAAACTGTCCAACTACCTACATCTCCAAACACCAAATCACAAAAACTGTCCAACTACCTACACCTCCAAGCAGCATCCCACAGAGACTGTGCAACTACCTACACCTCCAAGCAGCGTACCACAGACACTGTGAAACTACCTACACATACAAGCAGCATACCACAGCGACTGTACAACTACCTACACATACAAGCAGCATAACACAGAGACTGTACAACTACACACACCTCCAAGCAGCATCCCACAGACACTGTGAAACTACCTACACATACAAGCAGCATACCAAAGCGAATGTGCAACTACCTACACCTACAAGCAGCATACCACAGAGACTGTGCAACTACCTACACCTACAAGCAGTATACCACAGAGACTGTGCAACTACCTACACATACAAGCAGCATACCACAGGGACTGTGCAACTATGTACACCTACAAGCAGCATACCACAGCGACAGTGCAACTACCTACACCTACAAGCAGCATACCACAGCGACTGTGCAACTACCTACACCTACAAGCAGCATACCACAGCGACTGTGCAACTATGTACACCTCCAAGCAGAATACCACAGAGACTGTGCAACTACCTTCACCTACAAGCAGCATACCACAGCGACTGTGCAACTATGTTCACCGACAAGCAGCATCCCACAGAGACTGTGCAACTACCTACACCTACATTTACAAGCAGCATACCACAGAGACTGTGCAACTACCTACACCTACAAGCAGTATACCACAGCGACTGTGCAACTATATACACCTACAAGCAGCATACCACAGAGACTGTGCAACTACCTACACCTTCAAGCAGCATACCACAGAGACTGTGCAACTACCTACACCTTCAAGCAGCGTACCACAGAGACTGTGCAACTACCTACACCTACACGCAGCATCCCACAGAGACTGTGCAACTACGTACACCTACAAGCAGCATACCACAGCGACTGTGCAACAACCTACACATACAAGGAGCATACCACAGTGACTGTGCAACTACCTACACCAACAAGCAGCATACCACAGCGACACTGCAACTACCTACACATACAAGCAGCATACCACAGCGAATGTGCAACTACCTACACCAACAAGCAGCATGCCACAGCGACTGTCCAACTACATACACATACAAGCAGCATACCACAGCGACTGTGCAACTACCTACACCAACAAGCAGCATACCACAGCGACTGTGCAACTACCTACACCTACAAGCAGCATCCCACAGAGACTGTGCAACTACCTACACCTACAAGCAGCATACCACAGAGACTGTGCAACTACCTACACCTATAAGCAGCATACCACAGCGACTGTGCAACTACCTACACCTACAAGCAGCATACCACAGCGACTGTGCAACTATGTACACCGACAAGCAGCATACCACAGAGACTGTCCAACTACCTCCACCTCCAAGCAGCATACCAAAGAGACTGTCCAACTAGATACAACAACAAACAGCATACGACAGAGACTGTGCAACTGCCGAAACCAACAAGCAGAGCACCACAGAGACTGTGCAACTACCTACACCAACAAGCAACGTACCACAGAGACTGTGCAACTGCCGAAACCAACAAGCAGCGTACCACAGAGACTGTCCAACTACCTGCACCTACAAGCAGCGTACCACAGAGACTGTGCAACTGCCGAAACCAACAAGCAGTGCAACACAGAGACTGTGCAACTACCTGCACCTACAAGCAGCGTACCACAGAGACTGTGCAACTACCTGCAGCTACAAGCAGTGTACCACAGAGACTGTGCAACTGCCGAAACCAACAAGCAGCGCACCACAGAGACTGTGCAACTACCTGCACCTACAAGCAGCATACCACAGCGACTGTGCAACTACCTACACCTACAAGCAGCATACCACAGCGACTGTGCAACTATGTACACCGACAAGCAGCATACCACAGAGACTGTCCAACTACCTCCACCTCCAAGCAGCATACCACAGACTGTCCAACTAGATACAACAACAAGCAGCGTACGACAGACTGTGCAACTACCTACACCAACAAGCAGCGTACCACAGAGACTGTCCAACTACCTGCTCCTACAAGCAGCGTACCACAGAGACTGTGCAACTGCCGAAACCAACAAGCAGCGCACCACAGAGACTGTGCAACTACCTGCACCTACAAGCAGCGTACCACAGAGACTGTGCAACTACCTGCACCTACAAGCAGCATACCACAGAGACTGTGCAACTACCTACACCTTCAAGCAGCATACCACAGAGACTGTGCAACTACCTACACCTTCAAGCAGCGTACCACAGAGACTGTGCAACTACCTACACCTACACGCAGCATCCCACAGAGACTGTGCAACTACGTACACCTACAAGCAGCATACCACAGCGACTGTGCAACAACCTACACATACAAGGAGCATACCACAGTGACTGTGCAACTACCTACACCAACAAGCAGCATACCACAGCGACACTGCAACTACCTACACATACAAGCAGCATACCACAGCGAATGTGCAACTACCTACACATACAAGCAGCATACCACAGCGACTGTGCAACTACCTACACATACAAGCAGCATACCACAGCGAATGTGCAACTACCTACACCAACAAGCAGCATGCCACAGCGACTGTCCAACTACATACACATACAAGCAGCATACCACAGCGACTGTGCAACTACCTACACCAACAAGCAGCATACCACAGCGACTGTGCAACTACCTACACCTACAAGCAGCATCCCACAGAGACTGTGCAACTACCTACACCTACAAGCAGCATACCACAGAGACTGTGCAACTACCTACACCTATAAGCAGCATACCACAGCGACTGTGCAACTACCTACACCTACAAGCAGCATACCACAGCGACTGTGCAACTATGTACACCGACAAGCAGCATACCACAGAGACTGTCCAACTACCTCCACCTCCAAGCAGCATACCACAGAGACTGTCCAACTAGATACAACAACAAACAGCATACGACAGAGACTGTGCAACTGCCGAAACCAACAAGCAGAGCACCACAGAGACTGTGCAACTACCTACACCAACAAGCAACGTACCACAGAGACTGTGCAACTGCCGAAACCAACAAGCAGCGTACCACAGAGACTGTCCAACTACCTGCACCTACAAGCAGCGTACCACAGAGACTGTGCAACTGCCGAAACCAACAAGCAGTGCAACACAGAGACTGTGCAACTACCTGCACCTACAAGCAGCGTACCACAGAGACTGTGCAACTACCTGCAGCTACAAGCAGTGTACCACAGTGACTGTGCAACTGCCGAAACCAACAAGCAGCGCACCACAGAGACTGTGCAACTACCTGCACCTACAAGCAGCATACCACAGCGACTGTGCAACTACCTACACCTACAAGCAGCATACCACAGCGACTGTGCAACTATGTACACCGACAAGCAGCATACCACAGAGACTGTCCAACTACCTCCACCTCCAAGCAGCATACCACAGACTGTCCAACTAGATACAACAACAAGCAGCGTACGACAGACTGTGCAACTACCTGCACCTACAAGCAGCATACCACAGCGACTGTGCAACTACCTACACCTACAAGCAGCATACCACAGCGACTGTGCAACTATGTACACCTACAAGCACCATACCACAGGACTGTGCAACTACCTTCACCTACAAGCAGCATACCACAGAGACTGTGCAACGACCTACACCTACAAGCAGCACACCACAGCGACTGTGCAACTATATTCACCGACAAACAGCATCTAACAGAGACTGTGCAACTACCTACACCTACAAGCAGCATACCACAGAGACTGTGCAACTACCTACACCTACAAGCAGTATACCACAGCGACTGTGCAACTATGTACACCTACAAGCAGCATACCACAGAGACTGTGCAACTACCTACACCGACAAGCAGCATCCCACAGAGACTGTGCAACTACCAAAACCAACAAACAGCATACCACAGCGACTGTGCAACTACCTACACCTACAAGCAGAATACCACAGAGACTGTGCAACGACCTACACCTACAAGCAGCATAACACAGCGACTGTGCAACTACCTACACCTACAAGCAGCATACCACAGAGACTGTGCAACTACCTACACATACAAGCAGCATACCACAAAGAATGTCCAACTACCTACACCAACAAGCAGCATACGACAGACTGTGCAACTACCTACACCTACAAGCAGCAAACCACAGAGACTGTCCAACTACCTCCACCTCCAAGCAGCAAACCACAGAGACTGTCCAACTAGATACAACAAGCAGCGTACCACAAAGAATGTCCAACTACCTACACCAACAAGCAGCATACGACAGACTGTGCAACTACCTACACCAACAAGCAGCATACCACAGAGACTGTCCAACTACCTCCACCTCCAAGCAGCAAACCACAGAGACTGTCCAACTAGATACAACAAGCAGCGTACCACAGAGACTGTGCAACTACCTACACCTACAAGCAGCGTACCACAGAGACTGTGCAACTACCTACACCTACAAGCAGCGTACCACAGAGACTGTGCAACTGCCGAAACCAACAAGCAGCGCACCACAGAGACTGTGCAACTACCTACACCAACAAGCAGCGTACCGCAGAGACTGTGCAACTGCCGAAACCAACAAGCAGCGTACCACAGAGACTGTCCAACTACCTGCACCTACAAGCAGCATACCACAGAGACTGTGCAACTACCTGCACCTACAACTTACAGTTGCAGTTGCAGTGTGCCCAAGGACGACGAGCGACGAGCCGGAGGGTGGTTGTTCTTCTTCTTCTTCCTCTGGGGGTCAACTTCCTGGATCTGGAATGGGAAGTGATATTTTTTTCTTTTATTCTTTCCTTTACCCTGTGGATGGTCCATCGATTTTATATATAATTATAAACCGAAGGGTTTTATATATATATATAAGTCCTTAAGGGTCAACGAGATTATTTAAATATCTTTCAAAAAAACAACAACATTTCATTTTACGGTCGGTTGAATGTGACGTCACGACAAGGAACGGTGGACGATTTCAAATGCATTAATTAGCTTTTCAGTGATTAATTATTGATTAATTGGTTTAGATTCAAGGGGGTGGAGGCCCGGGTGCCCGGGGCGTCCGGGACGGACGTCTTTAGCTTGAGGCTCATTTTCCGCGGCGCAACACCTGCGGGGGCCCAGGATCGGGGGTTCGAGCCTTTGCAGTTTGCAGCTCTCGATCTCATACGTTGATACGTCATCGTGGCCCGCCTTAGCCCGGTGCACCACGACGCCTCCACCGATTGGAGCTCACTTGGAACATGCATTTAACCCCCATGTGATTGATCTAGTTAGGCAGCTTAGCAATAATTTCTGGGGGAACGACTTTACAAAAGTACCATTTTTATTTTTGTGCTTCATTGAACCATATGCAATAGTATTACTATTAGGACCGGAGGCAAGACATATACAGCGTTTGACTTTTGCGCAAACACGACTCACACAGCATAATATTAATATTGAAGGAGCCCGTGCTCCTGCATGAGACGGACGAAGTGACGGGCAAGACACAAACTCGTCCGAGAAGATATTTATTGTAAAAACCAACTCGGGAACTCTCTCAAAAGCCCGTTTATCGGGCTGCATATACGTATGTCGTATATCCAAACCAGAAAGCATAACCGAAACCGAAAGCCACGCCTCGCTTTGGTGGTCACGTGACCGACAGGTGCAAAGGATTATAACCGCACGCGCGGCACGCTTTGGTGGTGACGTGACCAGCCACCCCGGCGCCTGGGTTGTCCGCCGGTTACGTCACCGGCTGGAGCAAGGCGATTCTGCTGCTGGTCTCGCTTGGGGGACCAATGGGTCGCTACAATATTCATATTAATATCGAGCAACACATTTATGCCAATAAATCATCAGCTGTTGGAGTTGGACTAAAATCGTAAATACATAAAGTGCTGGACAATAATATTAATAATATTCCTTGAACAACAACAACATGTTGTCTGTTCTGATGGTATATTGTCATTACAATATTACATCCTTGTAGTTGCGTACATGTTACTGTTAGATATATGAGAGGTGCGCCGAGTCACAAGTAGAACACATTTGTATTGACTATTGAGTATTGTCTAAACACTCGGTATTATATTACTAATTATTATTATTCTGATTACATGGAAGCGTAAGATTTATTATGCAGGCAGGCATGCATAAACTTTTACAAATAACACTGCATGTGATGAAATGAAAGTGAGCCTCCTTGTTGAAAATATATACATAATTGGTTTTTGTCCAATAAAAAGGTGAAAAACACTGTACGGTATATTTATTTCTTGCCTCCGATCCTAAATGCATTGTACAGTCACGTGAAAGAGTAAGTAGGGGAACGCGGGGCAAGTTGAGCATCGGGGTAAGTTGAAGTGAGGCACCACCTCCCAGCCAGTTATGAATGAGTCAGACTTTGTGGTGGCGCCATCTATAGTAAAGATGCCCCATTGCATAAGTCCACGTTGTGCCATATTGTTTTCTAAATTGAAATTGAAACGGAAACCAGTGTTGCAGAGGGAAAAATCCAATTTTCAGCCATAAAAGTAAAAAGGTGTAAAACAGGTAAGTTCACGTTTCTTCCATATGCAGCATGGAGATAATATGGATATCAGATGACAATTATTGTTAGTCCAGGTATGTGTCTCCATTCTTGTCATAGACTTTAATACGATGGATGCATAGAAGATGTGTGTATGTGGAGACATCTCAGAAAGTTCAGACTGGGGTAAGTTGAGCCAGACCCTACGGGGCAAATCGAGCCATGGCTCAACTTGCCAACTCATGTTGGTGGAGATAATAATAATTAGCATTTATAATGCGCTTTTCCCCAAAGGCTCAAAGCGCTTACAGAATACCATATTATTACCGTACCCCGGTCATTGGATACATTGCGAGCCTGCACCACACTGGGTGTACCATCTCCACACCCCAGTACGCCAGGAGCTTGCAGCCCTATCTGAAAATCGCAAACGGAAGCCATCAGCCAAGAAATCAAAGAGATGCTTGTTCAAAGCTAATGGGAAAAAGACATGTCCCCCAAGATCAAAAACCCCTAGTTCCAGTGAGACAGATGGTGATTCAGAAGTTGAGTATGATGACGAATCAGATGTGGACAGTGATATGGATATCATTGAAGGTGACTTTGTAGTTGTCAAATGTGCTGGCAAATCAAGATTTGTGCATTACATTGCTCGGGTTGATGTACTGAATGGAGAGGAATTTCAGTTTGAAGGTGTCTTCCTGCAGAAGGTTGCTGGAAAAGTTGGATCTGACAACCCAGTGTTTGTTCCAAACCCAAAGGATGAAGCAGGATTTGAACTGCAAGACATCGTGCGTCAGCTGCCACAGCCTAAGTGCGTTGGCAGTTCTGCCCGTTGTTCTGGACAGCTTGTGTTCAATTATTGTGACTTGTCAGTTTGGCAGCTTAATTGACTTGATTTCTGACATGTTTTACTTTTAGTTGCAGATCCAAATGATGAAGCTGGCATTGATGAGCAAGATATTGTGCCTTAATTGCCACAGTCTGACTGTTGGCCTTTCTGGGTGTATTTGGGACACTTTTCTTTTATTGTGACTTGAAACTGTGACAGGTGGATCCAGTTGACTTTTCTTACCACAGTTGACAATCTTGTTTTTCTATGAGAGTGACTCAATTTGTTCGTAACTGATTACTATAACCATGAACACAAGGTAATCATTTCGTTCAGCGTTGTAGAACTTTACAACATTAAATATTTTTTTCTGGCAAAACAATGCTTTTCTACTTTAGTTATCTTTATTTGGGGCAATGATCAACTTACCCCTATGTGGTACAACTTACCCCAGAGGTTGGATCAACTTACCCCTCAGGCGGGCAAGTTGAGCCATTTTGCCTCCGTTTTTTCAAAAGGTCACAGTGACTTTCAGTGTGGGGATATAAAGTAAGAACCAGCTACAAAATGTTTCCCAAGGATTAAATTAGAAGACAAGATACTCATTTGTGCAAGATCATCAGTAAGTTCAGTCCTAACATTCCAAGAACTAAAACTGGCTCAACTTGCCCCGCCTTCCCCTACACCCCATGTGAAGTTTTGACTTTTTCAACGTATTTCAACGTAATAATAATAATAATAATAATAATAACTAGCCGAAACCCGTGGAACATCCACGGAAGGGAGGATGTGGTGTATGGATAGAGTGTACCATTATGGATGGCATTGGGGATTTGCTTGTCCGAGTAAGAGTTAGGAAGAAAGATGAGAATGAAGAGTGCGTATATGAACAACGTATTTATTGCAAGCTACTTAAATGACAACGCTACGATATACTTTTGAAAATATCACGTACCGTCTCGAAGTCAATGGCATCCTTTTATCTCTTCGTATACAACTCTGATTTCTACCTTATCGTGAACAGGATAAAGCCTACTTTGATAATCATGAACGGTGGCAGATGCAGGAGTTGGTGAAACGAAGGGGGGGGGGGGGGGGGGCTGATCATGACCTACCCTACGCCAATATGACTCAGCCAGCTGATTCAGAAACAACGCAGGAATTGCAAAGTTACCATCATATTGAGTCAACTTACACACTGGTCTTTGAGGAACAATAAACTGCTCTATTCAAGGTGCTTAAGTTAATCCTTCAAATCATTTTTTTAAAAACCAACGTTGACGAAGCATGGCATACGAGGCCCGTTCAAAAGGTTCACGGAACGACGTACTCTCAAAGGTCTGAGGCCAAAATGTTTGTTTTTTCCCCCCCTTACACAACGGAAACAACAACTGGATAGGTAGGGCCGAGGCCTACGCCTACGTTTCGTCACTCGGCGAAGTACACTTTGTTTTAAGCTTTCAGAAGCTGAAGCCTTGGTATTTATTGCTTTATATGATACTGATGGGCTGCTGATCAGTTTCACTTCGTTGTAATCACAGTATATGGAAGACATTATGGTAAACCCACCTGATGAGGTTAGCGTACAGCGCGATCGACGACACCGGCACAAATGGCGGAATGCATGCTCAGGATTGTCCACTCAGTGGACGGCTTGCTGTCGCCTTCGACTGTCCAATCAGCGGACGGCTTGTTGTGCCTTCACCCAGCAGACGCCAATACGATGGAGTCGTAAGATGGCGTCGTATCGGCCGTTAATCGGATGCTTTTGGGCCCCAACGTCGGCTAATTCAGATTTTTCGAGTATGGCTGTAGGTGATAAACAAAGAGCGCGGTTCGTACATCATAAATCCATTAGTGCCGGGGCATTGGGTCACTGGGTGCGGCGTAAAAGGGATAACAAAGTCGAGTCCTTACGGTATTATTATATAGATAATAATAATAATAATAATAATAATAATAATAATAATAATGCATTTATTTTATATAGCGCTTTTCAGGAAGCCCAAAGACGCTTTGACAGACTGCAAAACATAAAAACAATTGCAAAAAAGACAAGAATCAATCGGGAAATATTCAAAGCAAAAAGGAGGGAGAAGGACAACAGATAGTCAGGGGTTAAATGCTGTGGGTTAAATGTTGAATGCAGTGTTGAACAGGTGGGTCTTGAGTGATGTTTTGAATGTGGTGAGTGAGGAGGAGGAGGACGAGTCTCTGATGGTGTGAGGTGGTGAGTTCCAGAGGGTGGGAGCAGCGATGGAGAAGGCCCTGTCCCCCCAGGATCTGAATTTGGTCCAGATGGGGGTGGGAGTGTGTCTGGAGAGGAGGTCAGCCAGGTAGGATGGGGATGGGGCCAGGTCATGGAGGGCTTTGTAGGTCAAGAGGAGGATTTTGTACTGGATTCTCTGGGAGATGGGGAGCCATCGGGGGGGGGGGGGGGGTGATGTGGTCACGGGTCCGGAAATGGGTGAGTAGACGGGCAGCGGAGTTCTGAATGTATTGGAGTTTATTGGTGATTGTTGAGGGTGAACCATAGAGGAGGCTATTGCAGTAGTCCAGACGGGAGGTGATGAAGGCGTGGATGAGGGTTTCTGCAGCCGTGGAGGAGAGGGATGGACGGAGACGGGCGATGTTTTTCAGGTGAAAGAAGGCTGTCTTTGTGATCTGTTTAGTGTATTTGTCGAAGGAGAGGGATTGGTCAAAGATGATGCCAAGATTCCGGATGTGAGGGGTCGTGGATACTGGGATACCGTCGATGTTGAGGGCAAAGTTATGGGTGGATTTTATGAGCGTTTTTGGGCCAATGATGATTATTTCAGATTTATCATAGTTAAGTTTGAGGAAGTTGATTTGAAGCCAGGCTTTTATTTCAGTGATGCAGTTTGTCAGGATAGAGTGGGTGGCGGTGCAGATGGACTTGGTGGAGATGAAAAGCTGGATGTCATCGGCGAAGCAGTGGAATTGGAGACCATGATGGCGGATTAAGTGACCGAGGGGGGACAGGTAAAGGATGAAGAGGAGGGGGCCAAGGACTGAACCTTGGGGGACACCTTGGGGGACACCTTGGGGGAGGGGAGCAGTGGGGGATTTGCAGTTATTGATGGAGATGAACTGGCGTCTGTCAGAGAGGTATGATTTAATCCAAGAGAGGGCAGTGCCGGTAACGTTAAAGGTGGTTTCAAGTCGGGTGAGGAGGATGGTGTGATCGATGGTGTCAAAGGCGGCGCGGCGCTCAGGTCGAGGAGGATGAGAATGTTGAGGTTGCCAGCGTCAGAGGAGAGGAGAAGGTCGTTGGTGATTTTGAGGAGAGCAGTTTCCAGTACTGTGGTTGGAGCGGAATCCGGATTGGAATGTTTCATACAGGTCATTGGCAGAGAGGTGATGTTTGAGTTGAGTGGCTACAGCGCGTTCCAAAACTTTCGACACAAAGGGTAGGTTGGAGATGGATCTGAAGTTGTTTAGGGTGTCAGGGTTTAGTCCAGGTTTTTTCAGAATGGGGGTAACAGCAGCAATTTTGAGGGACGGTGGGACGATGCCTGTAGACAGGGAGGAGTTTATTGTTGCAATGATAAGTGGAGAGAGAGAGAGCACAAAGGGAGGCCTTGACGAAGCTGGAGGGGATGGGGTCAAGAGTGCAGGTGGCAGTTTTCATTCCTATGAGGAGTTCAGAGAGGTCAGTAGGGGAGACTGGGGAGAATTGAGACAGGGGATGGCAGGATAAGGGGGGGCAGGTGCGGCGGTGGTCAAGCTGTTGTAGATGTTTTCAATTTTGCGTTGGAAGAATGAAAGGAAGGAGATGCAGTTGTCTACTGTGAATGACTGGGTGGCGGTGTTCAGGGGGCTGAGGAGTTTATTTATTGTAGAGAAGAGTGCTTTTGGCTTTCCGGAGCCAGAGTGGATAAGTTGAGAGTAGTAGGCGGAGCGGGCGCGGGAGAGGGCATCTTTATAGTGTTGTAGGTGGTCCTTGTAGGCTTGGGAGTGAACTGTGAGACCTGTTTTATTGCGGAGTCTTTCAAGTTGGCGAGCACGAGTTTTCATCAGGCGGAGTTCAGGGGTAAACCAGGGAGCAGAATGGGTGAAATAAACGGTTTTGGTTTTTATAGGCGCAAGTTGGTCAAGGCAGGAGGAGAGAGTGCGGTTGTAGTAGTCAGTGAGGTCAGAAGGGGTGTGGAGGTCAACGAAGGGAGAAGTGGACATTTTTTCAGAGAAGGTGGATGACAATGAGGTAGGTGAAAGAGCGTTTAGCTTACGGAAGTTGATCGTGCGATAATGCCTTGGTGCTGGGGTGGGAACGTTGACGGTCATAGTGATGGCTAAGTGGTCAGAGAGGGTGAGGTCGGAGCCAGAGAGATGGTGCAAAATCAATCCAGTAGAGCAGACAAGGTCCAAAATGTGACCACGGTTATGGGTAGGAAAGTTGACATGTTGAGTGAGGTTAAAGCAGGTGAGTAAATCAGTGAAGTCAGTGGAGTCCATGTGGATATTGAAATCACCAAGGACGACGACGATTGAGGGGGAGAGGGAACATAGCTGGGTCAGAAAGTAGGAGAAGTCAGACAGGAATGATGGGTGTGGTTTGGGAGGGCGGTAGACAACAGCCACGACTGACTGTGCGTGACCAGAGAGTTTAGATACAGCTATTTGATCTTCATTTCAACAATATTGATATTTAAAGATGATATAATATAACAAATATCATGAAATATTTACATTTTGTAGTCCATTGTATATTTTAAATAAACATAAATGCAAATTTCGCATGTGGAAAAAGTAAGTACACCCCTACATTTATCACTACTTCAAATACCTAAAATTAGAATCAGGTGCACCAGCTGAGGTGCAAATGATTAGAACATCGTTGGAGAGGATCTTGGAGGAACCTGTCTTATTTAAATCTGACATTTCGTTTGGTTTGCTCTTTGTTGTTGAAGTGTGCGGCGTCACCATGCCAAGATCAAAAGAGCTGTCTGCGGCCTTCAGAAAGAAGGTTATAGATGCCTACGAGTCTGGGAAGGGATTTAAAAAGATATCCAAACAATTTGAAACGAATCATTCGACTGTCCGGAAGATCATCTACAGGTGGAGAAGATTCCAAACAACTGCCAACTTGTTCGGGCCATGCCGCCCCGGCAAGTTCAGCCCGAGAGCAGACCGCAAGATGCTGAAATAAGCTTCCGAGCACCCCAGAATGTCATCACGGGACCTACAGGTAGCTCTCGTCACCGTCGATGTCAAAGTGCACGAGTCCACCACTAGAAAGAGTCAGTCGTTAGAGTTAGACTGTCCGCCCCATCCTTCCCTTTCTCCAAGCTATTCTGAAATCTCTGACACACCTTCAACGGCTCTCCTTACCTCTTGCACCTCTTGCACATCTTATCCGACCCCTCGTCCCCCCTGTTCTGTATCCGATGGTCCCCCTTCCTCTTCATTAACGAACGGTATGGACCTCAAACATCTGGGGCCTTCGTTCAAACTTGACCGATCTCTCCATACAGGTTGCTTCTGACAAAGCAGACATGATCTGCTTAACAGAAACTTTCCTCCTTCATGATGTCTCTGATTCCTTGGTATCTCTCCCAGGTTACTCCCTCCTCCGGTATGATAGACCTGAGCCTCGTCCTGGAGGCGGGGTTGCTGTCTTTATCAAAAACTCTCTTCCTCAGTCGCCCTGCACTGCACTGCACTGCACTGCACTCTCTCCACCTCACCCCCTGGAATACCTGTGGCTACGGCTTCCACTTCGCTCCCACCTCTTGTTCATATGTGTGTTGTACCGTCCACCAAACGGTGATGACTCCATCTACATGTCGCTGTCTGATAATATGGACCCACTTCTATGCACTCATCCCAAGTCTCTCTTCCTCATATGTGGTGATTTAAATTGTCACCATGCCAGTTGGCTGGGTGTGGGTACCTCTCTCACCAGCCATGGCTCCTCAGCAAAGGACTTCTGCGACTCACTGGGACTGACACAATCTGTCAATTTCCCCACCCGGATCTCAGTCAACGGAGCATCTTCTCTTCTGGACTTGGTTATGACTAACTTACCTGAAAATGTCTGCTGCTCTTCTTCTGCTCCAATCGGCTCTTCTGATCATGTGCTTGTTAAAGTGGACATCTCTCTGACCATTCTCAGGGAGCTCTGCTCAGCGTCGACGAGTCTGGCATTTCACTCAGGCCAACTGGCACGGTCTTCAAGCAGCCATCAATCATCTGGACTGGTCTCCCATCTCTACCACCTCTGACATCAACTGACATCATCCTGGGAATTCTTCCAAAGTAAATTACTCTCTCTCTCTCTCTCTCTCTCTCTCTCTCTCTCTCTCTCTCTCTCTCTCTCTCATGCACAGATTTATGCCATGTCGTCTTCAGTTGTCGTACGCTTCCTCCCATCCATGGTGCAGCACGGAATGTTGCGGTGAGGCTGTTGCCCAGAAACAACTTGCCTTCGTCTCCTGGAAAGCAAATCCAACGGAAGGAAATGTCATTTCCTTTCACAAAGCCCGAAACAAGTGTGTGTCCACCCTCAGGAGAGCCAGGAAACAATATCTCTCCGTTCTCAAGACCGAACTGTCTTGTCTGTCTCCCTCTTCCGAATCCTGGTGGCGTCTGGTCAAATCTGTTTCTGGTGTTTGTTCCCTCTCCATCCCCTCCCTCAGCTCAAATGGCTACATGGCTACACGGCTGCCTCCGCACGTGAAAAAGCTGAATGCCTCAACTCTGTGTTTGCCTCTAAATCTTGTGCGCCACACCCATCTGTCTCTGTACCCAGTCGTACCCAGGTGCTCCGTGTCCTTTCCGCCCGACGAGGTGGAAAAGTTTCTGTCAACCCTCGACTCCGATTCTGCAACTGGACCTGACGGCATCAGCCCACGGGTCCGAAAATGCTGTTCTTCCGCTCCTTCGCTCCCTCTCTCTGTTCTCTTCACCCTCTCTTTTGCTCAAGGTCAACTGCCATCTGCTTGGAAATCAGCCAACATCACCGCTTTGCACAAAAACAGATCCTAGCGACTACAGACCAATCAGCCTTCTCCCAATTATTATCAGCAAAGTCCTGGAATGCATCATTGCTTCGGATATGACATGTTTCCTCTTCTCCAATGGCTTGATCTCTGGTCATCAATTTGCTTCCAGACCAGGTCACTCCACTCTGGACATGCTGCTTCTGCTGTCTCAACAATGGATGGAGGGAGGGAGGGGTCCTCAATGCCAAATGGGAAATCAGAGGCGTCTCCCTCGACATACGACGTGCCTTCGATACGGTCTGGCATGCCGCTCCGCTCACCAAACTCTCCTCCGTTGGTATCCATGGAAATATCCGCGCATGGCTGGCGCATGGACTTCCTCTCTAGTCGTAGTGAGCGTGTGGCCCTGAATGGCTTTCTCTCACCTCCTTTTCCTGTTCAGGCTGGAGTTCCCCAAGGCAGTGTTCTGGGCCCTGTGCTTTTTCTGGTCTTCATCAATGATCTCTCTGACTCTTTGCTGACGACTGCACTCTGTTGTGCCGCTCCATTGCTCATCCCTCAGATCGGCAGTCTGCAGCCTCCTCGCTCTCTGCAGACCTGGACAAAATCACAGACTGGGCAAACAAGTGGAACGTGTCTTTCAATCCTGACAAATCTCACACTCTTACGATGTCTCTCCGAAAAGACCGACTGGACAACCCTCCCATCCACTTTCTGAATATTCCTCTCCAAGAAGTTCTGTCACTCAAGCTTTTGGGTTGGGTCTCACTATGTGCCATGATCTTTCCTGGAAAAAAAAGCACATTTCCAAGCCGGCCTCCAAAGCCAGTCGCCGACTGGGCATCCTCCGTCGTGCGAAGTCCTTCCTTGGCACACTTGAGCTCCTCGCCACATACGAGGCTTTCGTCCGCAGCTCAATGGAGTATTGCTCTCCCCTCTGGGCCGGTGCTCCTGCCTCACACCTAGCTCGTCTTCACGCTGTTGAAACCAAAGCGTTCAGAATCATTGGAATCTCCCGCGATGACGCCATCTCCGAGGGCCTTTCACTTACTCACCGCAGGCAGGTTGGTGGTCTTTCCGTCTTCTACCAACTCATCTCCGGCCTAGCCCCCCCCCCCCCCCCCCAGCCCTGTCTGTGCTCTGTCCCCCAAATATTCCTACAGGTCGCACAAGATCTGCCTGCAACCCTCTTGTGGTTAAACTGCCAAAATCAAGACTCTCCGCTCACCTTCACTCCTTCATTCTTCATTCTTCTTTTGTCCCGCCTCTGGAACAAACTACCTCACTCTCTTCAATCGCACTCCTTCCTCCAGGTCTTTAAAACAGCTGTTCGCCACCATCTCTTATCTTCCCCAATCCAAAACCTTGATCTTTTCTACCCCCGCTAATTTCACCCCAAATCCACTTTTTTGAAATACCAACTTCTTTGCTGAAAGTCCTTGGTGTCCTTGCATTTTATACCGATCCTGCCTCCCCCCAAGCCCTCTCCCTCCCACACATCTCCCGATGTCCCTGCTCTCAAATGTTGTGTTTGTGTGCTTCCTCCCCTTCTCTCCCCATCTTGTGTACCGGTCCCCTTTTTATATACTTTGTTTGATAAATGTTAGCTCTTTCACGAGCCTCGATTCTGTATACAAAAAAAAAACAAAAAAAAAAAAACGTCTTCTTCTTCTTCTTCAAATTAAATGACCACACTCTACATTAACCCTCTTAATTGCGTTAATTCCGCCAAGACCCTTCAGGCCACCAATACCCCAAAAGCCCAAAAGACCCCGAAGGCCCAAAACATCCCGAAGACCCAAAGCACCCCGAAATGGTCAAAGATGCCGACCCCTCCGATACGACGTGCGGTGAGGTGCGCGGGGTGCGCCAAGTCACGCACGCTGGACGCTGGTATATATATAAATAAATCAAGCACCCTTCCTTTACCCCATATATCCACACTTTTGAGTACAACATTAAATTTAAAAAAAACTCAAAAGTATTTTTACATTTTTTTATTTATTTCACGTTCAATTGCACATTCATCCAATAACCTGAAACACTACTTTTCTTTTTGCCATTTTATATGTGGAGGCATTCTCGAATAAATTCTAATTTATTGATCATTCGATCATTCATTCGTTCATTCATGTAAAGCTCTTCACAAAATGCAAACACCACATATAGAAAATACCTGGGGTGATATCCATATCCATGTCACATGTCACATGTCACATTCATTGCGTCACTGAGAACGTTATTATACGAGTAAAAACAAAAACTGATCATTCTCTGCACAAATGATTTCTTTTTTCATGAATAATCTTTGCTCTCTCTCATTGGGAAATGTTAAAGGTACAATTATTTTGTTTGCAATGACTGCAGCTTTAAAACTATTTCACAAGGTTGTAACAAATGACCCTTCGTCAATGGAGCGACCATATTGGGGAAGACGGAACACTATGGGGGGAGCACAAGAAAAATGGACACGGGCGGGCGGGCGAGCGGGGGGAATGCCCATTGCCCAAGCATTTATAACTTTGAAGGTAACGGAGCGAAAAGGTAACAGTTCGGTTAATGCCTTTTTTCCTCGATTCTTCTTGAAGACGAAAATGTTTTGAACAACCGCTGTTCAAGAATCACACGTCAAGCAACAATCATAACATCGACGTTCGACGTATTCATGATGTATAAACCCGCTGAACGAGGTGGATTTCATTTTTCCATTTCCATCGGTGGATGAGCATGAACACCAGGCAAGGTGGTGCCAGGACATCACCGGTCCTGGCACTGCCAAAATGAATCAATCACCCCGAAGGTAATCGAGATCAGGCCTCCATTCAAGCTACTTCACCACAGCACTGTTCTTGCCCAACCTGAAAGGAAGACAAGGACGACAACAATATTTCAGGGAATGTTGCATCATTTATCCTGAAATATCATTTGGCAACATTCAGAAAATGACTACCGACCGCCAACAAAAGATGCCCTGACATTTGACATCATGCGAGCTACCTATCGAGCCCTGATCTGGACACATGCAGGACAGGCATATCCTGACCTTCCTCCACCAGAGGAATGTGGATGGCCATCGATGGCGCGAAGTTAGTACCAAAGCTAATGAGCCTCGTACCTGTACCAGATGCCTGCCGCGAGTTAATAAGCTGTGGATGCCAGAGAAGTTGTGCATCGTCAAGATGCTCGTGTAAAAGCATGTCCGTCTCCATGCATTGGTGCATGTAAATGCGGACCAAGATGCACAAAGCCGGCAAACTCTCTGGCTGGTGATGAGACATCTGATTCAGAAGCAGATGATTCGACTAACCGATGGACTTTCAGATGCATTGTAATTACCGTATGGTGGACATTTAAGTGAATTGTGAACATGATAGACATTAAAATGGATAGTTACCAAGATGGACATTCAAGTGAACTTTTATTTTGCTCGACATCTCAGTTAAATCATGAACATGATGGGCATTCAACTGAATAGAAAATATGATGGACATTCAAGTGAATTCTGATTTTGTTGGACAAACATTTAGTATTATGAAACACATTTGTATCTCCAAATGAAACATTTATGGTGTATTTTTGTGTTTGTGTGTATTATTCCACAGGTGGCCAAAATAATCTAAGGCATCTTTAATTCAGGCCTCTTTAGTCTTGATAATGTGCAATGCAGTCGCGAAAATCATGATATTTATCTCGATGTTATACCTGAAGTAATTGCCAATATCACATCGACTGTATCCAAACTTATGTTGTATGCATATTGCATATACCATGAAGAAAATAAGGGGGTACACTTCGGTTTTGTGGTATTAAACTCAGAAATATTAATATCAGATATATTTGTGTGGTACTGAAGGAACTGCGCTCCAACGCGAGTCGAAAGAATTGACGCGACAAAAGACGGAATTCGTCCGAGTTGCTTTATTGAAACAAAACAGCTCAGGTATTCTGACAAGCCCGTTTATCGGGCAGCAATATATATACACATTTATGTCGGGAAGTTTGCCCGGCAAAAGCTATACCGGGCATGCCCGGGTGTCAAGGGCGAGCCTTGGAAAGGCGAGTCTGGACCTGCCCGGGCGTGTTTGGCTGCGGCCTGGCAAGTCGAGGCTGGGCGTGCCCGGGCGCTCTGGACGAGCCCTGGAAAGGCGATAGCGGGCATGCCCGGACGCTCTGGGCGAGCCCTGGAAAGGCGATAGCGGGCATGCCCGGACGCTCTGGGCGAGCCCTGAAAAGGCGATAGCGGGCATGCCCGGACGCTCTGGGCGAGCCCTGGAAAGGCGAGAGCGGGCATGCCCGGGAAAGACGAGACCGGGCGTGCCCGGGAGGTTCGGGCATGCCCGGGAACAGTGAGTCCGGGCATGCCCGGAGAGGCGCGTCTGGCCGTGTTCTGGCCGGTGCAAGGCGATTGTGTGCATCCAGCGGTAACCGCTACACACGCCCCTCCAGAATCGACCTGCACCGGCAGGGTCAATTTAAGGGGGGTCCGGATGACCCGGCCGAAGCAACCCCTGGAGGGTCGTGGGGAGGGGTCTGACGTGGTGGTGGGTGGTCGAGCGGGGGGAACTGTGGACGGGGGGCGGCCTCGCCGCGGAGGAAGGGCCAACCGTGGTGGTCGGTTGACGTCCATGTGCGCCGGTTTGAGGCGGTCCACAGAAATCCGGTCCGGCCGGCCGCCGAAGTCGACGATGAAAGACTTGTCGCCCCGTCGCAGGACCCGTAAGGGCCCGTCGTACTGCGGCCGGAGTGGCCCCCGGTGCGCGTCATGAGGCACAAAGACGTACTCCACTGTGCGAAGCGCCGGGGGGACGTAGGACTGGGGGCCACCGTGGCGGGACGTCGGCACGGTGGCAAATCGTCGGGCGGCCTCCTGGAGGTCCGAGCGCTGGCGAGCGGCGGACCAGGGACTGGTAGCGTCGGGCACGAATTCGCCCGGGACGCGGAGTGGCTGGCCGTAGACGAGCTCGGCGGTGGACGCCTGGAGGTCTTCCTTGGGGGCCGTGCGAAGGCCCAAAAGGACCCACGGCAGCCGGTCGGCCCAACCGTCGTCCTGAAGGCCGGCCATGAGTGCGGCCTTCATGGAGCGGTGAAACCGCTCGCACAACCCGTTGGCCTGGGGGTGGTAGGCCGTGGTGCGGTGCAGCGTGACCCCCAACGAACGGGCGACCGCGCCCCAAAGCTCAGACGTGAACTGTGGGCCGCGGTCGGACGAGATGTCCGCTGGTGCGCCGAAGCGCGCGACCCAGGTGGCGATGAACGCCTGCGCCACGTCGGCGGTGGTGGTGGAGGCGAGGGGCACGGCCTCCGGCCAC
This sequence comes from Myxine glutinosa, assembly GCF_964187855.1. NCBI lineage: Eukaryota > Metazoa > Chordata > Myxini > Myxiniformes > Myxinidae > Myxine > Myxine glutinosa. Next base: position 45,960,727 of record NC_136261.1, read on the forward strand.
CTGGTGGTCCTGTCCACCATGGTGAGCAGGTGGGTGAACCCCCGCGAGGGGGGCAGGGGACCCACCAGGTCCACGTGGACGTGGTCGAAACGCCGTTCAGGCACGGCGAAAGGTGCCAGCGGGGCCTGGGTGTGGCGGTGGACATTGACCCGCTGGCAGGCCGTGCAGGCGTTGGCCCAGTCGCAGATGTTTCGACGAAGGCCGTGCCAGACGAAACGCGCCGACACCAGCTTCTGAGAAGCTTTCCGGCCCGGGTGAGAAAGGCCGTGGATGGAGGCGAAGATGCGGCGCTGCCAGGAAACGGGCACGATGGGGCGAGGCTGGCCCTGAGAGACGTCGCAGAGCAGGACGGTGCCCGCGAAGGGAATGTCGGCCAGGCGGAGGCCCGTGTCCGCCGCACGGAGTGCCTGCACCGAGGCGTCGGTGGTCTGGTCGGCCGCCATGAGCGCAAAGTCCACGCCGAGGTGGACCGCGTTCGCGCTGGCCCGAGAAAGACAGTCGGCCACGGCGTTGTCTTTGCCGGCGACGTGCCGGATGTCCGTGGTGAACTCCGACACGGCGGAGAGGTGGCGCTGCTGGCGGGCCGACCACGGCTCCGTGACCTTAGCCATTGCGTAGACCAATGGCTTGTGGTCGATGAAAGCCGTGAATGGGCGGCCCTCCAAGAGGTGTCGGAAATGGCGAACGGCCAGGAATAGCCCGAGCAGCTCGCGGTCGAACGTGCTGTAGTTTAACTCGTTCGGCCGGAGTTGCCGGCTGAAAAAAGCGAGTGGCTGCCAAACCCCGTCCACCCATTGCTCATGGACGGCGCCCACCGCGTAGTTGGAGGCGTCCGTAGTGAGGGCGATGGGCGCATTGAGCACCGGGTGAGCCAGCAGCGTTGCGTCGGCGAGGGCCCGTTTGGCGCTGGCGAAGGCCGCATCCATGGCCGCGGACCAAACAATGTCATGCTTGGCCGGCTTGCCCCGGAGGGCCTCGTAAAGGGGCCGCATGAGCTGAGCAGCGCGGGGCACGAATCGGTGATAAAAATTCACCATGCCGAGGAACTCTTGGAGGGCCTTGATGGAACGGGGACGCGGGAACGTGGTGATGGCCTCGACCTTGGTCGGCAGCGGCACGGCCCCGGTCTTGGTGATGCGGTGGCCCAAAAAGTCAACGGTCGTCGCGCCGAAGTGGCATTTGACCGGGTTGACAATTAAGCCGTGCTCGCTGAGGCGACCGAACAATGTTCGGAGGTGGAGGAGGTGCTCGGCGCGGGACGTGCTGGCGACGAGGATATCGTCCAGATAGACGAAAAGAAACGGCAGGTCGCGCAGCACGCCGTCCATCAAGCGCTGGAATGCCTGGGCCGCGTTCTTGAGGCCAAACGGCATCCGCAAAAATTCGAACAGGCCGAACGGCGTGATGACGGCCATCTTCGGGACGTCGGCCGCCCGGACAGGTACCTGGTGGTAGCCCCGTATCAGGTCAATTTTCGAAAAGATGACCCGTCCCGCCAAACGGGCGGAAAAGTCCTGAATATGCGGGATCGGGTACCTGTCGGGGGTGGTAGCATCGTTGAGACGGCGGTAGTCGCCACACGGGCGCCATCCACCCCCCGGCTTTGGCACGATGTGCAGTGGCGAGGCCCACGCGCTATCGGAGCGCCGCACGATGCCGAGGTGCTCCAACGCGTCCAACTCGGCCTTCGCCACGGCGAGCTTGGCCGGGTCGCGGCGGCGGGCCCTGGCGTACACCGGCGGGCCCGTAGTGGGTATATGGTGCTCGATCCCGTGCCGCACCGCGACGGCCGAAAACGTCGGCCACGTGAGGGCTGGGAATTCCGCGAGCAGGCGAGCGAACTCGTTCACTGCCGGGAGGGCGCAGGCCAGTTCGGTCGGCGCGGAGCTGCTCATCGTGCACGCCAGGGAGCTGAAGGTCTCGGCGTTGACAAGGCGACGACGTTTGACGTCGACCAGCAGCCCGTGCGCGCAGAGGAAGTCGGCGCCCAGCAAAGCCATGGGGACGCAGGCGGTCACAAAAGTCCATTGAAAACGCTGGCTGCCGAAGCAGAGGGTGACGACGCGTGGGCCGAAAGTGCGTATGGCCGAGCCATTAGCAGCGACCAAAGAGGGGCCGCAAACGGCGTCCCGCCTGTCCTGCTCGGAGGCGGGTATGACGCTCAGTTGGGCGCCGGTGTCACACAGGAAACGCCGCCCAGACGCTTTGTCCCGAATAAACAGCAAGTTGCCCGAGTGGCCGGCGCTCATGGCTGGGAATGAACGCCGGCCCGGCCGTTTCCCGACCTGCCGAAAGTGCACGGGGGCCGGCACGTCCGAGCCTTGTGTCCGAACCTGGCGTGGTAATAACACCACGCCCGGTCAGGTGGAGGCCCCGGCCGTCGTGTCGGAAGTGGGCGGTGCGGCGTGGCGGCCGCCAGTTGCACCGGCAGTTCGGCCTCCAACCGCGCAGGGCGCTCGGGTGTCGTGGGCGTCGCCTCGGACGGCGGCGGGCTCCAGGTAACCACGCCGATGTGCTGGCCCGCCGAGGAGATCTTATCGGCTTCCCTGGCGAGGGCGCGGGAATCCGTGATCAACGTGCCAGCCAGGGCGAGGCGTACCGGGTGAGGCAGCTGGCGAAGGAACAGCTCGTGGAACAGTAAATCCGGAGAGTGCTCACCGAGCAACGAGAGCATATAGTCCATGCGCTCGGACGGGCGCGTGTCGCCGAGCTCGGGCAGAGCGAGCAGGCGCCATGCGCGTGCTGCCGGTGAGAGGGCGAAAGTGTCGAGGAGGAGTGTCTTCAGCGCGTCGTATTTGTCAGCAGCCGGCGGGTGCTCGAGGAGGCTCAAGGCGCGGGCCGCGGTGGCGGAACCGAGCGCCGCCACAACATGGTGAAAGCGGGTGTCGTCCGCGGTGATGCCTCGCAGGGTGAACTGAGAGTCCGCCTGAGCGAACCAAACAGCCGCGTGAGCCTCCCAGAAGGTAGGCAGTTTAAGCGTCACTGCCGTATCCATGTCGGTAGGTCACCAATGAAGGAACTGCGCTCCAACGCGAGTCGAAAGAATTGACGCGACCAAAGACGGAATTCGTCCGAGTTGCTTTATTGAAACAAAACAGCTCAGGTATTCTGACAAGCCCGTTTATCGGGCAGCAATATATATACACATTTATGTCGGGAAGTTTGCCTGGCAAAAGCTATACCGGGCATGCCCGGGTGTCAAGGGCGAGCCTTGGAAAGGCGAGTCTGGACCTGCCCGGGCGTGTTTGGCTGCGGCCTGGCAAGTCGAGGCTGGGCGTGCCCGGACGCTCTGGGCGAGCCCTGGAAAGGCGATAGCGGGCATGCCCGGACGCTCTGGGCGAGCCCTGAAAAGGCGATAGCGGGCATGCCCGGACGCTCTGGGCGAGCCCTGGAAAGGCGAGAGCGGGCATGCCCGGGAAAGACGAGACCGGGCGTGCCCGGGAGGTTCGGGCGTGCCCGGGAACAGTGAGTCCGGGCATGCCCGGGAGAGGCGCGTCTAGCCGTGTTCTGGCCGGTGCAAGGCGATTGTGTGCATCCAGCGGTAACCGCTACAATGTCATAATTGGACAGGGGAAACGTTTAGTCTGATCAGTTTGAAATTTGTTGAGTGTGATCTATGCTCCATTATATTACAGAATGTAAATTTATGATGTCATCCCTCACATGGTCTGGCAGACATATTGGATCAAATTAAAAAAAAAACCTTCAAAAACAGAAGAGTTGGCTCACACCAAGTTGACTGCATGAGGTAAGAAAGTATTCTATGAATGCCATTCAGTTATTTTTAACTCAACTGGACTATGTCCAGCTGAGTTTTTTGTCGACACCCAGTGTCCGTCGTCCGTCTGTCTGTCTGTCGTCTGTAAACAATTCGACGTCTACGCTCTAAAAGTCACAAGTATTGATCAAATTGGATGAAACTTGTTATGCGGCATCTTTGAGACATAAACTAGTTTGGGATTGCATTTGGGCGTTGCACGCCCAAAAAATGGGCGCGGCAGGGTGGCCGTATTGAAAAATAAATTTTTGTCAATCTGGTACTTCCTCATGTAGCTAGAAGGCTGGAACTTGGTGTGTAGACAGTATGTAACAAACCTCAACACATATATTATGGGTTTTGACGATGTCCGAAAAATGACCTTGCCATGACCTATGACATGACTTGACCTATAAACATCAGTTTGGACGAGGTCCAAGCTCGAAAAGTCACAATTACTGATCAAATCTATCAAACTCATAATTATTATTATTATTATCATCATATAAACTATATAGTTTGTGGTTCTATTTTTTTATTTTTTTATTTTTGTATACAAGATCGAGGCTCGTGAAAGAGCGAACATTAATCACACACACAGAAAGACAAAAGACACATAAAACAAATAACATCGGGAGCGGTAGACAAGATGGGGAGAGAGGGGGAAGGACACAAACACAACATTTGAGAGCAGGGACCGAGAGACATGGAGACATGGAGAGATCTGTGGGAGGGAGAGGGCTTTTGGGGGGAGACATGGGAAGGGGGGGGGGTGGGAGAGGTATAAAACATATGGACACTGCCAGGACTTCCAGGAAAGAAGTTGGAATTTCAAACAAGGTGGATCTGGGGTGAAATAGTGGGGGTAGAAAAGATCAAGGTTTTGGATGGGGGATGATAAGAGATGGTGGTGAACAGCTGTTTTAAAGACCCGGAGGGAGGAGTGGGATTGAAGGGAGTGTGGGAGTTTGTTCCAGAGGCGGGAGAAAAGAGGAATGAAAGAGTGAAGGTGAGCAGAGAGCCGAGATTTCGGCAGTTTAACCATCAGAGGGTTGCTGGCAGATCTTGTGCGACCTGTAGGAATATTTGGGGGACAGAGCACAGAGTGAGCTGGGGGAGCAAGGCCGGAGAGGAGTCGGTAGAAGACAGATGCATTATGCATATTCTAATCATATTGATATAGACCAGTTGAGTTCAGGTTCCCTGGAACCTCTCGTTGTTTTTTGTAACCATTACATTTATATTACATGTTTTGTAAAGTCACTACTGTTGTCACCATTACAGATGGAATTCATTATTGTAAATACACAAAAGCAATGGAACTCTGCCATAGTGTGGGGCTGAAGTTTGTGCGTTTCGATGATTCCAAGAGGTATTGCAGGAGTATCGTCACTTAGTCAATAGCAGAAAGTTCACTCCTGCTGGAGAGTTCAAAGAATATAAACCAGAGGAGGATAATTCCTTTTATATCAACCTTGGTGAGTATAGTATACCAAAGACGAATGGCCCTCAATCCCTGGCATCTCAAGTTGCTGATTTCAGAAGATGCCAGGTTGAGCCAACCCACCCGGTGTTATGTAGCACTCGAACTCGGTACCCTAACATCTCAAACCAGCCACCTTAACACCCACCAGGCTCATGCTCTGCAAAGAAAGGGTGTGTGGAGTTTGATTCCTCAGAAAACGCGACTTGGCTGGAAATGTTATGTTACAAGAGTTTGTCTGGTCGAACTGCGCTGGTTAAATTGACCAAGAAAAAAAAGGAAATCCCATCTGAAACCAATTCAAGTCGATGGTCCCAACGAGGAGTCGTGAGGTTGAAGTGAAATCCGAATCCAACTGAAGCCAAGTTGACACGTACACCATGATCATTATGGGGGACTTCAAGAGAAAAGTGCACGAAATGAAGAAGCCGTTTTTTGTTCGAAACCATATGTCTGTTTGCGGTCTGGTTCCTCAGTGTCATGACGTGTTTGTCGTTGTTTTAATCATCAGATTATTTCTATAATGCTCAAGTTTTATGACGTCATAGGTCTTTGACACCAGATGTCATAATGGGGCACAAGTGCCTCCAACAATGTATTTGAGCTCCGGAGACGATTCAATCCCCCGGCTTGAAGGAGCTGGGGCTCCCACGTCGATCGGAAGAATGGACGCGACAAAAAGCTAGAATTCATCCGAGTTGCTTTAATGAAATCAAACACTCAGGCACTCTGAAAACCCGTTTATCGGTCAGCAATATATATCTATTAACCCAGGGGGTTTGCCCAGGCCCGGCGCCAGGGGGCGTGGCCCAGCGTCCTGGCTGCGGCCTGGCAAGTTGAGGGCGAGCCTGCCCGGGCATGCCCGGGCATGCCCGGGCGTCCCGACCGAGGCCTGGCAAGTTGAGCGCGGGCCTGCCCGGGCGTCCTGGACGAGCCCGGCATGGTGATCGCTCCGCGTCCTTGATAGGTGCAAGGCGATTGTGAAACCCCAGCGGCAGCCGCTACAGGCTATTATTTAATACCGTTTGGTGATTCAATTATCTTGGGTACAGTTTGGTGGGGAAAGGGAGGGATGGAGGGTGATACTGACATACTGTGCTCGACCATTCATACTAAACTAGGGCATGCCCGTACTATATCTATATCTAAAATTATATCCCCCCCCTCTATTTACATGAAATGGTTTGGTCCAAAGCGAACGGCTTGCGAGTGGTGACAATCCCCCCCCCTCTATTTACATGCAATGGTTTGGTCCAAAGCGAACGGCTTCCGGAGTTTGGTAAAGAAATCGCCATCGCGTGCACAAACGCGCAGGAAAGCGAATGAATCGCAAATTCGTTTTTATTAGTTGTAAAACATAGTTTAACGCCAACATAGTTTGCAAACGTGAAATAAATGAATACGCTCTCAAATGTGCCATCCGAGGCAGAGTGTGCCCGCCACGTTCGGCACACGCGATCGTTCGCTGCTCTCTGATTGGTTGAATCGTTTTTTGGACATAGCTCGGTAAGTAATTGTCCGATTAATATGAAACCTTGAAAAGGCACATCCTCGGGTCCCCAGCAATATACCTGGCAAGTTAAAAGTATATCGGACCCGTGGTTGTCGAGAAACAGCGGTCACAGACAAACAAACGTACAGACGTACAGACAGACAGACAGAGATTACTGGAATTATAGATAGATGAAGAAACAACCGCACATGGAACATTCAGCAGCTCTGTGGTCTGCACAGTATTTGATGTCGATGTGGAACTCACCATCCTCTCCCGTTCGAGCCTTTTCAGGATCTCCATCAAAAACATTTCGATCTATTAAGAATGTTTCTTAACTCTCCTCGAAATCAAACGTCTTCTCACCGTTTGCTCAGATTGCCTAAGCGACGTGACGTCACGATAACAGATAACTGTAACAGTTTTGTTGCGACCCTGTTGCCAATGCAATGCATGACGTCACTCTTGCCGTTTCCGTCAAACTTAACGGGGAAGTCGGGAGTTATACAAGGCGCTCACCTCTGGAGATTATCTTCAGTTTTCATTTCCTTCACTCGACATTCCTTGAGATGATGTTTCCTGAAGAACGTTGTCGGAATTCGGAAACATCCAAACAAGAACACCACAGCATGCACACCTGAGCGGGTGTGTTCAGCTACAATGCGGCAACTGACGCTCAAACAACATTTATTTGAAATTTAAAACCGCTCAAACAACATTTATTTGAAATTTAAAACCGCTCAAACAACATTTATTTGAAATTTAAAACCGCTCAAACAACATTGATTTGAAATTTAAAACCGCTCATGCAACGGAACGGAGTGCATCATCGAACGGAACGGAGCTTCAGGAAACATCATCGAAATTTGCATTTATGTTTATTTAAATTATACAATGGACTACAAAATGTAAATGTTTCATGATATTTGTTATATTATATCACCTTTATCTATCAATATTGTTGAAATGAAGATCAACTAGCTGTATGTTGAAATATGTTGAAAAAGTCAAAACTTTACATGGGGTGTACTTACTTTTTCACGTGACTGTATTTAATGGAGTCTGCAATCGGAAAGACGATGCCATCATTGATCATTACATTACCAACATTCAGGGAGACTTCCCAGAGGGAGACACCAAATCTGGTCCGGTTGCTTTTTAACACCAATGGGAAAGTCATATCTGGGGCTTGGCAATGCACAGGGTAAGTTTAAAATGATGATATTTACTATTCTGTCAAACTTTGACAAAAGGAAGCAACTTACAAAACATGTTTGGCTGCTTACTTCCTTTTTTTATTGGAAATCAGTTGCGTGCTGGTACTTGCATTTGACATGGCAGTTAAAGCTAAAATAAGAATCATATTAAACAATCTCTGTGCCAGTGCATGCCACTTGCCTCCGTGATGTAATTGGGCTACTTAACTCATTTTTCTCAGGTATGTTATTTGCTTCCTTTTGTCGAAGTTGGGTAGTATTACGGTAATCATGTTTTTAGTAGGTGGATGGTGGGGTGGGAGTGGGAGCCGTGTGGGATGCGAGGGTCCTTATAAATACATATATTTTTTGTTTGGTTCCGGGGCCACACAATAAATTATAGAGAGCTTCGTAAGCGAACCTCCATGCCAATTGCATGTACATGTAAATCCATTCAAAATTTCACTTTCATTTCAAATTTCACTAAAAAAAAAGTTCAAATTTTTCCCCATTCCCTTGGGAACAAAATTTCATGTTGTCATTTCAAATGTCCCTTCCGTGATCCGCCATCTTGTCCCTGCCATGATCCGCCATCTTGCTCACGTGATCTTGCTTTGGTCTGGCGCGACCGATAAATTATTTTCACCTGGTGATTAAAATTATTTTCACCTGGCGATTAAAATCAATGAATTACAATGCAATACAGTACTGTACAGAACGGATTTTGAATTCGAAACCGCTCATCATTTATGCCAGCTACGCCGACTTCTTTTTCCACCAGCTACACCGGCTTCAGTTTTCCACCAGCGACACCGACTTCATTTAAGCCAGGTACACCGATTTCAGTACGTACCTGCCAGTCGGACCTTCGTATATGGTCCAGTCGACTCGAAGTCCAGACTATATAGCCAACAGTAGGTAAGTCCTGCATTCTATCCCAATCTATCCATTCAATAAAATTAATTTGAATTTTAATTCTAAGCCCAAGATCAAACAACCGAGCCTAGCTAGGCCTAGGCCTACAGATGTTTGTGAGGGCTGCATACTCGATCGACTGACCATTGTCGGGGAGGAGCGAGGGAGAGTCTCGGAGGGGAGGGGTGTGGGGGGAGATTTGAAAGGAATGGGTGATTGGGAAGATTTGGAGGGGAGGGGCAAGGGGGAAGATTTGAAAGAGATGGGTGATGGGGATGATTTGGAGGGGATGGGCAAGGGGGTAGATTTAGAGGGGAGGGGTGATGGGAAATGGGATTTTGGGGTGATGGGATTTTGAAAAATATACGATTAATGGGAAACGAACATTTATTGCAAAATGAGTTTCTTGAGACATTCGAGTCAAAAATACGTTTGAGGACGCTGGAGGGAGGATGGAGTGCTGGAGAGTTTAGGGAATGAATGAAAGATGCACTATAGGAGATGGAATTTTTTTTTGGAATGAATGGATTTGGTGAGCAAGTCGAAAGCATCCTTTTATAGAAGAAGAAGAAAAAGGTGTTATAGAATATGACAGAATACAGGTCTTCAGGGTTCAGATGAGACATTTTTTAACAACGTGATCACAAACAACGTGGTCGAAGAACGAACAAACGAACAAATAAGAACGAATAAACGAATAAGAACGGAAGGAAATGTTTTTGGGGGTTTTTTTTTTTTTGAGATTTTAAAACAAGGAAGTATGGGATGAAAAGACCGTGAAAAACAGAGACCGGAAAATAATTGCAGCGCGATCGGATAACCGCTGAGACAAAAACAAATCCTCAAGCCAAGGTTGGACACAGTAGCCGAGTACTACACTTAAGCCTCAGAATACGCGATAAGAAAGACCGACGATTCTGTACACAGGTATGAAAAACCAACGCCAAGAATACTATTAAAGACACCCCAATAGGTACATACAAGACCAGTTTCGACAAAAATACAATTGTGAAAAGTTACTTAACTTCGAAAGCGAGCGTGCATGGACAGCTTTGAAGAGACGAGACGATTTTAAAAACAACTTTGAATTGTCCGTTCTGGGAAACGTCAACAGTTAATTAGGCGGTGTATTAATCCAGTGCGTTGTTGGAGAATTTGCACTCAAATGGTTTCTTCATGAAACCCATTTGACGAGTTAAAATAATTTCTTCGTGAACGTGAAAACTCAAAATAAATATTGGTGAAAAATCCGATGGACACGATGCATATTTCACATTTATTTGTCACCGTGGGGTTAAATATGCTGGATCAGTTCAATTATTCGGGGTATGGGTATGGCCGCGCGGTCTGGTGCACATGCCAACGGATCTGAATCTTCGCCTCTGGCCTGCGTTTGATTCCCGCTTAGAGGGTAAGGGGCGAATTAACATAAGAATAGTGAGGAGAAACCAAAAGATCTGGTTGCGTTATGGGGGTAATGTGCCCTGCAAACAGCATCCTCCGGCTATATCCCATGGCTTGAACCCCACTTTCATAACATGGAGGAAGCGGACAACGCGGTAAGTTCATTGAGTCTTTATTATAAGAGCTCGCTGTAGCACTGGAGCGCTCCGGGCTGTGCGCCCGGTGTATATCCCGCGGCCACGCCCACCCCTCGGGCGTGGCCGCCGCCCACCTGGTGCGCGGAATGATGCCCTCGCGACAGTGAGCTTTCGTGTCCGCCACACCACAACATTATCACACATAACGCTGACACGGAGGCAATAATGTGTCTGGCGGCTCCGCCCCCACCAAGCTGATTGACAGTCACAGCCACGCCTACTCCAGACCTATTCTTTTACATCGGAATGTAGTTTTACGTACTTTTCGTGGAATCCTTTCAAGCTACGAGAATTATAATACCAAAGGATGTTGCAGGAAGTAAAACTCTGTCGAATGGTAGCAGAATCATTGCCATTGATCGAGGCAGCTCGGAAATGTGCCTTCTGAAGAAGATCATTGTTATTATTATTATTATGAACAAGAAGATGAATTCCTGGGTTTGAGCGATCTCGTTTTCTTTTGCTTTATTTTTATTTTTCCATGGTCTGGAGAACTGAAAATCGATCCCTGCCGAGACAATCAGCTGAACAGACCAGGTCGGCTCTCATATGTAGCCAAAGCGAGTTTTTATCGAAGATACTCCAACTTTAGTTTTGTATGTAGCAGATGGTAGCGACATTTTTTTCCGCGCCATCCCAACATGGTGTTAGCGTGCTCTCTGATTTGTGGGTATTATCCTCTGTTGAATTTCAGTTTTCCCGACTGAGGTGTCATTGTACTATTTATGGGTGGCTACCCTTCTGAAATTAATCATTATGACACGAAGAACATTCATGTAAAATTTGACACTTTTGTCCACCTGGTATCATTATTTCCAAAATATTTCATTGAGCCACGTTACTGCGAGCTGGTGGTTGCTGGTCGACCGTGTGCATCCTGTAGACACCATCCATTGTTGGGTTAGTATAAACAGCATGTCCAAGGTGGAGTAACCTGCTCTGATACTAAATTGGTGATAATGAGGTTATTGAAGAAAAGGACGAATTTCATATCAACTACGATTTTTTTTTAATGGCAATCACCCCTAACAAGGCATAAAGGCACTCAAGGTAAGGGGCTAAATTAATGGATTCCATCCCATGTGATGATGTTCAAATGACCTTGCTGATGATTGGAAGTAAGCTGGTCGGTCTGTAGTTAAGGGGATCAGTTTTTGCACTTTTCTTTCTTCCTCCGCCCCCGAAGGTGGCCGGAGTTATGTTTTCGGGTTGTCCGTCCGTCCGTACTGGCTAATCCTCGTTTTTATCAGCAACCACATGCCTGATTGAGATGAAACTTTCAGGGTAGGAGTGACACCCATGTAGAATATTTTAATGATAATTCTGACGTCATAGGTCACGTGGTATGACAGCCATCTTGGATTAAATGCAACTAATTAAAATATATATTTCTTGGAAACCGCTGAATGGAAAAATTTGAAACTTGGCACATTGTCAAGTACTCCCAATGGGGAACAAAAGCATGATAATGATGACATCATAGGTGAAGTGGTATACCAGCCAAAAATGTTTTAATCGAATTCCTTATCCAAAAATCTGAAATTGCATGCACATGATCTATGCCCATTTGTATTGAAATAGTAAATTTATGACATCATAGGTCACATGGTTTGGCAGCCATATTGGATTTAACCTAAAACCTTAAAACAACATCTTCTCCCATCGTTTTTACAATAATTACAGTAAATTCTCAAATTAGTGCTCTGTTGTTCATTTATATTTTGTCATTTGTTTCCATATTGCTTTTGGAATAGCAGGGAAAGGCAAAATTAATGTGGAAGAAAACGTCACAGTTATTCGTCCCTTTATTCTGGCAATTACACAAGTTAGCATTTTTACTTGTGCAACGTCTTGTCCGCTATGTGGGGCCATCGCTAATTTTTGTGCTCCAAGACCCACAATTGATCGATCTTCAAGAATGTGATTTTTATTTATTGCAATGGCCCACATTTATGCTCTGATTACACTGTAGGCTGGAAAGTTCATAGAACACCTGACCGCACACAGTGTTCAAGTGTACAATTCAATTTAAATAAAATAATTTTTAAAGCTCATATAAAAAATTCCAGAGGTTTAGCGCCATTGATGCAGTCTTATACCCCACCTTATTTAACATGTCCAAGTACTGCAAAACTGGAGGCTTTTAAAAGCGATAAGAAGGTGATTTGTATTCTACAGTGTTCAAGTAAAGAATTACGTTGAAATAAATAAAGATTTTAAGGATTGAAGAAAGAAAGAAAAATTCCGGAAGTTTACTGCCGTTGATGCAATCTTATACACCACCTTATTTAACAGGTCCAAGAACTGCAAAACTGGAGCCTTTTGGAACTCCCTCACTCTCTTCAATCCCACTCCTCCCTCCAGGTCTTTAAAACAGCTGTTCACCACCATCTCTTATCTTCCCCCATCCAAACCCTTGATCTTTTCTGCCCCTGCTAATTCACCCCAGATACACTTTTTTTTTCTTTTTCTTTTTTTAATTCCAACTTCTTTCCTGGAAGTCCTTGCAGTGTTAATATGTTTTATACCTCTCCCACCTCCCCCCAAGCCCTCCCCCTCCCACATTTCTCCCGATGTCCCTGCTCTCAAATGTTGTGTTTGTGTCCTTCCCCCTCTCTCCCCATCTTATCTACCGCTCCCCTTCTTTTTTGTGTTTTATGTGTCGGTTTGACTTTTTGTGTGATTAATGTTTGCTCTTTCATGAGCCTCGAACGTGTATACAAAAAAATTAATAAAAAAAGACACCGAAATGGTCAAAGATGCCTATCCCTCTGAAACAACGTGTGGTGAGGCGTGTGGAGCGCGCCGAGTCACACGTCTTTCCAATTAGCCAATGCCAATTTTTGCCATGGAGTGGTGTTGGAGAAAAGAGGTGCAGTTTTTCCAAGATGGTGCCCGTACCACGTGATGTCGTGATCTATGATGTCATAGGTATCATTTTTTAAAATCTACAGGAGGAGGTGCTCCGATGGTGAACATTACGTGTACATCGGACCAACAGTTGCAGAGAAAAAAGATTCGTACTGATCAGATCAAGCATTGTACTTGTGGTATTATGACGTCATAAGTCATAATGAAGGCAGCGATGACATCATCATTAACATATCTTATCCCCCATGGGGAGGACTTGACAATGAACCATGTTTCAATTTTTTTTCCCATTGAGCTGTCTCACAGATATAGAGGTGCAACGTTTTTCAAAAGATGGCGCCCATACCAAGTGACATATTACATCATAATTATCAGTAAAAAAAAAAAATCAACAGGGGGAGAGGAGGCGATGCTATGGTGAAAATTTCGTGCCAATCGGACCAACGGTTGCCGAAAAAATGAATTTTGAAAATGCAGACATACGCATGCACGAACGCACCTGAATGCTTAACCCTGAATTTCGCTTCCGCGAACGCAGGGTAATAACAGTTGACCGGGGCAGCTCTAGCTGGGCAGAAATTTGACGAACTGACTTGTTGGAAAGGTGGCATCCTTTGACGGTGCCACGTTGAAAGTCACTGAGCTCTTCAGTACCGCCCATTCTATTGCCAATATTTGTCTATGGAGATTGCATGGCTGTGTGTTTGATTATATATACCTGTCAGGCCTCTGGTGGTAACTTCTGGAATTGAACAGAGACCCTGATCCGCTTGTTTGCCTCCCAACCCTTTCCGGACCAGCAATAAGTGAACCCCAGGTGTCCATGGGCAAGAACGCAGACCCCTAAAGGGTTTGTTTGATTGGAAAGGGTTCGCATGTCAAGGCCAATTACATTCTCATTGAATTGAACATCAGTTCATCTTCACCGTGTTGGATCCTTTGGTTTTTCGTCTTTGGGGTGCAGGGGATGAGTGTGTCTCAATCACTGATGAATCCTTTATCAGCACCAATGGCACTGGGGTGCGAAATAGGAATGCACTTCCAGGTATAAGCCTTCCCCCCTTCTCTCATGCTGTTCAATTGATCCCAATATGAACAGAATCTATCAGGTGCAGACATGGTGCAATTTAACATGTGGGAAGGAGGAGGGAGAGGAAGGGGGGAGGAGGGGCAGGGGAAGGGGGGAGGAGGGGCAGGTGAAGGGGGAATTTCCCTGACTCTGTTTTTTTTTTTTTTTTTAAATCTCTGCCCAGCACAGCACTTGAAAATCTATGCTCCCCCCCTCTTCCCCTGCCCCCCCTTGAAGTGCCCAGCGTTGCCTGGGTAAGCAGATGGGGTATGAGGGGGACAAAGCAGTGTGGAGGACTGGGGAGGGACATGGGAAGGGGTGAAGGGGGAGGGGAAGGGAGGGAGAAAGAAGGGGAAGAGAGTGAGCCTCACCACGTCACTATATACTGTACATTCCAGGAGGGTGGCGTTGTGTGAGGAGGGTAGGGGGACATGAAGGAAAGGGGAAGGGGAGGGGGGAGGGGGAGGTGGAAGGAGGGGAGGGGGAGAGGGTGGTGGAGGGGAAGAAGGGAAAGGTGGGAGGGAAGGGAGGGGGGAGGGGAAGGGAGGGCGAGGGAAAAAGGCATGGGGGAGACAGAGAGCAGGGAGAAAGGACAGGGGAGTGAAGCCTCACCACATGTCGCTATACTCTACACTCCAGGCGGGAGGGTTGGTGTGAGGGAAAGAGAAGGAGAGGGATGGGGTGAGAAGAGAGATGGGAGAGGGGAGAGAAGTGAGGGAGAAAAGATGACAATAACAGCAACTCAAGATAATAACTGAACAGACAATACTTAATAACATAACTTAACAGCTGAGCGAGCTGAATGCAGGCTGGCAAAGGCAAGCCTGTTAAATTAAGACCCCAAGCTGAGTGACCTTAATGCAGGCTGACCAAAGGTAAGCCTGTTAAATTAAGACCCCAAGCTGAGTGACCTTAATGCAGGCTGACCAAAGGTAAGCCTGTTAGCATAAATTATTTTTTAAAACACCCAAACACCCATTTTTCATTCAAGCAATCCCTTGGAGGTCGATGAGTAAGCATGCAAAGCTTGGGGCCACAAGTTTTCATGGTTTTGGAGTTATAGAGGAGACGGGCATCCACACAGCCTATTATTATAAATAATTAATGGTGATGAATTAGTGAAATATTAACATATGATATTTGAAAATGATAAATTTTCTGCTAAACGTATGTCTTCAGGACCGTCTATATATTATGTACGCATTTCTGCTAAATTGGACCAATCATGAGGTTGGGCAGGCCTGGGAGGATTGTTGGTTCGTTATTATTGCCAAATGATGTTACTCTTATTATTGGTGTTAATGTTATTAGTATTAATTGTTATACACTTTGTTACAATGTTATCGTTGTGTCTCTTGTTCATTTGGAAAGCCATGCCATGGAAGGACCTATTCAGCTTCTCTCTACACACCTGAGGATGGTGTCTGTCAAAAACATTGAAAGCCTAACGAACTGAGGAGGTCACAACGATCATTCGGTTGTATCACATTCCACATCAGAACGCTCAAGCATAAGTACACAAAGAACATGGCGCACGCACGCACACGCACATACACACACGTGGATATATCGCGACCTGGCAGGAATCCTTTGCACCTCTGCAAGCCGCATGTGTAGATAACAACCAACGTCGCACACATTGACACACACGGACCCACACAAACAGGCCCATTCGGTTCAGAGTAACTCAGCTCCAGCGAGGTGGAAACGAGCAGCTGTGCATGTCCCCGTGCACATGGAAGGTTGTCGAACCGCACCTTCAAACCAGTTAAAACGTACACGCAAATCTTCCCACTCGTTCAAAGCTCACGTGTTGAAGTAGTACCAGGTAACCGAGGTTGAAGTGCAGTATGAAACAGCGAAGCGAAGCAACCAGAAAGAAACACGTGCTCGCCATCTTGAAGCAATGTTTCAAATGCGATAAGGAACTGTCGTTCTGTGACGTCACACAGTCGTGCAGTCACGCCCATTGGTGACCTCACAATGAAGGGTTCTGTTGGCTGTCGGTTCTAATAGTCGCATTGAAATGGAATTTCATTTCGACTAAGTTTCGTTAGCTCGTCGATGATGAGCGGTCGTCATTTCTTTGCGTATATTTGCCATCACAATTACTGTGTTATCGTGTTATTCCGTCATTTTAAAAATATTCTCAGCATGGTGACCAGGCATTTCCGAGCCGGTCTAACCCTCTGGCCGATGTAACGAATGTCTTCAGGACCGTCTATATATTATGTACGCATTTCTGCTAAATTGGACCAATCATGAGGTTGGGCAGGCCCGGGAGGATTGTTGGTTCGTTATTATTGCCAAATGATGTTACTCTTATTATTGGTGTTAATGTATTCGTATTAATTGTGATATATACTTTGTTACAATGTTATCGTTGTGTCTCTTGTTCATTTGGAAAGCCATGCCATGGAAGGACCTATTCAGCTTTTCTCTACACACCTGAGGATGGTGTCTGTCAAAAACATTGAAAGCCTAACGAACTGAGGAGGTCACAACGATCATTCGGTTGTATCACATTCCACATCAGAACGCTCAAGCATAAGTACACAAAGAACATGGCGCACACACGCGCACACACACACACACACACACACACACACACACACACACACACACACACACACACACGGATATATCGCGACCTCGCAGGAATCCGTTGCACCTCTGCAAGCCGCATGTGTAGATAACAACCAACGTCGCACACATTGACACACACGGACACACACAAACAGGCCCATTCGGTTCAGAGTAACTCAGCTCCAGCGAGGTGGAAAGGAGCAGCTGTGCATGTCCCCGTGCACATGGAAGGTTGTCGAACCGCACCTTCAAACCAGTTATAACGTACACGCAAATCTTCCCACTCGTTCAAAGCTCACGTGTTGAAGTAGTACCAGGTAACCTAGGTTGAAATGCAGGATGAAACAGCGAAGCGTAGCAACGAGAAAGAAACACGTGCTCGCCATCTTGAAGCAATGTTTCAAATGCGATTCGGAACTGTCGTTCTGTGACGTCACACAGTCGTGCAGTCACGCCCATTGGTGACCTCACAATGAAGGGTTCTGTTGGCTGTCGGTTCGAATAGTCGCATTGAAATGGAATTTCATTTCGACGAAGTTTCGTTCGCTCGTCGATGATGAGCGGTCGTCATTTCTTTACATATATTTGCCATCACAATTACTGTGTTATCCCGTCATTTTAAAAATATTCTCAGCATGGTGACCAGGCATTTCCGAGCCGGTCTAACCCTCTGGCCGATGTAACGAATGTCTTCAGGACCGTCTATATATTATGTACGCATTTCTGCTAAATTGGACCAATCATGAAGTTGGGCAGGCCTGGGAGGATTGTTGGTTCGTTATTATTGCCAAATGATGTTACTCTTATTATTGGTGTTTATGTTATAAGTATTAATTGTTATATACTTTGTGACAATGTTATCGTTGTGTCTCTTGTTCATTTGGAAAGCCATGCCATGGAAGGACCTATTCAGCTTCTCTCTACACACCTGAGGATGGTGTCTGTCAAAAACATTGAAAGCCTAACGAACTGAGGAGGTCACAACGATCATTCGGTTGTATCACATTCCACATCAGAACGCTCAAGCATAAGTACACAAAGAACATGGCGCACGCACACACACACACACACACACACACACACACACACACACACACACACACACACACACACACACACACACACACACACACACACACACACACGTGGATATATCGCGACCTGGCAGGAATCCGTTGCACCTCTGCAAGCCGCATGTGGAGATAACAACCAACGTCGCAAACATTGACACACACGGACACACACAAACAGGCCCATTCGGTTCAGAGTAACTCAGCTCCAGCGAGGTGGAAACGAGCAGCTGTGCATGTCCCCGTGCACATGTAAGGTTGTCGAACCGCACCTTCAAACCAGGTAAAACGTACACGCAAATCTTCCCACTCGTTCAAAGCTCACCTGTTGAAGTCGTACCAGGTAACCGAGGTTGAAGTACAGGATGAAACAGCGAAGCGAAGCAACGAGAAAGAAACACGTGCTCGCCACCTTGAAGCAATGTTTCAAATGCGACAAGGAACTGTCGTTTTGTGACGTCACACAGTCACGCCCATTGGTGACCTCACAATGAAGGGTTCTGTTGGCTGTCGGTTCTAACAGTCGCATTGAAATGGAATTTCATTTCGACTAAGTTTCGTTAGCTCGTCGATGATGAGCGGTCGTCATTTCTTTGCGTATATTTGCCATCACAATTACTGTGTTATCGTATTATTCCGTCATTTTTAAAATATTCTCAGCATGGTGACCAGGCATTTCCGAGCCGGTCTAACCCTCTGGCCGATGTAACGAATGTCTTCAGGACCGTCTATATATTGTAACGAATTTGAGAAGTGTAACGAATTTGAGAAAATGTAAAGAATGTGAGAATTATGGTTTTGTTGTCTGTAAATGGCACCCTCCGTAATGTAAAGAAAGGTCGAAGCTCGTCCTCTTAGTTAATTCCATAAACCTACACACAGGGCACCATATATCCTTTTAAATAGTTAGTCCCTTATTCTATGTAGGTTAAGGATGTGTTTCCCAATAGTTTGACTCTTCATTGCACCGAATTAAATAAGAGTAGGTCCCTCCGACGCCCCATGGCATCTTCCAAGTGCCAGGTTTGCCAGGTTTTCCAGGTTTGCTGCATTTGATTCCATTACGCACGAGGTAACCACGAAGAAGAAAGGCGGGTCTCCACCTCGTCATAGAGGGGAGGAGTGAGTCGGCCCCGCTGAACCAACCCAGAACGAGGGGTTTGGCTTGAGAGGGCGGAGAGAGAACACTTAGGGGAGGTTCGCAAAGGTTGAAGGGCGGGGCCTATATAACCCGCAGCGGGACGCTCCCCACTGCAGATGAGCTGAGAGGAGAGATGAGTTCTGAGTCCAGGATATGAGCAGGTGTGACCAAGCCGCCGTGACATGTGCCACGCTGCAGGAGAAACGGACCGAGGCAACGCAAGGAGCGCGCGAAGCAGCAGTGCGGACAAAGGAACTTCCCCCGCGCAGTTTTGGACCACGACCGCGGCTTGGTTTTTTGATGGCGGTGCCTTCCGGGCCGACCGTGCCCAGTCCCCGTTGAACCTTCCTTGCCTCTCAAAGCCATCCATCTCCAAGCCATTCGTTCCTGCCATCATTTCCCGGTGTAAGTGTGAATGTTCGTCTGTCGTACACGTTGTCCTGGGGTTTATTCATTCAGCTTGTATAGGTAAGCTAATGATTTCACTGTGTCTCCTGCTCCTTCCATTTCCCTGTGTATAACCTTGACTGCTCTCTTTGCTTTGGCTTGTGTAAATAATTAATAAATCCTGTTATTCCTCTGTACTTCTTCTTCTTCTTCATTCTCGTTCGGTCGCTTTAGTGGTTCCAATATTGAGTGTACGTGGCGCGATTCGGCCAACGTTCAGGATCGGGTTTAGTGAAGGCTAATAACTCGAACTTCGGGTTGCTAAAAACCGCTCGGCAACTAACTAGACCATCCAAACTGGGGTTCGAGCGGTACTTGTCTCCCTTGTGTGCGGAGGGATGGATAAAGGTATTCGG
This sequence comes from Myxine glutinosa, assembly GCF_964187855.1. Lineage (NCBI taxonomy): Eukaryota > Metazoa > Chordata > Myxini > Myxiniformes > Myxinidae > Myxine > Myxine glutinosa. Next base: position 45,980,711 of record NC_136261.1, read on the forward strand.
GATAAACCCTGGACCCATAACCCTGATCCGTTCCATCCCGTGGGATAGCGTTACAAGTGCCAGGAGCGGAGACGGTCAGCTTAACAAGACAAGGGACTAACCACCCCTTGCTAAGAGGGAAGAGCCATACTCCGTATCCATAACAATATTATGTACGCATTTCTGCTAAATTGGACCAATCATGAGGTTGGGCAGGCCTGGGAGGATTGTTGGTTCGTTATTATTGCCAAATGATGTTACTCTTATTATTGGTGTTAATGTTATTAGTATTAATTGTTATATCCTTTGTTACAATGTTATCGTTGTGTCTCTTGTTCATTTGGAAAGCCATGCCATGGAAGGACCTATTCAGCTTCTCTCTACACACCTGAGGATGGTGTCTGTCAAAAACATTGAAAGCCGAACGAACTGAGGAAGTCACAACGATCATTCGGTTGTATCACATTCCACATCAGAACGCTCAAGCATAAGTACACAAAGAACATGGCGCACGCACGCATGCACGCACGCACACACACACACACACACACACACACACACACACACACACACACACACACACACACACACACACACACACACGTGGATATATCGCGACCTGGCAGGAATCCGTTGCACCTCTGCAAGCCGCATGTGAAGATAACAACCAACGTCGCAAACATTGACACACACGGACACACACAAAGAGGCCCATTCGGTTCAGAGTAACTCAGCTCCACCGAGGTGGAAACGAGCAGCTGTACATGTCCCCGTGCACATGGAAGGTTGTCGAACCGCACCTTCAAACCAGTTAAAACGTACACGCAAATCTTCCCACTCGTTCAAAGCTCACGTGTTGAAGTAGGACCAGGTAACCGAGGTTGAAGTGCAGTATGAAACAGCGAAGCGAAGCAACGAGAAAGAAACACGTGCTCGCCATCTTGAAGCAATGTTTCAAATGCGATAAGGAACTGTCGTTCTGTGACGTCACACAGTCGTGCAGTCACGCCCATTGGTGACCTCACAATGAAGGGTTCTGTTGGCTGTCGGTTCTTATAGTCGCATTGAAATGGAATTTCATTTCGACGAAGTTTCGTTCGCTCGTCGATGATGAGCGTTCGTCATTTCTTTGCGTATATTTGCCATCACAATTACTGTGTCATCCCGTCATTTTTTAAATATTCTCAGCATGGTGACCAGGCATTTCCGAGCAGGTCTAACCCTCTGGCCGATGTAACGAATGTCTTCAGGACCGTCTATATATTATGTACGCATTTCTGCTAAATTGGACCAATCATGAGGTTGGGCAGGCCTGGGAGGATTGTTGGTTCGTTATTATTGCCAAATGATGTTACTCTTATTATTGGTGTTAATGTTATTAGTATTAATTGTTATATAATTTGTTGCAATGTCATCGTTGTGTCTCTTGTTCATTTGGAAAGCCATGCCATGGAAGGACCTATTCAGCTTCTCTCTGCACACCTGAGGATGGTGTCTGTCAAAAACATTGAAAGCCGAACGAACTGAGGAGGTCACAACGATCATTCGGTTGTATCACATTCCACATCAGAACGCTCAAGCATAAGTACACAAAGAACATGGCGCACGCACGCGCGCACACACACACACATACACACACACACACGCACGCACGCACGCACACACACACACTCACACACACACACGTGGATATATCGCGACCTGGCAGGAATCCGTTGCACCTCTGCAAGCCGCATGTATAGATAACAACCAACGTCGCAAACATTGACACACACGGACACACACAAACAGGCCCATTCGGTTCAGAGTAACTCAGCTCCAGCGAGGTGGAAACGAGCAGCTGTGCATGTCCCCATGCACATGGAAGGTTGTCGAACCGCACCTTCAAACCAGGTAAAACGTGCACGCAAATCTTCCCACTCGTTCAAAGCTCACCTGTTGAAGTAGTACCCGGTAACCGAGGTTGAAGTACAGTATGAAACAGCGAAGCGAAGCAACGAGAAAGAAACACGTGCTCGCCATCTTGAAGCAATGTTTCAAATGCGATAAGGAACTGTCGTTCTGTGACGTCACACAGTCGTGCAGTCACGCCCATTGGTGACCTCACAATGAAGGGTTCTGTTGGCTGTCGGTTCTAATAGTCGCATTGAAATGAAATTTCATTTCGACTAAGTTTCGTTAGCTCGTCGATGATGAGCGGTCGTCATTTCTTTGCGTATATTTGCCATCAGAATTACTGTGTTATCGTGTTATTCCGTCATTTAAAAAAATATTCTCAGCATGGTGACCAGGCATTTCCGAGCCGGTCTAACCCTCTGGCCGATGTAACGAATGTCTTCAGGACCGTCTATATATTGTAACGAATTTGAGAAGTGTAACGAATTTGAGAAAATGTAAAAAATGTGAGAATTATGGTTTTGTTGTGTGTAAATGGCACCCTCCGTAATGTAAAGAAAGGTGGAAGCTCGTCCTCTTAGTTAATTCCATAAACCTACACACAGGGCACCATATATCCTTTTAAATAGTTAGTCCCTTATTCTATGTAGGTTAAGGATGTGTTTCCCAATAGTTTGACTCTTCATTGCACCGAATTAAATCAGAGTAGGTCCCTCCGACGCCCCATGGCATCTTCCAAGTGCCAGGTTTGCCAGGTTTGCCAGGTTTGCTGCATTTGATTCCATTACGCACGAGGTAACCACGAAGAAGAAAGGCGGGTCTCCGCCTCGTCATAGAGGGGAGAAGTGAGTCGGCCCCGCTCAACCAACCCAGAACGAGGGGTTTGGCTTGAGAGGGCGGAGAGAGAACACTTAGGGGAGGTTCGCAAAGGTTGAAGGGCGGGGCCTATATAACCCGCAGCGGGACGCTCCCCACTGCAGATGAGCTGAGAGGAGAGATGAGTTCAGAGTCCAGGAGATGAGCAGGTGTGACCAAGCCGCCGTGACATGTGCCGCGCTGCAGGAGAAACGGACCGAGGCAACGCAAGGAGCGCGCGAAGCAGCAGTGCGGACAAAGGAACTTCGCCCGCGCAGTTTGGGACCGCGGGAGTTTGCACGGCCGCGGCTTGGTTTCTTGATGGCGGTGCCTTCCGGGCCGACCGTGCCCAGTCCCCGTTGAACCTTCCTTGGCTCTCAAAGCCATCCATCTCCAAGCCATTCGTTCCTGCCATCATTTCCCCGTGTAAGTGTGAATGTTCGTCTGTCGTACACGTTGTCCTGGGGTTTATTCATTCAGCTTGTATAGGTAAGCTAATGATTTCACTGTGTCTCCTGCTCCTTCCATTTCCCTGTATATAACCTTGACTGCTCTCTTTGCTTTGGCTTGTGTAAATAATTAATAAATCCTGTTATTCCTCTGTACTTCTTCTTCTTCTTCATTCTCGTTCGGTCGCTTTAGTGGTTTCAATATTGAGTGTACGTGGCGCGATTCGGCCAACGTTCAGGATCGGGTTTAGTGAAGGCTAATGACTCGAACTTCGGGTTCCTAAAAACCGCTCGGCAACTAACTAGACCATCCAAACCGGGGTTCGAGCGGTACTTGTCTCCCTTGTGTGCGGAGGGACGGATAAAGGTATTCGGGATAAACACTGGACCCATAACCCTGATCCGTTCCATCCCGCGGGATAGCGTTACAAGTGCCAGGAGCGGAGACGGTCAGCTTAACAAGACAAGGGACTAACCACCCCTTGCTAAGAGGGAACAGCCATACTCCGTATCCATAACAATATTATGAACGCATTTCTGCTAAATTGGACCAATCATGAGGTTGGGCAGGCCTGGGAGGATTGTTGGTTCGTTATTATTGCCAAATGATGTTACTCTTATTATTGGTGTTAATGTTATTAGTATTAATTGTTATATCCTTTGTTACAATGTTATCGTTGTGTCTCTTGTTCATTTGGAAAGCCATGCCATGGAAGGACCTATTCAGCTTCTCTCTACACACCTGAGGATGGTGTCTGTCAAAAACATTGAAAGCCGAACGAACTGAGGAGGTCACAACGATCATTAGGTTGTGTCACATTCCACATCAGAACGCTCAAGCATAAGTACACAAAGAACATGGCGCATGCACGCACACACACACACACACACACACACACACACACACACACACACACACACGTGGATATATCGCGACCTGGCAGGAATCCGTTGCCCCTCTGCAAGCCGCATGTGAAGATAACAACCAACGTCGCAAACATTGACACACACGGACACACACAAACAGGCCCATTCGGTTCAGAGTAACTCAGCTCCACCGAGGTGGAAACGAGCAGCTGTTCATGTCCCCGTGCACATGGAAGGTTGTCGAACCGCACCTTCAAACCAGTTAAAACGTACACGCAAATCTTCCCACTCGTTCAAAGCTCACGTGTTGAAGTAGTACCAGGTAACCGAGGTTGAAGTGCAGTATGAAACAGCGAAGCGAAGCAACGAGAAAGAAACACGTGCTCGCCATCTTGAAGCAATGTTTCAAATGCGATAAGGAACTGTCGTTCTGTGACGTCACACAGTCGTGCAGTCACGCCCATTGGTGACCTCACAATGAAGGGTTCTGTTGGCTGTCGGTTCTAATAGTCGCATTGAAATGGAATTTCATTTCGACTAAGTTTCGTTAGCTCGTCGATGATGAGCGGTCCTCATTTCTTTGCGTATATTTGCCATCACAATTACTGTGTTATCGTGTTATTCCGTCATTTTAAAAATATTCTCGGCATGGTGACCAGGCATTTCCGAGCCGGTCTAACCCTCTGGCCGATGTAACGAATGTCTTCAGGACCGTCTATATATTATGTACGCATTTCTGCTAAATTGGACCAATCATGAGGTTGGGCAGGCCTGGGAGGATTGTTGGTTCGTTATTATTGCCAAATGATGTTACTCTTATTATTGGTGTTAATGTATTCGTATTAATTGTTATATACTTTGTTACAATGTTATCGTTGTGTCTCTTGTTCATTTGGAAAGCCATGCCATGGAAGGACCTATTCAGCTTCTCTCTACAGACCTGAGGATGGTGTCTGTCAAAAACATTGAAAGCCTAACGAACTGAGGAGGTCACAACGATCATTCGGTTGTATCACAATCCACATCTGAACGCTCAAGCATAAGTACACAAAGAACATGGCGCACGCACACACACACACACACACACACACACACACACACACACACACACACACCTGGACATATCGCGACCTGGCAGGAATCCGTTGCACCTGTGCAAGCCGCATGTGGAGATAACAACCAACGTCGCACACATTGACACACACACGGATACACACAAAAAGGCCCATTTGGTTGTTTTTTTTTTTGTTTTTTTTTGGATACAAGATCGAGGCTCGTGCAAGAGCGAACATTAATCACACAGAAAGACAAACCGACACATAAAACATATAACATCGGGAGCGGTAGGCAAGATGGGGAGAGAGGGGGAAGGACACAAACACAACATTTGAGAGCAGGGACCGAGAGACATGGAGACATCGAGATATCTGAGAGAGGGCGAGGGCTTTGCGGGGGGGGGGGGGGGGGGGGCATGGGAAGGGGGCGGTGGGAGAGGTATAAAACATATGGACACTGCCAGGACTTCCAGGAAAGAAGTTGGAATTTCAAACAAGGTGGATCTGGGGTGAATTAGCGGGGGTAGAAAAGATCAAGGTTTTGGATGGGGGAAGATAAGAGATGGTGGTGAACAGTTGTTTTAAAGACCTGGAGGGAGGAGTGGGATTGAAGGGAGTGAGGGAGTTTGTTCCAGAGGCGGGAGAAAAGAGGAATGAAAGAGTGAAGGTGAGCAGAGAGCCGAGATTTCGGCAGTTTAACCATCAGAGGGTTGCTGGCAGATCTTGTGCGACCTGTAGGAATATTTGGGGGACAGAGCACAGAGAGAGCTGGGGGTGCAAGGCCGGAGAGGAGTCGGTAGAAGACAGAAAGACCACCTACCTGCCTGCGGTGAGTGAGTGAAAGGCCCTCAGAGATAGCTTCATCGCGGGAGATTCCAATAATTCTGAAAGCTTTGGTTTCAACAGCGTGAAGCCGAGCTAGGTGTGAGGCAGGAGCACCGGCCCATAGGGGAGAACAGAATTCCATTGAGCTGCGGATGAAAGCCTTGTATGTGGTGAGGAGCTCAGGTGTGCCGAGTCGGTTCAGAGTAACTCAGCTCCAGCGAGGTGGAAACGAGCAGCTGTGCATGTTCCCGTGCACATGGAGGGTTGTCGAACCGCACCTTCAAACCAGTTAAAACGTACACGCAAATCTTCCCACTCGATCAAAGCTCACCTGTTGAAGTAGTACCAGGTAAGCGAGGTTGAAGTACAGTATGAAACAGCGAAGCGAAGCAACGAGAAAGAAACCCGTGCTCGCCATCTTGAAGCAATGTTTCAAATGCGATAAGGAACTGTCGTTCTGTGACGTCACACAGTCGTGCAGTCACGCCCATTGGTGACCTCACAATGAAGGGTTCTGTTGGCTGTCGGTTCTAATAGTCGCACTGAAATGGAATTTCATTTCGACTAAGTTTCGTTAGCTCGTCGATGATGAGCGGTCGTCATTTCTTTGCGTATATTTGCCATCACAATTACTGTGTTATCGTGTTATTCCGTCATTTAAAAAATATTCTCAGCATGGTGACCAGGCATTTCCGAGCCGGTATAACCCTCTGGCCGATGTAACGAATGTCTTCAGGATCGTCAATATATTATGTACGCATTTCTGCTAAATTGGAACAATCATGAGGTTGGGCAGGCCTGGGAGGATTGTTGGTTCGTTATTATTGCCAAATGATGTTACTCTTATTATTGGTGTTATTGTTGTTAGTATTAATTGTTATACACTTTGTTACAATGTTATCGTTGCGTCTCTTGTTCATTTGGAAAGCCATGCCATGGAAGGACCTATTCAGCTTCTCTCTAAACACCTGAGGATGGTGTCTGTCAAAAACATTGAAAGCCTAACGAACTGAGGAGGTCACAACGATCATTCGGTTGTATCACAATCCACATCTGAACGCTCAAGCATAAGTACACAAAGAACATGGCGTGCACACACACACACACACACACACACACACACACACACACACACACACACACACACACACACACACACACACACACACACACGTGGATATATCGCGACCTGACAGGAATCCGTTGCACCTGTGCAAGCCGCATATGGAGATAACAACCAACGTCGCACACATTGACACACACGGACACACACAAACAGGCCCATTGGGTTCAGAGTAACTCAGCTCCAGCGAGGTGGAAACGAGCAGCTGTGCATGTCCCCGTGCACATGGAAGGTTGTCAAACCGCACCTTCAAACCAGGTAAAACGTACACGCAAATCTTCCCACTCGTTCAAAGCTCACCTGTTGAAGTAGTACCAGGTAACCGAGGTTGAAGTACAGTATGAAACAGCGAAGCGAAGCAACGAGAAAGAGACACGTGCTCGCCTTCTTGAAGCAATGTTTCAAATGCGATTAGGAACTGTCGTTCTGTGACGTCACACAGTCGTGCAGTCACGCCCATTGGTGACTTCACAATGAAGGGTTCTGTTGGCTGTCGGTTCTAATAGTCGCATTGAAATGGAATTTCATTTCGACGAAGTTTCGTTCGCTCGTCGATGATGAGCGGTCCTCATTGCTTTGCGTATATTTGCCATCACAATTACTGTGTCATCCCGTCATTTTTTAAATATTCTCAGCATGGTGACCAGGCATTTCCGAGCAGGTCTAACCCTCTGGCCGATGTAACGAATGTCTTCAGGACCGTCTATATATTATGTACGCATTTCTGCTAAATTGGACCAATCATGAGGTTGGGCAGGCCTGGGAGGATTGTTGGTTCGTTATTATTGCCAAATGATGTTACTCTTATTATTGGTGTTAATGTTATTAGTATTAATTGTTATATAATTTGTTGCAATGTCATCGTTGTGTCTCTTGTTCATTTGGAAAGCCATGCCATGGAAGGACCTATTCAGCTTCTCTCTACACACCTGAGGATGGTGTCTGTCAAAAACATTGAAAGCCGAACGAACTGAGGAGGTCACAACGATCATTCGGTTGTATCACATTCCACATCAGAACGCTCAAGCATAAGTACACAAAGAACATGGCGCACGCACGCGCGCACACACACACACATACACACACACACACGCACGCACGCACGCACACACACACACTCACACACACACACGTGGATATATCGCGACCTGGCAGGAATCCGTTGCACCTCTGCAAGCCGCATGTATAGATAACAACCAACGTCGCAAACATTGACACACACGGACACACACAAACAGGCCCATTCGGTTCAGAGTAACTCAGCTCCAGCGAGGTGGAAACGAGCAGCTGTGCATGTCCCCATGCACATGGAAGGTTGTCGAACCGCACCTTCAAACCAGGTAAAACGTGCACGCAAATCTTCCCACTCGTTCAAAGCTCACCTGTTGAAGTAGTACCCGGTAACCGAGGTTGAAGTACAGTATGAAACAGCGAAGCGAAGCAACGAGAAAGAAACACGTGCTCGCCATCTTGAAGCAATGTTTCAAATGCGATAAGGAACTGTCGTTCTGTGACGTCACACAGTCGTGCAGTCACGCCCATTGGTGACCTCACAATGAAGGGTTCTGTTGGCTGTCGGTTCTAATAGTCGCATTGAAATGAAATTTCATTTCGACTAAGTTTCGTTAGCTCGTCGATGATGAGCGGTCGTCATTTCTTTGCGTATATTTGCCATCAGAATTACTGTGTTATCGTGTTATTCCGTCATTTAAAAAAATATTCTCAGCATGGTGACCAGGCATTTCCGAGCCGGTCTAACCCTCTGGCCGATGTAACGAATGTCTTCAGGACCGTCTATATATTGTAACGAATTTGAGAAGTGTAACGAATTTGAGAAAATGTAAAAAATGTGAGAATTATGGTTTTGTTGTGTGTAAATGGCACCCTCCGTAATGTAAAGAAAGGTGGAAGCTCGTCCTCTTAGTTAATTCCATAAACCTACACACAGGGCACCATATATCCTTTTAAATAGTTAGTCCCTTATTCTATGTAGGTTAAGGATGTGTTTCCCAATAGTTTGACTCTTCATTGCACCGAATTAAATCAGAGTAGGTCCCTCCGACGCCCCATGGCATCTTCCAAGTGCCAGGTTTGCCAGGTTTGCCAGGTTTGCTGCATTTGATTCCATTACGCACGAGGTAACCACGAAGAAGAAAGGCGGGTCTCCGCCTCGTCATAGAGGGGAGAAGTGAGTCGGCCCCGCTCAACCAACCCAGAACGAGGGGTTTGGCTTGAGAGGGCGGAGAGAGAACACTTAGGGGAGGTTCGCAAAGGTTGAAGGGCGGGGCCTATATAACCCGCAGCGGGACGCTCCCCACTGCAGATGAGCTGAGAGGAGAGATGAGTTCAGAGTCCAGGAGATGAGCAGGTGTGACCAAGCCGCCGTGACATGTGCCGCGCTGCAGGAGAAACGGACCGAGGCAACGCAAGGAGCGCGCGAAGCAGCAGTGCGGACAAAGGAACTTCGCCCGCGCAGTTTGGGACCGCGGGAGTTTGCACGGCCGCGGCTTGGTTTCTTGATGGCGGTGCCTTCCGGGCCGACCGTGCCCAGTCCCCGTTGAACCTTCCTTGGCTCTCAAAGCCATCCATCTCCAAGCCATTCGTTCCTGCCATCATTTCCCCGTGTAAGTGTGAATGTTCGTCTGTCGTACACGTTGTCCTGGGGTTTATTCATTCAGCTTGTATAGGTAAGCTAATGATTTCACTGTGTCTCCTGCTCCTTCCATTTCCCTGTATATAACCTTGACTGCTCTCTTTGCTTTGGCTTGTGTAAATAATTAATAAATCCTGTTATTCCTCTGTACTTCTTCTTCTTCTTCATTCTCGTTCGGTCGCTTTAGTGGTTTCAATATTGAGTGTACGTGGCACGATTCGGCCAACGTTCAGGATCGGGTTTAGTGAAGGCTAATGACTCGAACTTCGGGTTCCTAAAAACCGCTCGGCAACTAACTAGACCATCCAAACCGGGGTTCGAGCGGTACTTGTCTCCCTTGTGTGCGGAGGGACGGATAAAGGTATTCGGGATAAACACTGGACCCATAACCCTGATCCGTTCCATCCCGCGGGATAGCGTTACAAGTGCCAGGAGCGGAGACGGTCAGCTTAACAAGACAAGGGACTAACCACCCCTTGCTAAGAGGGAACAGCCATACTCCGTATCCATAACAATATTATGAACGCATTTCTGCTAAATTGGACCAATCATGATGTTGGGCAGGCCTGGGAGGATTGTTGGTTCGTTATTATTGCCAAATGATGTTACTCTTATTATTGGTGTTAATGTTATTAGTATTAATTGTTATATCCTTTGTTACAATGTTATCGTTGTGTCTCTTGTTCATTTGGAAAGCCATGCCATGGAAGGACCTATTCAGCTTCTCTCTACACACCTGAGGATGGTGTCTGTCAAAAACATTGAAAGCCGAACGAACTGAGGAGGTCACAACGATCATTAGGTTGTGTCACATTCCACATCAGAACGCTCAAGCATAAGTACACAAAGAACATGGCGCATGCACGCACACACACACACACACACACACACACACACACACACACACACACACACACACACACACACACGTGGATATATCGCGACCTGGCAGGAATCCGTTGCCCCTCTGCAAGCCGCATGTGAAGATAACAACCAACGTCGCAAACATTGACACACACGGACACACACAAACAGGCCCATTCGGTTCAGAGTAACTCAGCTCCACCGAGGTGGAAACGAGCAGCTGTTCATGTCCCCGTGCACATGGAAGGTTGTCGAACCGCACCTTCAAACCAGTTAAAACGTACACGCAAATCTTCCCACTCGTTCAAAGCTCACGTGTTGAAGTAGTACCAGGTAACCGAGGTTGAAGTGCAGTATGAAACAGCGAAGCGAAGCAACGAGAAAGAAACACGTGCTCGCCATCTTGAAGCAATGTTTCAAATGCGATAAGGAACTGTCGTTCTGTGACGTCACACAGTCGTGCAGTCACGCCCATTGGTGACCTCACAATTAAGGGTTCTGTTGGCTGTCGGTTCTAATAGTCGCATTGAAATGGAATTTCATTTCGACTAAGTTTCGTTAGCTCGTCGATGATGAGCGGTCCTCATTTCTTTGCGTATATTTGCCATCACAATTACTGTGTTATCGTGTTATTCCGTCATTTTAAAAATATTCTCGGCATGGTGACCAGGCATTTCCGAGCCGGTCTAACCCTCTGGCCGATGTAACGAATGTCTTCAGGACCGTCTATATATTATGTACGCATTTCTGCTAAATTGGACCAATCATGAGGTTGGGCAGGCCTGGGAGGATTGTTGGTTCGTTATTATTGCCAAATGATGTTACTCTTATTATTGGTGTTAATGTATTCGTATTAATTGTTATATACTTTGTTACAATGTTATCGTTGTGTCCCTTGTTCATTTGGAAAGCCATGCCATGGAAGGACCTATTCAGCTTCTCTCTACAGACCTGAGGATGGTGTCTGTCAAAAACATTGAAAGCCTAACGAACTGAGGAGGTCACAACGATCATTCGGTTGTATCACAATCCACATCTGAACGCTCAAGCATAAGTACACAAAGAACATGGCGCACGCACACACACACACACACACACACACACACACACACACACACACACACACACACACACACACACCTGGACATATCGCGACCTGGCAGGAATCCGTTGCACCTGTGCAAGCCGCATGTGGAGATAACAACCAACATCGCACACATTGACACACACACGGATACACACAAAAAGGCCCATTTGGTTTTTTTTTTGTTTGTTTTTTTTTGGATACAAGATCGAGGCTCGTGCAAGAGCGAACATTAATCACACAGAAAGACAAACCGACACATAAAACATATAAATCGGGAGCGGTAGGCAAGATGGGGAGAGAGGGGGAAGGACACAAACACAACATTTGAGAGCAGGGACCGAGAGACATGGAGACATCGAGAGATCTGAGAGAGGGCGAGGGCTTTGCGGGGGGGGGGGGGGGGCATGGGAAGGGGGCGGTGGGAGAGGTATAAAACATATGGACACTGCCAGGACTTCCAGGAAAGAAGTTGGAATTTCAAACAAGGTGGATCTGGGGTGAATTAGCGGGGGTAGAAAAGATCAAGGTTTTGGATGGGGGAAGATAAGAGATGGTGGTGAACAGTTGTTTTAAAGACCTGGAGGGAGGAGTGGGATTGAAGGGAGTGAGGGAGTTTGTTCCAGAGGCGGGAGAAAAGAGGAATGAAAGAGTGAAGGTGAGCAGAGAGCCGAGATTTCGGCAGTTTAACCATCAGAGGGTTGCTGGCAGATCTTGTGCGACCTGTAGGAATATTTGGGGGACAGAGCACAGAGAGAGCTGGGGGTGCAAGGCCGGAGAGGAGTCGGTAGAAGACAGAAAGACCACCTACCTGCCTGCGGTGAGTGAGTGAAAGGCCCTCAGAGATAGCTTCATCGCGGGAGATTCCAATAATTCTGAAAGCTTTGGTTTCAACAGCGTGAAGCCGAGCTAGGTGTGAGGCAGGAGCACCGGCCCATAGGGGAGAACAGAATTCCATTGAGCTGCGGATGAAAGCCTTGTATGTGGTGAGGAGCTCAGGTGTGCCGAGTCGGTTCAGAGTAACTCAGCTCCAGCGAGGTGGAAACGAGCAGCTGTGCATGTTCCCGTGCACATGGAGGGTTGTCGAACCGCACCTTCAAACCAGTTAAAACGTACACGCAAATCTTCCCACTCGATCAAAGCTCACCTGTTGAAGTAGTACCAGGTAAGCGAGGTTGAAGTACAGTATGAAACAGCGAAGCGAAGCAACGAGAAAGAAACCCGTGCTCGCCATCTTGAAGCAATGTTTCAAATGCGATAAGGAACTGTCGTTCTGTGACGTCACACAGTCGTGCAGTCACGCCCATTGGTGACCTCACAATGAAGGGTTCTGTTGGCTGTCGGTTCTAATAGTCGCATTGAAATGGAATTTCATTTCGACTAAGTTTCGTTAGCTCGTCGATGATGAGCGGTCGTCATTTCTTTGCGTATATTTGCCATCACAATTACTGTGTTATCGTGTTATTCCGTCATTTAAAAAATATTCTCAGCATGGTGACCAGGCATTTCCGAGCCGGTCTAACCCTCTGGCCGATGTAACGAATGTCTTCAGGATCGTCAATATATTATGTACGCATTTCTGCTAAATTGGAACAATCATGAGGTTGGGCAGGCCTGGGAGGATTGTTGGTTCGTTATTATTGCCAAATGATGTTACTCTTATTATTGGTGTTATTGTTGTTAGTATTAATTGTTATACACTTTGTTACAATGTTATCGTTGCGTCTCTTGTTCATTTGGAAAGCCATGCCATGGAAGGACCTATTCAGCTTCTCTCTAAACACCTGAGGATGGTGTCTGTCAAAAACATTGAAAGCCTAACGAACTGAGGAGGTCACAACGATCATTCGGTTGTATCACAATCCACATCTGAACGCTCAAGCATAAGTACACAAAGAACATGGCGTGCGCACGCGCACACACACACACACACACACACACACACACACACACACACACACACACACACACACACACACACGTGGATATATCGCGACCTGGCAGGAATCCGTTGCACCTGTGCAAGCCGCATATGGAGATAACAACCAACGTCGCACACATTGACACACACGAACACACACAAACAGGCCCATTGGGTTCAGAGTAACTCAGCTCCAGCGAGGTGGAAACGAGCAGCTGTGCATGTCCCCGTGCACATGGAAGGTTGTCAAACCGCACCTTCAAACCAGGTAAAACGTACACGCAAATCTTCCCACTCGTTCAAAGCTCACCTGTTGAAGTAGTACCAGGTAACCGAGGTTGAAGTACAGTATGAAACAGCGAAGCGAAGCAACGAGAAAGAGACACGTGCTCGCCTTCTTGAAGCAATGTTTCAAATGCGATTAGGAACTGTCGTTCTGTGACGTCACACAGTCGTGCAGTCACGCCCATTGGTGACCTCACAATGAAGGGTTCTGTTGGCTGTCGGTTCTAATAGTCGCATTGAAATGGAATTTCATTTCGACGAAGTTTCGTTAGCTCGTCGATGATGAGCGGTCGTCATTTCTTTGCGTATATTTGCCATCACAATTACTGTGTTATTCCGTCATTTAAAAAAATATTCTCAGCATGGTGACCAGGCATTTCCGAGCCGGTCTAACCCTCTGGCCGATGTAACGAATGTCTTCAGGACCGTCCTTCATATTATGTACGCATTTCTGCTAAATTGGACCAATCATGAGGTTGGGCAGGCCTGGGAGGATTGTTGGTTCGTTATTATTGCCAAATGATGTTACTCTTATTATTGGTGTTAATGTTATTAGTATTAATTGTTATATCCTTTGTTACAATGTTATCGTTGTGTCTCTTGTTCATTTGGAAAGCCATGCCATGGAAGGACCTATTCAGCTTCTCTCTACACACCTGAGGATGGTGTCTGTCAAAAACATTGAAAGCCGAACGAACTGAGGAGGTCACAACGATCATTAGGTTGTGTCACATTCCACATCAGAACGCTCAAGCATAAGTACACAAAGAACATGGCGCATGCACGCACACACACACACACACACACACACACACACACACACACACACACACACACACACACACACACACACACACACACACACACGTGGATATATCGCGACCTGGCAGGAATCCGTTGCCCCTCTGCAAGCCGCATGTGAAGATAACAACCAACGTCGCAAACATTGACACACACGGACACACACAAACAGGCCCATTCGGTTCAGAGTAACTCAGCTCCACCGAGGTGGAAACGAGCAGCTGTTCATGTCCCCGTGCACATGGAAGGTTGTCGAACCGCACCTTCAAACCAGTTAAAACGTACACGCAAATCTTCCCACTCGTTCAAAGCTCACGTGTTGAAGTAGTACCAGGTAACCGAGGTTGAAGTGCAGTATGAAACAGCGAAGCGAAGCAACGAGAAAGAAACACGTGCTCGCCATCTTGAAGCAATGTTTCAAATGCGATAAGGAACTGTCGTTCTGTGACGTCACACAGTCGTGCAGTCACGCCCATTGGTGACCTCACAATGAAGGGTTCTGTTGGCTGTCGGTTCTAATAGTCGCATTGAAATGGAATTTCATTTCGACTAAGTTTCGTTAGCTCGTCGATGATGAGCGGTCCTCATTTCTTTGCGTATATTTGCCATCACAATTACTGTGTTATCGTGTTATTCCGTCATTTTAAAAATATTCTCGGCATGGTGACCAGGCATTTCCGAGCCGGTCTAACCCTCTGGCCGATGTAACGAATGTCTTCAGGACCGTCTATATATTATGTACGCATTTCTGCTAAATTGGACCAATCATGAGGTTGGGCAGGCCTGGGAGGATTGTTGGTTCGTTATTATTGCCAAATGATGTTACTCTTATTATTGGTGTTAATGTATTCGTATTAATTGTTATATACTTTGTTACAATGTTATCGTTGTGTCTCTTGTTCATTTGGAAAGCCATGCCATGGAAGGACCTATTCAGCTTCTCTCTACAGACCTGAGGATGGTGTCTGTCAAAAACATTGAAAGCCTAACGAACTGAGGAGGTCACAACGATCATTCGGTTGTATCACAATCCACATCTGAACGCTCAAGCATAAGTACACAAAGAACATGGCGCACGCACACACACACACACACACACACACACACACACACACACACACACACACACACACACACACACACACACACACACACCTGGACATATCGCGACCTGGCAGGAATCCGTTGCACCTGTGCAAGCCGCATGTGGAGATAACAACCAACGTCGCACACATTGACACACACACGGATACACACAAAAAGGCCCATTTGGTTTTTTTTTTTTTGTTTGTTTTTTGGATACAAGATCGAGGCTCGTGCAAGAGCGAACATTAATCACACAGAAAGACAAACCGACACATAAAACATATAACATCGGGAGCGGTAGGCAAGATGGGGAGAGAGGGGGAAGGACACAAACACAACATTTGAGAGCAGGGACCGAGAGACATGGAGACATCGAGAGATCTGAGAGAGGGCGAGGGCTTTGCGGGGGGGGGGGGGGGGGCATGGGAAGGGGGCGGTGGGAGAGGTATAAAACATATGGACACTGCCAGGACTTCC
Organism: Myxine glutinosa; assembly: GCF_964187855.1. NCBI lineage: Eukaryota > Metazoa > Chordata > Myxini > Myxiniformes > Myxinidae > Myxine > Myxine glutinosa. The sequence continues at coordinate 45,996,931 of NC_136261.1, forward strand.
AGGAAAGAAGTTGGAATTTCAAACAAGGTGGATCTGGGGTGAATTAGCGGGGGAAGAAAAGATCAAGGTTTTGGATGGGGGAAGATAAGAGATGGTGGTGAACAGTTGTTTTAAAGACCTGGAGGGAGGAGTGGGATTGAAGGGAGTGAGGGAGTTTGTTCCAGAGGCGGGAGAAAAGAGGAATGAAAGAGTGAAGGTGAGCAGAGAGCCGAGATTTCGGCAGTTTAACCATCAGAGGGTTGCTGGCAGATCTTGTGCGACCTGTAGGAATATTTGGGGGACAGAGCACAGAGAGAGCTGGGGGTGCAAGGCCGGAGAGGAGTCGGTAGAAGACAGAAAGACCACCTACCTGCCTGCGGTGAGTGAGTGAAAGGCCCTCAGAGATAGCTTCATCGCGGGAGATTCCAATAATTCTGAAAGCTTTGGTTTCAACAGCGTGAAGCCGAGCTAGGTGTGAGGCAGGAGCACCGGCCCATAGGGGAGAACAGAATTCCATTGAGCTGCGGATGAAAGCCTTGTATGTGGTGAGGAGCTCAGGTGTGCCGAGTCGGTTCAGAGTAACTCAGCTCCAGCGAGGTGGAAACGAGCAGCTGTGCATGTTCCCGTGCACATGGAGGGTTGTCGAACCGCACCTTCAAACCAGTTAAAACGTACACGCAAATCTTCCCACTCGATCAAAGCTCACCTGTTGAAGTCGTACCAGGTAAGCGAGGTTGAAGTACAGTATGAAACAGCGAAGCGAAGCAACGAGAAAGAAACCCGTGCTCGCCATCTTGAAGCAATGTTTCAAATGCGATAAGGAACTGTCGTTCTGTGACGTCACACAGTCGTGCAGTCACGCCCATTGGTGACCTCACAATGAAGGGTTCTGTTGGCTGTCGGTTCTAATAGTCGCACTGAAATGGAATTTCATTTCGACTAAGTTTCGTTAGCTCGTCGATGATGAGCGGTCGTCATTTCTTTGCGTATATTTGCCATCACAGTTACTGTGTTATCGTGTTATTCCGTCATTTAAAAAATATTCTCAGCATGGTGACCAGGCATTTCCGAGCCGGTATAACCCTCTGGCCGATGTAACGAATGTCTTCAGGATCGTCAATATATTATGTACGCATTTCTGCTAAATTGGAACAATCATGAGGTTGGGCAGGCCTGGGAGGATTGTTGGTTCGTTATTATTGCCAAATGATGTTACTCTTATTATTGGTGTTATTGTTGTTAGTATTAATTGTTATACACTTTGTTACAATGTTATCGTTGCGTCTCTTGTTCATTTGGAAAGCCATGCCATGGAAGGACCTATTCAGCTTCTCTCTAAACACCTGAGGATGGTGTCTGTCAAAAACATTGAAAGCCTAACGAACTGAGGAGGTCACAACGATCATTCGGTTGTATCACAATCCACATCTGAACGCTCAAGCATAAGTACACAAAGAACATGGCGTGCGCACGCGCACACACACACACACACACACACACACACACACACACACACACACACACACACACACACACACACACACACACACACACACACACACACGTGGATATATCGCGACCTGGCAGGAATCCGTTGCACCTGTGCAAGCCGCATATGGAGATAACAACCAACGTCGCACACATTGACACACACGAACACACACAAACAGGCCCATTGGGTTCAGAGTAACTCAGCTCCAGCGAGGTGGAAACGAGCAGCTGTGCATGTCCCCGTGCACATGGAAGGTTGTCAAACCGCACCTTCAAACCAGGTAAAACGTACACGCAAATCTTCCCACTCGTTCAAAGCTCACCTGTTGAAGTAGTACCAGGTAACCGAGGTTGAAGTACAGTATGAAACAGCGAAGCGAAGCAACGAGAAAGAGACACGTGCTCGCCTTCTTGAAGCAATGTTTCAAATGCGATTAGGAACTGTCGTTCTGTGACGTCACACAGTCGTGCAGTCACGCCCATTGGTGACCTCACAATGAAGGGTTCTGTTGGCTGTCGGTTCTAATAGTCGCATTGAAATGGAATTTCATTTCGACGAAGTTTCGTTCGCTCGTCGATGATGAGCGGTCGTCATTTCTTTGCGTATATTTGCCATCACAATTACTGTGTTATTCCGTCATTTAAAAAAATATTCTCAGCATGGTGACCAGGCATTTCCGAGCCGGTCTAACCCTCTGGCCGATGTAACGAATGTCTTCAGGACCGTCCTTCATATTATGTACGCATTTCTGCTAAATTGGACCAATCATGAGGTTGGGCAGGCCTGGGAGGATTGTTGGTTCGTTATTATTGCCAAATGATGTTACTCTTATTATTGGTGTTAATGTATTCGTATTAATTGTTATATACTTTGTTACAATGTTATCGTTGTGTCTCTTGTTCATTTGGAAAGCCATGCCATGGAAGGATCTATTCAGCTTCTCTCTACAGACCTGAGGATGGTGTCTGTCAAAAACATTGAAAGCCTAACGAACTGAGGAGGTCACAACGATCATTCGGTTGTATCACATTCCACATCAGAACGCTCAAGCATAAGTACACAAAGAACATGGCGCACGCACACACACACACACACACACACACACACACACACACACACACACACACACACACACACACACACACACACACGTGGATATATCGCGACCTGGCAGGAATCCGTTGCACCTCTGCAAGACGCATGTGTAGATAACAACCAACGTCGCACACATTGACACACACGGACACACACAAACAGGCCCATTCGGTTCAGATTAACTCAGCTCCAGCGAGGTGGAAACGAGCAGCTGTGCATGTCCCTGTGCACATGGAGGGTTGTCGAACCGCACCTTCAAACCAGTTAAAACGTACACGCAAATCTTCCCACTCGATCAAAGCTCACCTGTTGAAGTAGTACCAGGTAAGCGAGGTTGAAGTACAGTATGAAACAGCGAAGCGAAGCAACGAGAAAGAAACACGTGCTCGCCATCTTGAAGCAATGTTTCAAATGCGATAAGGAACTGTCGTTCTGTGACGTCACACAGTCGTGCAGTCACGCCCATTGGTGACCTCACAATGAAGGGTTCTGTTGGCTGTCGGTTCTAATAGTCGCATTGAAATGGAATTTCATTTCGACTAAGTTTCGTTAGCTCGTCGATGATGAGCGGTCCTCATTTCTTTGCATATATTTGCCATCACAATTACTGTGTTATCGTGTTATTCCGTCATTTTTAAAATATTCTCGGCATGGTGACCAGGCATTTCCGAGCCGGTCTAACCCTCTGGCCGATGTAACGAATGTCTTCAGGACCGTCTATATATTATGTACGCATTTCTGCTAAATTGGACCAATCATGAGGTTGGGCAGGCCTGGGAGGATTGTTGGTTCGTTATTATTGCCAAATGATGTTACTCTTATTATTGGTGTTAATGTATTCGTATTAATTGTTATATACTTTGTTACAATGTTATCGTTGTGTCTCTTGTTCATTTGGAAAGCCATGCCATGGAAGGACCTATTCAGCTTCTCTCTACAGACCTGAGGATGGTGTCTGTCAAAAACATTGAAAGCCTAACGAACTGAGGAGGTCACAACGATCATTCGGTTGTATCACATTCCACATCAGAACGCTCAAGCATAAGTACACAAAGAACATGGCGCACACACACGCACACACACACACACACACACACACACACACACACACACACACACACACACACACACACACACACACACACACACGTGGATATATCGCGACCTGGCAGGAATCCGTTGCACCTCTGCAAGCCGCATGTGTAGATAACAACCAACGTCGCACACATTGACACACACGGACACACACACACAGGCCCATTCGGTTCAGAGTAACTCAGCTCCAGCGAGGTGGAAACGAGCAGCTGTGCATGTCCCCGTGCACATGGAAGGTTGTCGAACCGCACCTTCAAACCAGGTAAAACGTGTAGTGAAATTATACCAAGGTGAACCCAGGGTGTGCTCGCTTCGGAAGGGGCGTCTATAAGACCCGGGACAACCGGGGCGCGTGCGGAAACTCCAGCGGAACTCACTGTGACATAGTCCTGTAGTTTGAATGGTATGTACGCCCCTAAATGCTGCGCTGACAGTTCTCTCTCTAGGACCATTGTTATATTGAATCAACCATTGCTGCTCATGAAATGCCCTGATTTTAATGCCTGTTGCATGCATGTATTCTTACAGGATGTACTACAGATCTAAATGATATTAAACCTTCCCAGAGGTCAAGTCGTGTCTGAGCTTGATTTTCACGACATTTAATATCATTTAGATCGCCGGAATGGCTGACCACAAGATGATCGTGGTACCGATTCTCGGAGCCGACCCTCAAGCTGAGGGATCAGCATCGGAGTTCGCTCACTGGCTCAACACGCTGGAGAATTACTTTGCTGCTCACGAAACAGAGCCCACCGCTGCGATAAAGCTGTCTGTGTTACAGTCGAAGGTCTATCACACCGTTTTCTGGAACATTTCTCGATTTGGGACGTACGCTACGGCTCTAGCCGAGCTGAAGCGCCTCTACGTAAAGACACGGAGCGCTGTGCAGGGCCGGCATCAATTCTCTCAGCGGCGACAGCAACCATCTGAATCGATCGATCGCTTCGCGCAGGAGTTGCGCTACCTGTTGGCAGACTGCGTGCCGGACGTCCGGACCCACGAGCAAGTGCAGGACGACTTGCTCCGAGATTCATTCATCTCCGGAATTAATTCTGGAGTCTTGCGGCTCCGACTCTTGGAGGTCGCGGATCTGACATTTACAGAAGCACTACGGCTGGCACGCGTATACACAGATGCCCGAGAACAATTGACCGCATATGATCACCCACGAGTCGTGGCGGGGACCTTGCAACTCGCGCGACCGGAGAGGGCTACCGCCGAGGATACGGAGGGGGACCCGACCACTACGGCCGAGTCTCTGGGAGCTCCTGAAGCGGACTCCGCTTCCGGCCTCACTGCTGCCGCCGCTGCCCGGCCACGGCCTGACCGGTATGCAAAATGTTATTTTTGTGGGAATCGGCAGCACCCTCGCTCTGAATGCCCGGCCCGGGAGGCGACATGCCACCTGTACTCCACCAAGGGCCATTTTGCAAAGGTCTGCAGGAAGGCCGCTCAGGGCACGCGTCCCCGCGCGACCTTGAATGGGCTCATCGCGGAGCCAACGGATCGAGCGCCGGACGGGGCGCCTCACTCGGCTTTGAAGAGCCGCTCTCCTTCTCGCGGGCCTCTGGCTACACGCCCGACCTTGGTGAGATACACCGGGCCGCCGAAACAAATGGCGCGAACGCGACCGGCCACAGCGCGACCGACCTTGACTGGCGTTCGAACGCCTACTTCAAACAAGCGACATGCTCCTGCTTTGGAAACTCCTCTCGAAGTGCGGCAAACGCAGCACGTGACTCGAGCCCCATCTGATGGCAGCTTTTACGAATTACATGCACCCACTTTGGCATATGAATCTGCAGACGGCAGAGATCTTTCTCACGTGACGCGAGCGCCATCTGGCGGCGGCTCTTACGAATTACATGCACCCACTTTGGCATATGAATCTGCAGACGGCAGAGATCTTTCTCACGTGGCTCGAGCGCCATCTGGCGGCTGCTCTTACGACCAACACACACCCACTCTGGCAAATGAAACCGCTGATGAGCCAACTGACTTCAATGCTCCTGCTGAGGCCCAACCTGCCGACGCTGCCCGAAGGATTGCAGCCGGCGTGGGATCTACCCGCGAGGCGCGATCTTCTCGCCCGGCCGGTACTATACCTGCCGGGTCTGCCGGCCTTGCGCAGGCCATCATTCCGCTCACGGTCGCGGGCGTTTTTGCGCAAGCTTTGATTGACACGGGGTCCACGGATAGTTTTATCGATCAGCGACTCGTGCATCAACATGGGTGGCCGGTTCTCGGGACAACCCGCCGGATCTTCATGGCCTCTCAGGGACTTCGGTTGAGCACAAAAGGGGCGTGTCGATTGAAACTTGTGATAAAGGGACGCACGTTCCCGGACGTGTATCTCATGGTATTACCGGCCTTATGCGCTGACGTTCTGTTAGGACTTGATTTCCTTAAGCGGCATGGACGTTTGGAAATAGACTTCGGAGGGCCGGACACGCTCGCTGTGTGTGCCCTCGCTCAAATGGACATGGAGCCACTCTCACTGTTCCCCAACCTGACCACTGATTGTACCCCTGTAGCCGTCAAATCGTGGCGCTACTCTCGCGCGGACGCGCAATTCATTGCGGAAGAAACGGCCCTGCTCTTAAAGGACGGTATCATAGAACACAGTAGGTCACCGTGGCGGGCCCAAGTCTTAGTGGTACGGAGTGAGGCCCACCGCCGGCGTATGGTAATCGACTATTCGCAGACGATTAATCGTTTTACACAGCTGGATGCCTACCCCTTACCGGGGATGGACGCCCTGGTACGCCAGGTGGCCCTGTATTCCGTTTATAGCACTCTCGATCTGCGTAGTGCGTATCATCAAGTCCCCATCTCTAGGGCTGATCGCGACTTTACAGCCTTTGAATCAGGTCAGCGGTTGTACCAGTTCACGAGACTTCCCTTTGGGGTAACGAACGGCGTCGCTTGTTTTCAGAGAGCTATGGATGACCTCGTTGCGAAGGAGAATTTGACCGATGTCTTTGTCTATCTGGACAATCTTACGGTTTGTGGGTATGACCAGGAGCATCACGACGCTAATCTGAAACGCTTCCTCGAGGTCGCGCGGAAATATCGCCTAACCATGAATGCGGCGAAGTGTCAATACTCTCTATGCACGGTAGACCTTTTGGGGTACACCGTGACCCATGGCTCCATCTCTCCGGATAAGGAGCGTCTGCGCCCTTTGCTCGATATGGCTCCGCCTAGCGATCGGGCTTCGCTGAAACGCGCGCTAGGGCTGTTCGCCCACTACTCAAAGTGGGTGCAAAATTTCTCCGCGAAGCTCCGCCCCCTCGTGGCCTGCGACACTTTCCCCATGGGCCCGGCCGCCCTGGCGGCCTTCGAGGGCCTTAAAGTCGACATCGCTGGCGCCGCTGTCGCGACGATTGACGAGAGTGCCTCTTTCGTTTTGGAGAGTGATGCCTCGGATCATGCGATAGCGGCGACTCTCTCCCAAGGAGGCCGCCCTGTGGCTTTCTTCTCGTGGACTCTCACCTCCGCCGAGCGGAGGCATTCGTCTGTCGAAAAGGAAGCGTACGCGATCGTCGAATCAATTCGGCGATGGCGGCCGTATCTGCTTGGGCGGAGTTTCAAAATCGTCATGGACCAACAGAGTGTTGCGTTTATGTACGACACCTTACATGCTCAGCGCATTAAGAATGAGAAAATCACCCGTTGGCGTATCGAACTCGCCGACTTCTGCTACACCATCAAATACCGCCCGGGGAAGGATAACCTGGTCGCTGACGCCTTATCGAGGCCGGCCACTTGCGCGGGGGTTGTAACTTTGGAGGGGCTGCGCACTTTGCACGGCACTATGTGTCATCCCGGGGTAACGCGCTTCGCGCATTTTGTGCGCGAGGGCAATCTGCCGTACTCGATTGAGGACATCCGCCGCATCTGCCGTGATTGCGCGATCTGTGCGGAACTCAAACCGCGTTTTTATAACCCCCCTATGGGGACACTCGTTAGGGCTACTAGACCGTGGGAGCGCTTGGCGATGGACTTCAAAGGGCCGCTGCCAATGTCGAGCAACTCTCGCTCTCTGCTCACTATCGTCGATGAGTATTCCCGATTCCCCTTTGCTTACACGTGCGGGGATATGTCGGCTGCCACGGTTATTCGGTGCCTGCAGAATTTGTTTTCTATGTTCGGGTATCCGGCCTACGTGCATACCGATCGGGGTGCAGTGTTCCTGTCCCAGGAGGTGAGGGGCTACTTGCTCCAGCATAATGTCGCTTCGAGCTACACCACCCCGTACCAGCCCCAAGCGAATGGACAGATCGAACGCTTTAATGGGATTATATGGTGGGCCGTCATGCTAAGCCTTCGGACCCTCGGCCGAGGCCTCGATAAATGGGCGTGGTCACTACCTGCCGCTCTTTTTTTTTTTTTTTTTTTTTTTTTTTTTTTTTTTTTTGTATACAAGATCGAGGCTCGTGAAAGAGCGAACATTAATCACACAGAAAGACAAACCGACACATAAAACATATAACATAGGGAGCGGTAGACAAGATGGGGAGAGAGGGGGAAGGACACAAACACAACATTTGAGAGCAGGGACCGAGAGACATGGAGACATCGAGAGATCTGAGAGAGGGCGAGGGCTTTGGGGGGGGGGGGCGTGGGAAGGGGGCAGTGGGAGAGGTATAAAACATATGGACACTGCCAGGACTTCCAGGAAAGAAGTTGGAATTTCAAACAAGGTGGATCTGGGGTGAATTAGCGGGGGTAGAAAAGATCAAGGTTTTGGATGGGGGAAGATAAGAGATGGTGGTGAACAGCTGTTTTAAAGACCTGGAGGGAGGAGTGGGATTGAAGGGAGTGAGGGAGTTTGTTCCAGAGGCGGGAGAAAAGAGGAATGAAAGAGTGAAGGTGAGCGGAGAGCCGAGATTTCGGCAGTTTAACCATCAGAGGGTTGCTGGCAGATCTTGTGCGACCTGTAGGAATATTTGGGGGACAGAGCACAGAGAGAGCTGGGGGTGCAAGGCCGGAGAGGAGTCGGTAGAAGACAGAAAGACCACCTACCTGCCTGCGGTGAGTGAGTGAAAGGCCCTCAGAGATAGCTTCATCGCGGGAGATTCCAATAATTCTGAAAGCTTTGGTTTCAACAGCGTGAAGCCGAGCTAGGTGTGAGGCAGGAGCACCGGCCCATAGGGGAGAACAGTATTCCATTGAGCTGCGGATGAAAGCCTTGTATGTGGTGAGGAGCTCAGGTGTGCCGAGGAAGGACTTCGCACGACGGAGGATGCCCAGTCGGCGACTGGCTTTGGAGGCCAGCTTGGAAATGTGGTTTTCCCAAGAAAGATCATGGCAGATAGTGAGACCCAAAATCTTGAGCGACAGAACTTCTTGGAGAGGATTGTTGAGAAAGTAGATGGGAGGGTTGTCCAGTCGATCTTTTCGGAGAGACATAGTAAGAGTGTGAGATTTGTCAGGATTGAAAGACATGTTCCACTTGTTTGACCAGTCTGTGATTTTGTCCAGGTCTTCAGAGAGTGAGGAGGCAGCAGACTGCCGATCTGAGGGAAGAGGAATGGAGCGGCAGAGAGTGGAGTCATCAGCAAAGAGATAGAGAGGATTTTCGAGAGAGTCAGAGAGATCATTGATGAAGACCAGAAAAAGCACGGGGCCCAGAACACTGCCTTGGGGAACTCCAGCCTGAACAGGAAGAGGAGATGAGAGAAACCCATTCAGGGCCACACGTTGACGACGACTAGAGAGGAAGTCCGCCAGCCATGCGTGGAGATTTCCATGGATACCAAAGGAGGAGAGTTTGGTGAGCAGAGCGGGGTGCCAGACCGTGTCGAAGGCACGTGATATGTCGAGGGAGACAGCTCTAATTTCCTGTTTGGCATTGAGGACCTCCATCCATTGTTGAGACAGCAGAAGCAGCATGTCCAGAGTAGAGTGACCTGGTCTGAAACCAAATTGATGATCAGAGATCAAGCCATTGGAGAAGAGGAAATATTTCATATCAGAAGCAATGATGGATTCCATGACTTTGCTGATAATTGGGAGAAGGCTGATTGGTCTGTAGTTGCTAGGATCTGTTTTTGCACCTTTTTTGTGCAAAGCGGTGATGTTGGCTGATTTCCAAGCAGATGGCAGTTGACCTTGAGCAAAAGAGAGGGTGAAGAGAACAGAGAGAGGGTGAGATAGAGCAGCAGAGCAGGATTTTAGGACCCGTGGGCTGATGCCGTCGGGTCCAGTTGCAGAATCAGAGTCGAGGGTTGACAGAAACTTTTCCACCTTGTCAGGAGGAAAGGACACGGAGTCCAGGAGCAGCAGGGTACGACTGGGTATGGTGGGTACAGAGAGGGATGGGTTTGGGACACAAGATTTAGAGGCAAACACAGAGTTGAGGCATTCAGCTTTTTCACGTGCGGAGTCAGCTGTGTAGCCGTTTGAGGTAAGGGAGGGGATGGAGGGGGAACAAACACCAGAAACGGATTTGACCAGACGCCACCAGGATTTGGAAGAGGGAGACAGATAAGAGAGTTCGGTCTTGAGAACGGAGAGATATTGTTTCCTGGCTCTCCTGAGGGTGGACACACACTTGTTTCGGGCTTTGTGAAAGGAAATGAGATTTCCTTCCGTTGGATTTGCTTTCCAGGAGACGAAGGCAAGTTGTTTCTGGGCAACAGCCTCACCACAAGATTCCGTGTACCATGGACGGGAGGAAGGGTATGACAACTGAAGACGAGATGGGATAAATCTGTGCATGAGAGAGAGCAATTTACTTTGGAAGAATTCCCAGGATGAGTTGATGTCAGAGGTGGTAGAGATGGGAGACCAGTCCAGATGATTGATGGCTGCTTGAAGACCGTGCCAGTTGGCCTGAGTGAAATGCCAGACTCGTCGACGCTGAGCAGGCTCCCTGAGGATGGTCAGAGAGATGTCCACTTTAACAAGGACATGATCAGATGTTCCGATCGGAGCAGAAGAAGAGCAGCAGACATTTTCAGGGAAGTTAGTCATAACCAAGTCCAGAAGAGAAGATGTTCCGTTGACTGAGATCCGGGTCGGGAAATTGACAGATTGTGTCAGTCCCAGTGAGTCGCAGAAGTCCTTTGCTGAGGAGCCATGGCTGGTGAGAGAGGTACCCACACCCAGCCAACTGGCATGATGACAGTTGAAATCACCACATATGACGAAGAGAGAGTTGGGATGAGTAGATAGAAGTTGGTCCATATCATCAGACAGCGAGATGTAGATGGAGTCATCACTGTTTGGTGGACGGTACAACACACATATGAACAAGAGGTGGGAGCGAAGGGGAAGCCGTAGCCAGAGGTATTCCTGGGGGTGAGGTGGAGAGAGTGCAGTGCAGGGCGAGTGAGGAAGAGAGTTTTTGATAAAGATAGCAACCCCGCCTCCAGGACGAGGCTCAGGTCTATCATACCGGAGGAGGGAGTAGCCCGGGAGAGATACTATGGAATCAGAGACATCATAAAGGAGGAAAGTTTCTGTTAAGCAGATCACGTCTGGTTTGACAGAAGCAACCTGTATGGAGAGATCGGTTAAGTTTGAACGAAGGCCCCGGATGTTTGAGGTCCATACCGTTAATGAAGAGGAAGGGGGAGCATCAGATACAGAACAGGGGGGAGGAGGGGTAGGGTAAGATGTGGAAGAGGTGGAAGAGGTAGGGAGAGCTGTTGAAGGTGTGTCAGAGATTTCAGAATAGCTCGGAGAAAGGGAAGGATGGGGCGGACAAAAGGTTTGATGGTGATTGGGTGAGCCACAATGAGGTGTTATTTGAGGAGGGGGAAGAGCGAGGCAGAAGGTTGGGGGAGATGGAGGTGAGAGTTTGAAGGGGGAAGAAGCGGGGAGGACGCTTTGAGGAGGGGGAGTGAGCGGGGGGAAATTGAGAAGCAATGAGGGTGGGGAGATTTGAAGGGGAGGGGTGAGGGGGGAGTTTGGGAGGGAAGGGACAAGGGGAGGGATTTGAAAGGGATGGGATATGGGGGAGATTTGGAGGGGAGGGGTGAGGCAGGAGTCTAGGAGGGGAGGGGCGAGGGGGCATCTTGGCGGGGAGGGGTGAGGGGGTAGTTTAGGAGGGAGGGGGCAAGGGGGGAGATTTGAAAGGGATGGGTGATGGGGAAGATTTGGAGGGGAGGGGTGATGGGGAAGATTTGGAGGGGAGGGGTTATGGGGAAGATTTGGAGGGGAGGGGTGAGATTGGATTTTTGAAAGTGTACGATTTATGGGAAACGAACATTTATTGCAAAATGAGTTTCTTGTGACCTTCGAGTTAAAAATACGTTTAAGGACGCTGGATGGAGGATGGAGTGCAGGAGAGTTTAGGGAATGTAGAACAAAGGCACTATAGGAGATGGATATTTTTTTTGGGATGAATTGATTTGGTGAGCAAGTCGAAAGCAGCCTTTTAAAGAAGAAGAAGAAAAAGGTGTTATAAAATATGACGGAATACATAACTTGAGGGGAAAGTGTAAACATTGAAGGTTAATGAGTGAAAACTATCTGGGGAAATGGGGGAGAAACACGTGGTCGAAGAACGAACGAACGAATAAGAATGAATAAACGAATGAGAACAGAGAAGGAAATGTTTTTTTTTTTTTTTTTTTTTGAGTTGAGATTTACACAAGGAAGTAGGCTATGGGTGAAAAGACTGGGAATACAGAGAACGAAAGTTATTGGATCACAAACGACGGACCACTGAGAGAAAAACAAAGCCTCAAGGTTGTACAGTGCACACTGTACAAGGCCTTGCTCGCGACACGGCAAACAGACGATCAATTTATGAAAGATAAACACCGAGAAACAACCAAAGTTGCACACAATAACTTCACACACCGAAAGATAAATACAGTTTCGACAAAATACAATTGTGAACAGACTTAACTTCGAAAAACGTGGAGACCGTGTGGAGCTTCGAAAATCCCTGCCGCCGATCTCCAAGATCTAAACTCGATCCGGGCTCTCCTATGTACTGCCACCAACCAGACTCCTCACGAACGACTGTTCCACCACCCTAGAAGCTCCGGCAGTATCCAATCTTTACCCAGCTGGCTCGCTGAACCGGGGCCCGCCTATCTCAAACGAGCAGTTCGCGCTAGCAAGTACAACCCCCTTGTTGACAAGGTGCAGGTCCTCCATGCTAATCCCGAGCATGCTCGTGTGTTAACGGCGGATGGCCGCGAGTCTACTGTCTCCGTACGCCATCTCGCCCCATGTGGGGACGACGATAGGGATATCGACGAACCCGTCTACGAGTCTATGGACTCTATCGAAGCTTCCCCTATGGAACTACCACTGTTACCCCCATCGTCCCCCACTCCCGTGCCCGAAGGCGCAGGGGCGCCCCCTCCGACTCCCACCTCCGGCGGCTATTCCGACGCGGGGGACTCCGGGCTTGGGGACGCCGTGCCCGGTAGATTCTGAACACGAACTGGCAGGGAGGTCCGCCGCCCCGACCGCTACGGGTGGACCGACTGACGTGGATTGACGTGACCCATTCGTTTATTGCTGATGCTTGCTTGCAACCTGCCGAGCGGCAGTATAGTTCTAACGGCGGGGAGAATGTAGTGAAATTATACCAAGGTGAACCCAGGGTGTGCTCGCTACGGAAGGGGCGTCTATAAGACCTGGGACAACCGGGGCGCGCACGGACACTCCAGCGGAACTCACTGTGACATAGTCCTGTAGTTTGAATGGTATGTACGCCCCTAAATGCTGCGCTGACAGTTCTCTCTGTAGGACCATTGTTATATTGAATCAACCATTGCTGCTCATGAAATGCTCTGATTTTAATGCCTGTTGCATGCATGTATTCTTACAGGATGTACTACAGATCTAAATGATATTAAACCTACCCAGAGGTCAAGTCGTGTCTGAGCTTGATTTTCACGACAAAATGTACACGCAAATCTTCCCACTCGTTCAAAGCTCACCTGTTGAAGTAGTACCAGGTAACCGTGGTTGAAGTACAGTATGAAACAGCGAAGCGAAGCAATGAGAAAGAAACACGTGCTCGCCATCTTGAAGCAATGTTTCAAATGCGATAAGGACCTGTCGTTCTGTGACGTCACACAGTCGTGCAGTCACGCCGATTGGTGACGTCACAATGAAGGGTTATTTTGGCTGTCGGTTCTAATAGTCGCATTGAAATGGAATTTCATCTCGACTAAGTTTCGTCAGCTCGTCGATGATGAGCGGTCGTTATTTCTTTGCGTATATTTGCCATCACAATTACTGTGTTATCGTGTTATTCCGTCATTTAAAAAATATTCTCAGCATGGTGACCAGGCATTTCCGAGCCGGTCTAACCCTCTGGCCGATGTAACGAATGTCTTCAGGATCGTCAATATATTATGTACGCATTTCTGCTAAATTGGAACAATCATGAGGTTGGGCAGGCCTGGGAGGATTGTTGGTTCGTTATTATTGCCAAATGATGTTACTCTTATTATTGGTGTTATTGTTGTTAGTATTAATTGTTATACACTTTGTTACAATGTTATCGTTGCGTCTCTTGTTCATTTGGAAAGCCATGCCATGGAAGGACCTATTCAGCTTCTCTCAAACACCTGAGGATGGTGTCTGTCAAAAACATTGAAAGCCTAACGAACTGAGGAGGTCACAACGATCATTCGGTTGTATCACAATCCACATCTGAACGCTCAAGCATAAGTACACAAAGAACATGGCGTGCGCACGCACACACACACACACACACACACACACACACACACACACACAAACACACACACACACACACACACACACACACACACGTGGATATATCGCGACCTGGCGGGAATCCGTTGCACCTCTGCAAGCCGCATGTGTAGATAACAACCAGCGTCGCACACATTGACACACACGGACACACACAAACAGGCCCATTCGGTTCAGAGTAACTCAGCTCCAGCGAGGTGGAAACGAGCAGCTGTGCATGTCCCCGTGCACATGGAAGGTTGTCGAACCGCACCTTCAAACCAGGTAAAACGTACACGCAAATCTTCCCACTCGTTCAAAGCTCACCTGTTGAAGTAGTACCAGGTAACCGTGGTTGAAGTACAGTATGAAACAGCGAAGCGAAGCAACGAGAAAGAAACACGTGCTCGCCATCTTGAAGCAATGTTTCAAATGCGATAAGGAACTGTCGCTCTGTGACGTCACACAGTCGTGCAGTCACGCCCATTGGTGACCTCACAATGAAGGGTTCTTTTGGCTGTCGGTTCTAATAGTCGCATTGAAATGGAATATCATTTCGACTAAGTTTCGTTAGCTCGTCGATGATGAGCGGTCGTCATTTCTTTGGGTATATTTGCCATCATAATTACTGTGTTATCCCGTCATTTAAAAAATATTCTCAGCATGGTGACCAGGCATTTCCGAGCCGGTCTAACCCTCTGGCCGATGTAACGAATGTCTTCAGGACCGTCTATATATTATGTACGCATTTCTGCGAAATTGGACCAATCATGAGGTTGGGCAGGCCTGGGAGGATTGTTGGTTCGTTATTATTGCCAAATGATGTTACTCTTATTATTGGTGTTAATGTTATGAGTATTAAATGTTATATACTTTGTTACAATGTTATCGTTGTGTCTCTTGTTCATTTGGAAAGCCATGCCATGGAAGGACCTATTCAGCTTCTCTCTACACACCTGAGGATGGTGTCTGTCAAAAACATTGAAAGCCTAACGAACTGAGGAGGTCACAACGATCATTCGGTTGTATCACATTCCACATCAGAACGCTCAAGCATAAGTACACAAAGAACATGGCGCACGCACACACACACACACACACACACACACACACACACACACACACACACACACACACACACACACACACACACACACACACACACACACGTGGATATATCGCGACCTGGCAGGAATCCGTTGCACCTCTGCAAGACGCATGTGTAGATAACAACCAACGTCGCACACATTGACACACACGGACACACACAAACAGGCCCATTCGGTTCAGATTAACTCAGCTCCAGCGAGGTGGAAACGAGCAGCTGTGCATGTCCCTGTGCACATGGAGGGTTGTCGAACCGCACCTTCAAACCAGTTAAAACGTACACGCAAATCTTCCCACTCGATCAAAGCTCACCTGTTGAAGTAGTACCAGGTAAGCGAGGTTGAAGTACAGTATGAAACAGCGAAGCGAAGCAACGAGAAAGAAACACGTGCTCGCCATCTTGAAGCAATGTTTCAAATGCGATAAGGAACTGTCGTTCTGTGACGTCACACAGTCGTGCAGTCACGCCCATTGGTGACCTCACAATGAAGGGTTCTGTTGGCTGTCGGTTCTAATAGTCGCATTGAAATGGAATTTCATTTCGACTAAGTTTCGTTAGCTCGTCGATGATGAGCGGTCCTCATTGCTTTGCGTATATTTGCCATCACAATTACTGTGTTATCGTGTTATTCCGTCATTTTAAAAATATTCTCGGCATGGTGACCAGGCATTTCCGAGCCGGTCTAACCCTCTGGCCGATGTAACGAATGTCTTCAGGACCGTCTATATATTATGTACGCATTTCTGCTAAATTGGACCAATCATGAGGTTGGGCAGGCCTGGGAGGATTGTTGGTTCGTTATTATTGCCAAATGATGTTACTCTTATTATTGGTGTTAATGTATTCGTATTAATTGTTATATACTTTGTTACAATGTTATCGTTGTGTCTCTTGTTCATTTGGAAAGCCATGCCATGGAAGGACCTATTCAGCTTCTCTCTACACACCTGAGCATGGTGTCTGTCAAAAACATTGAAAGCCGAACGAACTGAGGAAGTCACAACGATCATTCGGTTGTATCACATTCCACATCAGAACGCTCAAGCATAAGTACACAAAGAACATGGCGCACGCACGCACGCACGCACACACACACGCACACACACACACACACACACACACACACACACACACACACACACACACACACACACACACGTGGATATATTGCGACGTGGCAGGAATCCGTTGCACCTGTGCAAGCCGCATGTGGAGATAACAACCAACGTCGCACACATTGACACACACGGACACACACAAACAGGCCCATTCGGTTCGGAGTAACTCAGCTACAGCGAGGTGTAAACGAGCAGCTGTGCATGTCCCCGTGCACATGGAAGGTTGTCGAACCGCACCTTCAAACCAGTTAAAACGTACACGCAAATCTTCCCACTCGTTCAAAGCTCACGTGTTGAAGTAGTACCAGGTAACCGAACTTGAAATGCAGTATGAAACAGCGAAGCGAAGCAACGAGAAAGAAACACGTGCTCGCCATCTTGAAGCAATGTTTCAAATGCGATTCGCAACTGTCGTTCTGTGACGTCACACAGTCGTGCAGTCACGCCCATTGGTGACCTCACAATGAAGGGTTCTGTTGGCTGTCGGTTCGAATAGTCGCATTGAAATGGAATTTCATTTCGACGAAGTTTCGTTCGCTCGTCGATGATGAGCGATCGTCATTTCTTTGCGTATATTTGCCATCACAATTACTGTGTTATCGTGTGATTCCGTCATTTTTAAAATATTCTCAGCATGGTGACCAGGCATTTCCGAGCCAGTCTAACCCGCTGGCCGATGTAACGAATGTCTTCAGGACCGTCTATATATTATGTACGCATTTCTGCTAAATTGGACCAATCATGAGGTTGGGCAGGCCTGGGAGGATTGTTGGTTCGTTATTATTGCCAAATGATGTTACTCTTATTATTGGTGTTAATGTTATTAGTATTAATTGTTATATACTTTGTTACAATGTTATCGTTGTGTCTCTTGTTCATTTGGAAAGCCATGCCATGGAAGGACCTATTCAGCTTCTCTCTACACACCTGAGGATGGTGTCTGTCAAAAACATTGAAAGCCTAACGAACTGAGGAGGTCACAACGATCATTCGGTTGTATGACAATCCACATCAGAACGCTCAAGCATAAGTACACAAAGAACATGGCGCACGCACACACACACACACACACACACACACACACACACACACACACACACACACACACACACACACACACACACACACACACACACACACACACGTGAATATATCGCGACCTGGCAGGAATCCGTTGCACCTCTGCAAGCCGCCTGTGGAGATAACAACCAACGTCGCACACATTGACACACACGGACACACACAAACAGGCCCATTCGGTTCAGAGTAACTCAGCTCCAGCGAGGTGGAAACGAGCAGCTGTGCATGTCCCCGTGCACGTGGAAGGTTGTCGAACCGCACCTTCAAACCAGTTAAAACGTTCACGCAAATCTTCACACTCGTTCAAAGCTCACCTGTTGAAGTAGTACCAGGTAATCGAGGTTGAAATGCAGTATGAAACAGCGAAGCGAAGCAACGAGAAAGAAACACGTGCTCGCCATCTTGAAGCAATGTTTCAAATGCGATTCGGAACTGTCGTTCTGTGACGTCACACAGTCGTGCAGTCACGCCCATTGGTGACCTCACAATGAAGGGTTCTGTTGGCTGTCGGTTCGAATAGTCGCATTGAAATGGAATTTCATTTCGACGAAGTTTCGTTAGCTCGTCGATGATGAGCGGTCGTCATTTCTTTGCGTATATTTGCCATCACAATTACTGTGTTATCGTGTTATTCCGTCATTTTAAAAATATTCTCAGCATGGTGACCAGTCATTTCCGAGCCAGTCTAACCCGCTGGCCGATGTAACGAATGTCTTCAGGACCGTCTATATATTATGTACGCATTTCTGCTAAATTGGACCAATCATGAGGTTGGGCAGGCCTGGGAGGATTGTTGGTTCGTTATTATTGCCAAATGATGTTACTCTTATTATTGGTGTTAATGTTATTAGTATTAATTGTTATATACTTTGTTACAATGTTATCGTTGTGTCTCTTGTTCATTTGGAAAGCCATGCCATGGAAGGACCTATTCAGCTTCTCTCTACACACCTGAGGATGGTGTCTGTCAAAAACATTGAAAGCCTAACGAACTGAGGAGGTCACAACGATCATTCGGTTGTATGACAATCCACATCAGAACGCTCAAGCATAAGTACACAAAGAACATGGCGCACGCACACACACACACACACACACACACACACACACACACACACACACACACACACACACACACACACACACACGTGAATATATCGCGACCTGGCAGGAATCCGTTGCACCTGTGCAAGCCGCATGTGGAGATAACAACCAACGTCGCACACATTGACACACACGGACACACACAAACAGGCCCATTCGGTTCAGAGTAACTCAGCTCCAGCGAGGTGGAAACGAGCAGCTGTGCATGTCCCCGTGCACGTGGAAGGTTGTCGAACCGCACCTTCAAACCAGTTAAAACGTTCACGCAAATCTTCCCACTCGTTCAAAGCTCACCTGTTGAAGTAGTACCAGGTAACCGAGGTTGAAGTACAGTATGAAACAGCGAAGCGAAGCAACGAGAAAGAAACACGTGCTCGCCATCTTGAAGCAATGTTCCAAATGCGATAAGGAACTGTCGTTCTGTGACGTCACACAGTCGTGCATTCACGCCCATTGGTGACCTCATATTGAAGGGTTCTGTTGGCTGTCGGTTCTAATAGTCGCATTGAAATGGAATTTCATTTCGACGAAGTTTCGTCAGCTCGTCGATGATGAGCGGTCGTCATTTCTTTGCGTATATTTGCCATCACAATTACTGTGTTATCGTGTTATTCCGTCATTTTTAAAATATTCTCAGCATGGTGACCAGGCACTTCCGAGCCAGTCTAACCCTCTGGCCGATGTAACGAATGTCTTCAGGACCGTCTATATATTATGTACGCATTTCTGCTAAATTGGACCAATCATGAGGTTGGGCAGGCCTGGGAGGATTGTTGGTTCGTTATTATTGCCAAATGATGTTACTCTTATTATTGCTGTTAATGTTATTAGTATTAATTGTTATATACTTTGTTACAATGTTATCGTTGTGTCTCTTGTTCATTTGGAAAGCCATGCCATGGAAGGACCTATTCAGCTTCTCTCTACACACCTGAGGATGGTGTCTGTCAAAAACATTGAAAGCCTAATGAACTGAGGAGGTCACAACGATCATTCGGTTGTATGACAATCCACATCAGAACGCTCAAGCATAAGTACACAAAGAACATGGCGCGCACACACACACACACACACACACACACACACACACACACACACACACACGTGGATATATCGCGACCTGGCAGGAATCCGTTGCACCTCTGCAAGCCGCATGTGTAGATAACAACCAACGTCGCAAACATTGACGCACACGGACACACACAAACAGGCCCATTCGGTTCAGAGTAACTCAGCTCCAGCGAGGTGGAAACGAGCAGCTGTGCATGTCCCCGTGCACATGGAAGGTTGTCAAACCGCACCTTCAAACGAGGTAAAACGTACACGCAAATCTTCCCACTCGTTCAAAGCTCACCTGTTGAAGTAGTACCAGGTAACCGAGGTTGAAGTACAGTATGAAACAGCGAAGCGAAGCAACGAGAAAGAAACACGTGCTCGCCATCTTGAAGCAATGTTTCAAATGCGATAAGGAACTGTCGTTCTGTGACGTCACACAGTCGTGCAGACACGCCCATTGGTGACCTCACAATGAAGGGTTCTGTTGGCTGTCGGTTCCAATAGTCGCATTGAAATGGAATTTCATTTCGACGAAGTTTCGTTCGCTCGTCGATGATGAGCGGTCGTCATTTCTTTGCGTATATTTGCCATCACAATTACTGTGTTATCCCGTCATTTTGAAAATATTCTCAGCATGGTGACCAGGCATTTCCGAGCCGGTCTAACCCTCTGGCCGATGTAACGAATGTCTTCAGGACCGTCTATATATTTTGTACGCATTTCTGCTAAATTGGACCAATCATGAGGTTGGGCAGGCCTGGGAGGATTGTTGGTTCGTTATTATTGCCAAATGATGTTACTCTTATTATTGGTGTTAATGTTATTAGTATTAATTGTTATACACTTTGTTACAATGTTATCGTTGTGTCTCTTGTTCATTTGGAAAGCCATGCCATGGAAGGACCTATTCAGCTTCTCTCTACACACCTGAGGATGGTGTCTGTCAAAAACATTGAA
Organism: Myxine glutinosa; assembly: GCF_964187855.1. NCBI lineage: Eukaryota > Metazoa > Chordata > Myxini > Myxiniformes > Myxinidae > Myxine > Myxine glutinosa. The sequence goes on from NC_136261.1 coordinate 46,017,698, forward strand.
AGCCTAACGAACTGAGGAGGTCACAACGATCATTCGGTTGTATGACAATCCACATCAGAACGCTCAAGCATAAGTACACAAAGAACATGGCGCATGCACACACACACACACACACACACACACACACACACACACACACACACACACACACACACACACTCACACACACACACACACGTGAATATATCGCGACCTGGCAGGAATCCGTTGCACCTCTGCAAGCCGCATGTGTAGATAACAACCAACGTCGCAAACATTGACACACACGGACACGCACAAACAGGCCCTTTCGTTTCAGAGTAACTCAGCTCCAGCGAGGTGGAAACGAGCAGCTGTGCATGTCCCCGTGCACATGGAAGGTTGTCGAACCGCACCTTCAAACCAGTTAAAACATACACGCAAATCTTCCCACTCGTTCAAAGCTCACGTGTTGAAGTAGTACCAGGTAACCGAGGTTGAAATGCAGTATGAAACAGCGAAGCGAAGCAACGAGAAAGAAACACGTGCTCGCCATCTTGAAGCAATGTTTCAAATGCGATTCGGAACTGTCGTTCTGTGACGTCACACAGTCGTGCAGTCACGCCCATTGGTGACCTCACAATGAAGGGTTCTGTTGGCTGTCGGTTCGAATAGTCGCATTGAAATGGAATTTCATTTCGACGAAGTTTCGTTCGCTCGTCGATGATGAGCGGTCGTCATTTCTTTGCGTATATTTGCCATCACAATTACTGTGTTATCCCGTCATTTAAAAAATATTCTCAGCATGGTCACCAGTCATTTCCGAGCCAGTCTAACCCGCTGGCCGATGTAACGAATGTCTTCAGGACCGTCTATATATTATGTACGCATTTCTGCTAAATTGGACCAATCATGAGGTTGGGCAGGCCTGGGAGGATTGTTGGTTCGTTATTATTGCCAAATGATGTTACTCTTATTATTGGTGTTAATGTTATTAGTATTAATTGTTATATACTTTGTTACAATGTTATCGTTGTGTCTCTTGTTCATTTGGAAAGCCATGCCATGGAAGGACCTATTCAGCTTCTCTCTACACACCTGAGGATGGTGTCTGTCAAAAACATTGAAAGCCTAACGAACTGAGGAGGTCACAACGATCATTCGGTTGTATGACAATCCACATCAGAACGCTCAAGCATAAGTACACAAAGAACATGGCGCACGCACACACACACACACACACACACACACACACACACACACACACACACACACACACACACACACACACACACACACACACACACACACACACACGTGAATATATCGCGACCTGGCAGGAATCCGTTGCACCTGTGCAAGCCGCATGTGGAGATAACAACCAACGTCGCACACATTGACACACACGGACACACACAAACAGGCCCATTCGGTTCAGAGTAACTCAGCTCCAGCGAGGTGGAAACGAGCAGCTGTGCATGTCCCCGTGCACATGGAAGGTTGTCAAACCGCACCTTCAAACCAGGTAAAACGTACACGCAAATCTTCCCACTCGTTCAAAGCTCACCTGTTGAAGTCGTACCAGGTAACCGAGGTTGAAGTACAGGATGAAACAGCGAAGCGAAGCAACGAGAAAGAAACACGTGCTCGCCACCTTGAAGCAATGTTTCAAATGCGACAAGGAACTGTCGTTTTGTGACGTCACACAGTCACGCCCATTGGTGACCTCACAATGAAGGGTTCTGTTGGCTGTCGGTTCTAACAGTCGCATTGAAATGGAATTTCATTTCGACTAAGTTTCGTTAGCTCGTCGATGATGAGCGGTCGTCATTTCTTTGCGTATATTTGCCATCACAATTACTGTGTTATCGTATTATTCCGTCATTTAAAAAATATTCTCAGCATGGTGACCAGGCATTTCCGAGCCGGTCTAACCCTCTGGCCGATGTAACGAATGTCTTCAGGACCGTCTATATATTGTAACGAATTTGAGAAGTGTAACGAATTTGAGAAAATGTAAAGAATGTGAGAATTATGGTTTTGTTGTGTGTAAATGGCACCCTCCGTAATGTAAAGAAAGGTCGAAGCTCGTCCTCTTAGTTAAATCCATAAACCTACACACAGGGCACCATATATCCTTTTAAATAGTTAGTCCCTTATTCTATGTAGGTTAAGGATGTGTTTCCCAATAGTTTGACTCTTCATTGCACCGAATTAAATAAGAGTAGGTCCCTCCGACGCCCCATGGCATCTTCCAAGTGCCAGGTTTGCCAGGTTTTCCAGGTTTGCTGCATTTGATTCCATTACGCACGAGGTAACCACGAAGAAGAAAGGCGGGTCTCCACCTCGTCATAGAGGGGAGGAGTGAGTCGGCCCCGCTCAACCAACCCAGAACGAGGGGTTTGGCTTGAGAGGGCGGAGAGAGAACACTTAGGGGAGGTTCGCAAAGGTTGAAGGGCGGGGCCTATATAACCCGCAGCGGGACGCTCCCCACTGCAGATGAGCTGAGAGGAGAGATGAGTTCTGAGTCCAGGAGATGAGCAGGTGTGACCAAGCCGCCGTGACATGTGCCACGCTGCAGGAGAAACGGACCGAGGCAACGCAAGGAGCGCGCGAAGCAGCAGTGCGGACAAAGGAACTTCGCCCGCGCAGTTTTGGAACGACCGCGGCTTGGTTTTTTGATGGCGGTGCCTTCCGGGCCGACCGTGCCCAGTCCCCGTTGAACCTTCCTTGCCTCTCAAAGCCATCCATCTCCAAGCCATTCGTTCCTGCCATCATTTCCCAGTGTAAGTGTGAATGTTCGTCTGTCGTACACGTTGTCCTGGGGTTTATTCATTCAGCTTGTATAGGTAAGCTAATGATTTCACTGTGTCTCCTGCTCCTTCCATTTCCCTGTGTATAACCTTGACTGCTCTCTTTGCTTTGGCTTGTGTAAATAATTAATAAATCCTGTTATTCCTCTGTACTTCTTCTTCTTCTTCATTCTCGTTCGGTCGCTTTAGTGGTTTCAATATTGAGTGTACGTGGCGCGATTCGGCCAACGTTCAGGATCGGGTTTAGTGAAGGCTAATGACTCGAACTTCGGGTTGCTAAAAACCGCTCGGCAACTAACTAGACCATCCAAACCGGGGATCGAGCGGTACTTGTCTCCCTTGTGTGCGGAGGGATGGATAAAGGTATTCGGGATAAACCCTGGACCCATAACCCTGATCCGTTCCATCCCGTGGGATAGCGTTACAAGTGCCAGGAGCGGAGACGGTCAGCTTAACAAGACAAGGGACTAACCACCCCTTGCTAAGAGGGAAGAGCCATACTCCGTATCCATAACAATATTATGTACGCATTTCTGCTAAATTGGACCAATCATGAGGTTGGGCAGGCCTGGGAGGATTGTTGGTTCGTTATTATTGCCAAATGATGTTACTCTTATTATTGGTGTTAATGTTATTAGTATTAATTGTTATATACTTTGTTACAATGTTATCGTTGTGTCTCTTGTTCATTTGGAAAGCCATGCCATGGAAGGACCTATTCAGCTTCTCTCTACACACCTGAGGATGGTGTCTGTCAAAAACATTGAAAGCCTAATGAACTGAGGAGGTCACAACGATCATTCGGTTGTATGACAATCCACATCAGAACGCTCAAGCATAAGTACACAAAGAACATGGCGCGCACACACACACACACACACACACACACACACACACACACACACACACACACACACACACACACACACACACACACACACACACACACACACGTGGATATATCGCGACCTGGCAGGAATCCGTTGCACCTCTGCAAGCCGCATGTGTAGATAACAACCAACGTCGCAAACATTGACGCACACGGACACACACAAACAGGCCCATTCGGTTCAGAGTAACTCAGCTCCAGCGAGGTGGAAACGAGCAGCTGTGCATGTCCCCGTGCACATGGAAGGTTGTCAAACCGCACCTTCAAACGAGGTAAAACGTACACGCAAATCTTCCCACTCGTTCAAAGCTCACCTGTTGAAGTAGTACCAGGTAACCGAGGTTGAAGTACAGTATGAAACAGCGAAGTGAAGCAACGAGAAAGAAACACGTGCTCGCCATCTTGAAGCAATGTTTCAAATGCGATAAGGAACTGTCGTTCTGTGACGTCACACAGTCGTGCAGACACGCCCATTGGTGACCTCACAATGAAGGGTTCTGTTGGCTGTCGGTTCTAATAGTCGCATTGAAATGGAATTTCATTTCGACGAAGTTTCGTTCGCTCGTCGATGATGAGCGGTCGTCATTTCTTTGCGTATATTTGCCATCACAATTACTGTGTTATCCCGTCATTTTGAAAATATTCTCAGCATGGTGACCAGGCATTTCCGAGCCGGTCTAACCCTCTGGCCGATGTAACGAATGTCTTCAGGACCGTCTATATATTTTGTACGCATTTCTGCTAAATTGGACCAATCATGAGGTTGGGCAGGCCTGGGAGGATTGTTGGTTCGTTATTATTGCCAAATGATGTTACTCTTATTATTGGTGTTAATGTTATTAGTATTAATTGTTATACACTTTGTTACAATGTTATCGTTGTGTCTCTTGTTCATTTGGAAAGCCATGCCATGGAAGGACCTATTCAGCTTCTCTCTACACACCTGAGGATGGTGTCTGTCAAAAACATTGAAAGCCTAACGAACTGAGGAGGTCAACACGATCATTCGGTTGTATGACAATCCACATCAGAACGCTCAAGCATAAGTACACAAAGAACATGGCGCATGCACACACACACACACACACACACACACACACACACACACACACACACACACACACACACACTCACACACACACACACACGTGAATATATCGCGACCTGGCAGGAATCAGTTGCACCTCTGCAAGCCGCATGTGTAGATAACAACCAACGTCGCAAACATTGACACACACGGACACGCACAAACAGGCCCTTTCGTTTCAGAGTAACTCAGCTCCAGCGAGGTGGAAACGAGCAGCTGTGCATGTCCCCGTGCACATGGAAGGTTGTCGAACCGCACCTTCAAACCAGTTAAAACATACACGCAAATCTTCCCACTCGTTCAAAGCTCACGTGTTGAAGTAGTACCAGGTAACCGAGGTTGAAATGCAGTATGAAACAGCGAAGCGAAGCAACGAGAAAGAAACACGTGCTCGCCATCTTGAAGCAATGTTTCAAATGCGATTCGGAACTGTCGTTCTGTGACGTCACACAGTCGTGCAGTCACGCCCATTGGTGACCTCACAATGAAGGGTTCTGTTGGCTGTCGGTTCGAATAGTCGCATTGAAATGGAATTTCATTTCGACGAAGTTTCGTTCGCTCGTCGATGATGAGCGGTCGTCATTTCTTTGCGTATATTTGCCATCACAATTACTGTGTTATCCCGTCATTTAAAAAATATTCTCAGCATGGTCACCAGTCATTTCCGAGCCAGTCTAACCCGCTGGCCGATGTAACGAATGTCTTCAGGACCGTCTATATATTATGTACGCATTTCTGCTAAATTGGACCAATCATGAGGTTGGGCAGGCCTGGGAGGATTGTTGGTTCGTTATTATTGCCAAATGATGTTACTCTTATTATTGGTGTTAATGTTATTAGTATTAATTGTTATATACTTTGTTACAATGTTATCGTTGTGTCTCTTGTTCATTTGGAAAGCCATGCCATGGAAGGACCTATTCAGCTTCTCTCTACACACCTGAGGATGGTGTCTGTCAAAAACATTGAAAGCCTAACGAACTGAGGAGGTCACAACGATCATTCGGTTGTATGACAATCCACATCAGAACGCTCAAGCATAAGTACACAAAGAACATGGCGCACGCACACACACACACACACACACACACACACACACACACACACACACACACACACACACACACACACACACACACACACACACACACACACACGTGAATATATCGCGACCTGGCAGGAATCCGTTGCACCTGTGCAAGCCGCATGTGGAGATAACAACCAACGTCGCACACATTGACACACACGGACACACACAAACAGGCCCATTCGGTTCAGAGTAACTCAGCTCCAGCGAGGTGGAAACGAGCAGCTGTGCATGTCCCCGTGCACATGGAAGGTTGTCAAACCGCACCTTCAAACCAGGTAAAACGTACACGCAAATCTTCCC